>NC_070587.1:11380730-11727682 GCF_027409825.1 Scomber japonicus | reverse complement strand
TTGTATTTAGACAGATATAAATACTTGGCAGTCCACTGGGATACAAACATAAAAAGTATCTATTCATATTGAGTACCATCTGTTATTTATTTATATTTATTGCTGATCAAAAAAGCTTTTTTAAGTGTTGAAGTGATTGTATTTGTGCTGTATTAATGGCACTTCTGGTAGACACAAAAAACATAGACATAATGCTTCATGACTGAAAAATGACATATCATAGAAATAAAAATCATATCATCATATCATCATATACCATAACAATCAATGAAACCCTGCCTGCATACATTCATTTTGTGTGGTGAACATAGTATTGTTCTTTCTCGCAGTAAAACCTGACAGATTAAGGCTGCTGTGGCTCAGGATAAAGAAAGGAAGAAACACAGCAAAGAATATATCTCATTCATATCTTCTACCAAGGCACTTTAATCATGTTGTCAACTTAACATATGACAAAGTGATTACTTTACCTTACTGTCCACAAACAGCTGAAGAGAAGCAAAGCCTCCATGAACAACCATAGAAAACTGCATGCTGCTGTTTTTGCAGTAAAAAATGCAATTAGATAAATGATCCATTCAACTACCATTTCAGCTAAAACTGACCATCTAAGGTTTTTCCAATATTTCAAAAAAATCACCTGAGTAATACAATGCAATACTACTATATACCACTTGATACTAAATTACAAAAGTGTGTATCTTTTCTGAAATTTCCATCTAATCTAAACATTTTTATAATCAGGATGAAGCTTAAGGCTGATTTATACCTCCTGCCATATAGACACTGTCTGTATGTATGAGACGCTGATAGAAGAAGCATCAGTCAACCTCCTGTCTGTTGTGCAGGACGTAGTAATCATGGACGTACATCAGGACTGCGAATGGCTGGCCAATGATGATTGACATCCACACAGCTGCGTTGCCGTAGTTACCACGCAGGAAGCGGCTTACTAACCAGGCTAATGGAAGCTGATGAGCAAATAAAATAGGTAAACATAGAAAGTGATTATGTTTTGAAAAACTAATAACAGTCTGAAATGTTCTGTGTATGTATTTATTGTGTGACTCAGCACATTACAGTGAATAACACAAAGTCAGCAAAGAATAAGATGCACTTATTTTTCTGCAAACCCCCACCCCCAAAAAACATGATACATCAAATATGCCCTCCTATCCTAATGAGGTAATTAATTAAGTAAACAATACTCAGGCCAAAGCCAAATACTGAGAACAGCTTTTAAAATGTCCCATAGGAGTCAAAAGGAACATAATCCACTTGTCTTTATATACAGATGAACTATTTGTGCCACACTACCCATACACAAAACAAAAAATCGTTATATGCATGAGTTACCTGAGCCATCATGCCCATAAAGGCCCACAGTCTGAACATCCTCAGAGGAACACTAACCAGGTACTGAGGGCAACAGATAGACAGAAAAGTGTTAAATCACTTCAACTGAAAATGTATGAAGTTCAACGTACAGAATTTACTACAGTGTTCACATAAGCAGAGAGAGAGTGGTCTTACCTCATGGAAAAAGGCAGACAAGAAGAAAACTGCTGATTGGCTGACCATTTTACTAAATCCACTCCTCAGCAGCGGCTTGTAAAAGTGACTATAAGACAGATAGAAGAACAGATAATGAAATGTGTGGATGCATAGATAGAAGGAGTGATGGACATACATACATACTGCAGAGAGTCAAATACACTAAACTGTAATTATGTATTTAGTTTATTAATGTGTAATACTGTATGTTGAAATGTCTTGCATGTAACTCTCCATGCTGTGAGGCTTTAAAGCATTTAAATGACCTTTCATTTCCTTTGTCTTGTTCGATATAACCTGACTGCATTTACTTCTGCTGCCGTGTTAGTGTATCTGGATCTTGCTGCAGGCAGGCACTGTATTTATTACTAACACTTACTTTCACAGTCAGATGAATTGGTTTCCCAAATACATCACTGTGCCTTGTTAAGTCTGTCTCCCTGTGTTCACTTCTATGAATTTCATTGCTCCGTCTCAGTGCGTTAGTGTGCGAATAACTCACCGTAGACACCACTTGTGAACAGGGATGTTCCAGTTCTGCCAGAAATATGTCACAGTCTCAGAGTTCCTGAACGAAGAGCATTACAGGGTCTAAATAAGGGATCTAAGGCACTTTCATTAATATTGATGAGCACGAAAAAGGTCTAAAACCTTTACTGACATGCAGGAAAATAGAATTAGTAATTATCCCAAAGTAATTATCCTATATTAACAGACTAATATCAGCAAATAAAAGTGCAATACACAAGTCATCCAATCCCACATACATGCATCTATATAGCTTGACTTGTCATCTATGACTTTACCCATCTATCTGTTTTCCAAAGTACTGAAAAAGTACTGCTTCACATGTGCTACAGACCTGTACAGTTCTCAAATGTCCATTTACAAGTGTGTATGCACATCCAGGCATCAACCATCTCCAAGCTGCACAAACCCAGACAGTCCTTCACCACACTCCATCACACCTCATAAAATTCATAAACAACACAGACACAACCACATACAGGTACGCACCACCAGTCATTGTAGAACTGCCTGTCTCCAAAGCGCAGCAGCTCAGCTGAGAAGTTCAGAGATGAGTGGAAGAACCAGTAGAAAAACATCAACCACAACAAGTGGTTGGGAACCTGGATAAGAAGAAATGTTAACGAAAAAAAGATCCACATAAACAGGAATAGGATATATGACTGTTGCAAAAGAAAAACAGGTAGCAATGCCAAAACTAAGTACAAGCAAAAGCCTGAAGCAACTTGCTTCCAACCCACACTATCAACATAGTGCCAAGATATACACGGCAATACGCAAACTATGGTTCAGTAAATGCTGTCGTATGTGTAGCCGTTGTGTAACCAACTTGAAAAATTAAAACTAATCATAGGTTTAATGCTAAGTCAAAGAGGTGATTGATAACATGTATTTGCTATAACAGTGAGAAATGATCACTGGAAATGAATATGAACAATATTTTAAGTCCAAAACACTATCGAAAGAGGTCAAATTCATCCTTGTGGCATTTGTTTGTTCTTATTACTGACACTACTGTTGTGGCTCTTCATGTCTTACTCCATGTTTTGCTGTTTAATCCTTTAATGTTCTTCTCATCAACTAAAGGCAATACATATTAGTAAATGGTTCTTATAATGTTGTATGTTGGGTTTACACTCACAGCTAATCTCAAGAGTCTCTCAGTCATCCTGGACAGATCCATGTCCTAGGAGAGGAGAGGAGAGGGGAGGGGAGAGGAGAGGGGAGGGGAGAGGAGAGGAGAGGAGAGGAGAGGAGAGGAGAGGAGAATGACTTGTAGATTAACAAACAATGCTAGCAGCTCCTTGACTTTGAAAACAACATGACACCATGTTGGTTTGTGCAGCTCAAGCTTCTCTGTCATTCTGCTGTCCTCACCTCAAGTGGTTTCATGGAGCTTTGAATGATGGGAATCATCCACTGATGGCAAGAAAATAAAAAAACTGTTCAGTTGCTTTTAAGACATACATTTTACATGGCATCATCTTTTAAAAGGGAATTGTTGTCATTGCTACATGTTACAATATTTCAATCACAAACTTATCCCCTATAATGAGATTTGAGTTACGTTACTGTATTGATGGAAATTAAATTTTGATGTACTGTATACAACAGTTTTGATTTACCTGTTGAGTAAGACCAACTAACATCTGGATGAAGAACAGCTAGGGACAAAGAAAAAGAGAGTGAGTGGCATTATTTCACAGTGATGAATTGTCATTATTACCAAAGGTCAACAGAGAATATGGGAAGTGCATTGCTGTAGATAACAGAGAGACGTTATCTACAAAGAGTTATGTGTCATATGGTTTACATATCCTACAGATCATGTTGTTTGCCCTATTGGACTCTGAACCATGTCACCAGATGTGTAAAATGTTACCAAAACCTTATGACTGATGAAGAAATGAATTAATCTTCCTTTTCACCACCATGGATAGTGAATTCTAACCTCTCAACGGCAGTGTTGGTGCACTTTGAGTACAGTCTCAAAAAAAAAAGGTCCCTCCTGTGTCTGTGCTGACCACACAACTACAGTAAAGGCAGAATTCACTGGCTGATATTTCCTCACCATCTCGAACAGCCTCCTCAGCAGGAAGCTCATGCGAATCTTAGGGGAGCGAGGAAAGTTGAGCTCATAGCACAGAGTTGGAGCAAAGGCAAAGTAGTATATGTCTACAGAGAGTGAGGGGGGATAGATTTGACAGAATTAATCAGTGAAACTCCCGAGGTAGTGGTGAAAACATGATGAATTTCAGTTCATATGAATACTACAAAGATGTGTCTGAGTACCTCTGATGGTGAGGTTACCAGGATAACACACCTTACGGTTGTCACTGAAGTGCTGTGCTGAGGGACCTGTAGGAAAAAATTCAAACATGCAGACAAGTTATACTGCATAATATGTTTTATTGTACTCATGAAATTCAAATAGAGAGTAAACAACTCTTTATCTGTTATCTTTATCTTAATCACTTTCCACCGCAACCTTTGACATATTAGGGGAGGGCGTGGGGTGGGTGGGCACACGTGTCAAGATGTGTAGTTTTTTTGTGTGTGTTTATTTTGGACAGTTTGTTGTATTTTCTTTGTTCTTTTACAATTAAAAATGTAGACTGAGTTCCTGTCCTCCACTATGCATTCCATCTTTATTAAAACACACTTGACAAATAGACAGTAAACGGACCAAACACAAAGCATTGTTTGTTTCATAGTCACAGGAGTCAAAAGAGTATTGTAGTGGTTACCTTATGTTGAACTGTCCATTTTTTGTATCTAATATCTGCAGTAAAACATGTCTGCCATTAGATGTCACTACAACAACATGTGCACACACTGACAGACCATCTAGAAAGAAACTCAATCATTTTCAAAGAGATGTTACAGACGTCTTACAAATAACTGTAACAGGTCTGTATAATGTCCCTGCTCATCTATAAATATATACACAGTGGGGAAAACAAGTATTTGATACACGGCTGATTTTGCAGGTTTTCCCACTTACAAAGCATGTAGAGGTCTGTCATTTTTATCATAGGTACACTTCAACTGTGAGAGACGGAATCTAAGACAAAAATCCAGAAAATCACATTGTATGATTTTTAAATAATTAATTTGCATTTTATTGCATGACATAAGTATTTGATCACCTACCAACCAGTAAGAATTTTGGCTCTCACAGACCTGTTAGTTTTTCTTTAAGAAGCCCTCCTGTTCTCCACTCATTACCTGTATTAACTGCACCTATTTGAACTCGTTACCTATATAAAAGACACCTGTCCACACACTCAATCAAACAGTTGAGTTGTGTGTGTGTGTGTGTGTGTGTGTGTGTGTGTGTGTGTGTGTGTGTGTGTGTGTGTGTGTGTGTGTGTGTGTGTGTGTGTGTGTGTGTGTGTGTGTGTGTGTGTGTGTGTGTGTGTGTGTGTGTGTGTGTAACTTACATGACAGTGACCTGGACAGTTTCTTGGCCTTGGCAGTGCTTAGTTCTCTACACCACTTGTTGACATCCTTATAGGAGTAGAGCTTTAGGAACAGGATAGTGTAAGTACCAAGTGCAAACGCACCGCCAACTGGTGGAGAGGGAGAACGATGACAGTTAACACCGTGATGAGGATAACGCTATAATAACAGGCCATGTTAGCAACTGGTGTACAAATGGTATGCATCATCGTCAAGATTTATTTCAGTCTGCACCACATGAAGAAAAACCAACCAGCCAAAGCTAATTATTGCCTATCCTCCAATATTTACCAAGACACCAAATACTTTATTGTATTTGCCAATTAATGCTCATGCTCACAATGCTAAGTAAGATAACTGCAGCATTAATGAAAATAAGTCAATAAATAACTTGAAAAATCTTTAAACAAAGATAATATTATTCCACTGAACAATGTAAAGTCCATTAACACAAAAGTTAAGATTGTACTTTTGTACTTATTCAATACATTATTTTTGAACAATTTCTTACAAAACATAAAAGTTTTACACATTTTAAATACATCCTCAAGAAATGAGAAAAATTGAGTGAAGACAACAAAAGCGTGATGATGTTAAGAAGGGGGGCAAATGAGCAGAAGAAAGAGTGTGAGATTGAGAATTGAAGATAGCAGGAGAGAAACAGAGAGAGTGAAAAAGGAAGGGATAAAGAAAATGAGAAGCTGTCATTTGATCTTGAACAGTTAAACAAGCCTAATGAAATAAATGATATCAATGCAAAGTATGAGAGCAATCTAACTTTTACACTATAATTATATAGTCACCATGTTGTGTCTACAGGCCAAATGAGCAGTTTACCTACCAAAGCTTTTATCAATAGTCACCATATGCTTCATACAAAAGGATCATGCAGAACAGAGAGGAAGACACACACCAACATTTACTAACACACTCATACACTTGCACAGGCACACTGAGACACACAAATAAAAACTGCCAGTTGTGCCAACAAGGGTGAGGTGGAGGTCAGCACACCTGGCATCAAAACCCCAGCAGATCTTATCCATTAACCATCTGTCTCTCTGGCTTAATGTTGCTCCTAGACAGCCACTGCAGACAGTGATCATAGAAGAAAACACACACGCACAGCAGAGGAGCTTACTGTAAGTGGTAAAAAAAAGAAAATGCCAGTGGTGCTAGACATCACCCCCTACAATCATAAATTTGACTGTGAACTCACAAACACCTACTTTCAATTATTTAAAAAAAAAAAAGTTAGCTCTGTTGACTGCATGCTATTTGTTTTTGTGTTTTGTCAACAGTCTACAATGGCAAGAACAATAACTGCAATGATTCATAGATTAAAATGAACGTGCTTACAATAAAGACATAAAAGTTCAAGTTCAAACAAGTTCCACAGCATGAATATCAGGTCAGGCTGAACCAGGTAACATGATAGCTGTACCTTAGATGCCAGTCAGTTGCTTTCAAAAATGTACGTTTGACTCTATGATGTGAACTTGGACACTGTGTTTAACCTGCTGCACCTGATTGTATTATAGTGCTGTGCAAACAAATGTATATTTTTCTGATTAATTACAGTGAGAGCGATATGACTGCCTCCATCTGAGCAAGCATGTGCATTTTACTTTCTTTAGAGTCCTTTCCCAATATGATCTCACATATTACACATGCTACTCTGTGTGTGGGTGTGTGTGTGTCATCAGGTGCATCGGATACCTGCAGTAGCAAGCATTATTTTATGTGATAAAGGCAGGAACTGTCCTCAAAGTGTGCTAGTGTGAGTGTTCCTGCTTGCCCCAGTCTTATATAACTCACATCAAGAAAGGTAGCAGACTGTTCAACAGCTGTGCACCTGCTTGTCAAACATACAACGTATGCAGGACTTCACTGTAACATCCCGTTTGTGTGACTAATTAAAAGTTTTACTATCAGTTAAGATTTTCAAACAGGAATTGTTATTATTTTAAGCTACATTAAATACTCATTGAGTTGTATGCCTGGATCATGATGATTTATTAATCTTACAAAATATGTATATTTTCATTTCCTAAAATATATCTTAAATGTCCTGAATAGTTTATATTGAGATGTGCATAGAATTAGATATAGATAGTTATTTCTATTTTTTTAATGTAATCCCAAAAATCGCTTGTAGCAGACTTATACAAATTAAAGGACATCAAACGCAGTGGGAAATAATGAAATAATAGCAGCAGAGAAAGCAGAAAGTAGAGAACAGTTTCCCCTCATCGCTACAGTGTTCCTCAAAAGAAATCAAATAAGATTTGAAATTAGGTTTGAGGTCAGATTCTTGCACTGTGCTTTATGTACGCTGATTGAATACTGGTTGCATAAGAAGAATCCAGTTAATGTAATAGCTCCATTCTCTCACACACACACACACACACACACACACACACACACACACACACACACACACACACACACACACACACAGACACACACACACACACCTGCCCTCTGTCATTGCCCTTCCTGTGTGAACAGCAGCGCTGAGAGGAGAACAGACAGACAGATGGACTGACTCCTCTACTCCTTCACCTCCCAGTGAGAGAACAGATGAGAGCAGAGGAGAGGAAGAGGAGAGGAGGAGGAGGAAGAGAGGGGCTAACAATGTGAAAAGAACAAAGAGAAAGAATTAGATGCAATACATTAAACCTTTTATAATGACTGGACTTTATAACAATGAGTCTCTAGGCCAAGTCAACATTTAAAAGCCTAATAAATTCAAGAGGACAACCAAATTAACACTGCTTACACTAGAAACTCACTATCTGTCTCATAATGTGATGAATGTCCCCGCTAAAGCACAGAATAAAGGACAGAGGCTATGCCAAAAAATCTGAGCTAAATGCATTATGTTAATGGTGTGAAACACTCCTACTGCAGAAAGTTTGTGGGTTAAGTGACAAATGAGACCTTATCATCAAATAATTTACATGTTCAAGTTCATTATGGTTAAGGACACAAGAGAAGAGTGTAAAACTGTGCAAGAGCATTGCTTCCCAACCTAAGGGTCGGGTCACACGTGGGGCTGTAAGAGGAATATAAGTGGTCACAAGATGATTCATCCAGTAATGAGGGGTCACAAGTAGGTATAGCTTGACATGGTGTATTAAAGGGTCACTAGCACAAAAGACTGGGAGTTACTGCGATGGAGGCCTCGGGTAATACTGGAAGTTGGATGACTAAGTTGGAAGTTGGTATGCATCATCGTCAAGATTTATTTCAGTCTGCACCACATGAAGAAAAACCAACCAGCCAAAGCTAATTATTGCCTATCCTCCAATATTTACCAAGACACCAAATACTTTATTGTATTTGCCAATTAATGCTCATGCTCACAATGCTAAGTAAGATAACTGCAGCATTAATGAAAATAAGTCAATAAATAACTTGAAAAATCTTTAAACAAAGATAATATTATTCCACTGAACAATGTAAAGTCCATTAACACAAAAGTTAAGATTGTACTTTTGTACTTATTCAATACATTATTTTTGAACAATTTCTTACAAAACATAAAAGTTTTACACATTTTAAATACATCCTCAAGAAATGAGAAAAATTGAGTGAAGACAACAAAAGCGTGATGATGTTAAGAAGGGGGGCAAATGAGCAGAAGAAAGAGTGTGAGATTGAGAATTGAAGATAGCAGGAGAGAAACAGAGAGAGTGAAAAAGGAAGGGATAAAGAAAATGAGAAGCTGTCATTTGATCTTGAACAGTTAAACAAGCCTAATGAAATAAATGATATCAATGCAAAGTATGAGAGCAATCTAACTTTTACACTATAATTATATAGTCACCATGTTGTGTCTACAGGCCAAATGAGCAGTTTACCTACCAAAGCTTTTATCAATAGTCACCATATGCTTCATACAAAAGGATCATGCAGAACAGAGAGGAAGACACACACCAACATTTACTAACACACTCATACACTTGCACAGGCACACTGAGACACACAAATAAAAACTGCCAGTTGTGCCAACAAGGGTGAGGTGGAGGTCAGCACACCTGGCATCAAAACCCCAGCAGATCTTATCCATTAACCATCTGTCTCTCTGGCTTAATGTTGCTCCTAGACAGCCACTGCAGACAGTGATCATAGAAGAAAACACACACGCACAGCAGAGGAGCTTACTGTAAGTGGTAAAAAAAAGAAAATGCCAGTGGTGCTAGACATCACCCCCTACAATCATAAATTTGACTGTGAACTCACAAACACCTACTTTCAATTATTTAAAAAAAAAAAAGTTAGCTCTGTTGACTGCATGCTATTTGTTTTTGTGTTTTGTCAACAGTCTACAATGGCAAGAACAATAACTGCAATGATTCATAGATTAAAATGAACGTGCTTACAATAAAGACATAAAAGTTCAAGTTCAAACAAGTTCCACAGCATGAATATCAGGTCAGGCTGAACCAGGTAACATGATAGCTGTACCTTAGATGCCAGTCAGTTGCTTTCAAAAATGTACGTTTGACTCTATGATGTGAACTTGGACACTGTGTTTAACCTGCTGCACCTGATTGTATTATAGTGCTGTGCAAACAAATGTATATTTTTCTGATTAATTACAGTGAGAGCGATATGACTGCCTCCATCTGAGCAAGCATGTGCATTTTACTTTCTTTAGAGTCCTTTCCCAATATGATCTCACATATTACACATGCTACTCTGTGTGTGGGTGTGTGTGTGTCATCAGGTGCATCGGATACCTGCAGTAGCAAGCATTATTTTATGTGATAAAGGCAGGAACTGTCCTCAAAGTGTGCTAGTGTGAGTGTTCCTGCTTGCCCCAGTCTTATATAACTCACATCAAGAAAGGTAGCAGACTGTTCAACAGCTGTGCACCTGCTTGTCAAACATACAACGTATGCAGGACTTCACTGTAACATCCCGTTTGTGTGACTAATTAAAAGTTTTACTATCAGTTAAGATTTTCAAACAGGAATTGTTATTATTTTAAGCTACATTAAATACTCATTGAGTTGTATGCCTGGATCATGATGATTTATTAATCTTACAAAATATGTATATTTTCATTTCCTAAAATATATCTTAAATGTCCTGAATAGTTTATATTGAGATGTGCATAGAATTAGATATAGATAGTTATTTCTATTTTTTTAATGTAATCCCAAAAATCGCTTGTAGCAGACTTATACAAATTAAAGGACATCAAACGCAGTGGGAAATAATGAAATAATAGCAGCAGAGAAAGCAGAAAGTAGAGAACAGTTTCCCCTCATCGCTACAGTGTTCCTCAAAAGAAATCAAATAAGATTTGAAATTAGGTTTGAGGTCAGATTCTTGCACTGTGCTTTATGTACGCTGATTGAATACTGGTTGCATAAGAAGAATCCAGTTAATGTAATAGCTCCATTCTCTCACACACACACACACACACACACACACACACACACACACACACACACACACACACACACACACACACACAGACACACACACACACACCTGCCCTCTGTCATTGCCCTTCCTGTGTGAACAGCAGCGCTGAGAGGAGAACAGACAGACAGATGGACTGACTCCTCTACTCCTTCACCTCCCAGTGAGAGAACAGATGAGAGCAGAGGAGAGGAAGAGGAGAGGAGGAGGAGGAAGAGAGGGGCTAACAATGTGAAAAGAACAAAGAGAAAGAATTAGATGCAATACATTAAACCTTTTATAATGACTGGACTTTATAACAATGAGTCTCTAGGCCAAGTCAACATTTAAAAGCCTAATAAATTCAAGAGGACAACCAAATTAACACTGCTTACACTAGAAACTCACTATCTGTCTCATAATGTGATGAATGTCCCCGCTAAAGCACAGAATAAAGGACAGAGGCTATGCCAAAAAATCTGAGCTAAATGCATTATGTTAATGGTGTGAAACACTCCTACTGCAGAAAGTTTGTGGGTTAAGTGACAAATGAGACCTTATCATCAAATAATTTACATGTTCAAGTTCATTATGGTTAAGGACACAAGAGAAGAGTGTAAAACTGTGCAAGAGCATTGCTTCCCAACCTAAGGGTCGGGTCACACGTGGGGCTGTAAGAGGAATATAAGTGGTCACAAGATGATTCATCCAGTAATGAGGGGTCACAAGTAGGTATAGCTTGACATGGTGTATTAAAGGGTCACTAGCACAAAAGACTGGGAGTTACTGCGATGGAGGCCTCGGGTAATACTGGAAGTTGGATGACTACCTTAGTTCCCCAAAATGAGAAATGTGCTCCATTGACAAGCCGGTAGAATTTCATGTTGAATGTTAAAAACTTTTTTTAACCAAAAACATATGCACAAGCATGAATTGTATGGTTTGTGGAGGGCAGCCATAGTTTCTGTCAGGCAGCATGATGAAGATAGAAGACAGCGACCCCTGGATGACCCTGCAATGCAAACCACACCCACTTTGGCATCACCCCTCTTCTCCTCTCCTCTCTCCCCTTTTCCTCCCCTCTCCCCTTTCCTCTCCTCCTATGTCCTCTCTTCTCCTTTCCCCTCCCCTCTTCTCTCTCCCTATTTCACTCGCCATTCCTCTCCTCTCTTCTCCCATACTCTTTCTCCTCCCTTTCCTTCCCTTTTCTTCTGTTCTTTTTTTTGCTCTCCTTTTCTACTCTGTCCTCTCTTCTCCTCCCCTCTTCTCTCCCTTTTCACCTCCCGTCTCTCCCCCTTCCTCCCCTCTGTACTCTTCTCTTCTTTGTCTCCTCCCCTCCCCTCTCTTTTCTTCTCTCCTCTCATCTCCTCTCCTCAGAGCCAGCTGGATATAATCCAGTCATGACCAACTGGTCCATTACCACTAACAGACTCCAATTATGACTGGGTATAAAAGATGTCTTTTAGTGCACTATCAAACTGGTCGACTGTTTCTCTGAAGGGCAATGATATGAATGTCCTCTTAATCTTTATTACAATGACATTTTCTGTTCTATACACATGGCTACATTGTAAAGTATAAATGAACAGAGTAGTTTAGCATCTTAATATCTTAGTCAACCATTTGTCTCTGTTATGCACAGTTGTTAGTAGTAAATTGCAAGCCTGCAGAGGTAGTATTTTTAACATTTTACCTGGGGTCACAGAGGGGACTATTAGGACCACTGCAGCAGGGAATGTTAGCATGATTGCCATGTTGATGCAATGGACCAGAAAACCCACGAATTCACTGAATGAACCCTGAAAAGAGTGAGAAACATCAAGATATTATCAACCACCAGCACACAACTAACTGTCATTATATTGGTTGCAAATTCTTTAAATCTTGCTATTCATTTGTTGTTAAGCTTATTCTAAAACACAGCAGCTAAACATTCATATTTTAAGCACTTGTTTACTGTGTGTTTGAGCAGATACAATACAGCATAACAACATTCTGAGTTACGGTGGCCTAGTAAAGTTTTTAAAGGCTTGTGATATTCCATATTCATAATTGAATGTGCAAACCAATTTCTCATTTTTACTGAAACACTGGCAGATGCTCTGGATTCAACAGTTGAATAACATCAAAAGTGCTCTGATGTTTAATTGCAAGTAGGGTTTCTCCACTCACCATTGACAATTGCCGTTCTGTATAAAGAGCCACCAGAATGAACACATTGCACACTGTGGATGAGAGATTCATGTCAGTTCCTCTTAAAGAGTCCATGTTACAACTTTATTTTTCCTTACAAGCCCACTTCTTAAGGATCCCTTCATGGTGACAGTATGAACATGCAGGACTACGTACAAACATATCTTTCATTTTCCCTTATTTATAAATGTAAATGCAAGTTTTTCTCCTACAAGTCATGAAATTAAAGATCAGAGTTAACTGGTTACATTCCTGGGAGGAAATGAGTCAGGAATAAACAGACATTGCATTGTGAAAGTCACTTATCAACTTCCTGACAACTACAGTATACTGACAGTAATACAGTATGTTGTCGTCACTGTTGAGTGAAGACCTTGTCTGTCCAAACTTATCAATGTTTTCCCTCATTTCAAGCAGATTAGACAAAATTCAGAGTTCTTAAACAACCTACCAGCAGAACTGAAATCAGCCCCAACTGTGAACATTTTTAAATCCAGGTTAAAAACATTTCTCTTCTCCTGTGCTTATGATTGAGCTCTTTTAAAGCACTTTACATTTTAATCTTTCATTTGCACTCTATGTCCTTTTAATGATTTTAAAGCAAATCATTATTTTATGCTGCAATCTTATATTTAATGCTCTATTCTAGCATTTTATTTCTCTCTTTCTATTTTTCTGTACTTTGTTTTTGTGTGTGTGTGTGTGTGTGTGTGTGTGTGTGGGGGGGTTAATTGTATGTTTTAATGTTTCTCAAATTGCATGTTTTTCTGTTTTATGTAAAGCACATTGAGTTGCCATTGTGTATGAAATGGGCTACATAAATAAAACTGCCTTGCCTTGCCTTACCTTAAAGACTTCTTCAGCCTTCAACCCAAAGTAAACATACAGAGGAACACATGATCATTCAGCTAAAGTGAAAACATGACTCTAACCAAACTGGATCAACAAGCTTCTTATGTGAAAATATGGTGGTAATAGGCTGTATTTGTGCTAAGCAGAAGTTAGGAATTGAAAATGTGGCAGGATTCAATTTTCTTGAAATCATTAACTTTATAATGGAACCAATATTTTAGTTTTTTTAAAGTTTTACACTGTTTAGTCTCAAGTTGAATACATAAGTGATTTAAGCTTTTCTCCTGCCTTTTTAACAAGTCCCTGCTCTCACACACACAAACAGACAGTCACAGACTCTCACATAATTAAACAGCAACACCTGATGAAAGAAATGAGGCAGCACTGAGCATATGTGTTGCACAGCACACACCAACTGCTAGATACATGAATGTGCATACACAAAACATATTTCACTGTTGCTAATTTGGTTTCCCGCAAAGAGCTTGTTTTATATTAACTGGTATTTAACACTTGTGTCACTAGTGTGTAAAATGTGCATATTAAATACATGGAAATCAACTGTGCAAACATTTAGTTCATTTCTTAATCATAAAGTATCTCTTCAGAACATCTTATAAGCCTCATACTCAAGGAGGTGCTGTAGCGAATGACGGCCAGAAAATAAAAATAAGACTCGCTTTTCATTTAAAGGACCAGTGTGTCATATTTAGTGGCCTCTAGCATGAACTGCAGCCAAATGAAAAGCCCTCCCCTTCCAAACATGTAAGAGAACCTACAATGGCTGTGAAAAGCCTTCTCTGGAACCGGTGTTTAGTTTGTCCTTTCTGAGCTGTTGTAGAAATATGGCAGCGCAATATGGTGGGCTCCGTGTACCCACTCCCTACGTAGATATAAGTGGTTCATTCTAAGGTAACAAAAACACAACAATTCAGTTTCATGGGATTATACACTAATTAAACTTATGAATGTCACTCAATCTTACACACTTACTTTTTAACTACTATAATATTCACATTTTAAAAAGCAGGACCAAAAACAATGTTTCTGTCTGATTCTGTGTGGAGAGATTCAGGCTACATTTTGACCATGCTATCGAGCAGAAACGTCAATTTCTTACTGCAGGTTAACTCACAGCAGAATGAACTTAAAGGAAGTGCTGCTATGAGGATTGCTCATTATCTCGACTAGACTAGGCAGGGCCACACTGATGGCACATAATTGCAGCAATTGTTCCATTTTAAGACCCTAATCAGGTCATTAACATGTGATTCCATCTAATTTGGAGTGAACAAATGTGTATACTGCAAGACATTTTGATTGCAGCTATCCATCAGCATTGCCATACCAAGCTCATTCAATATTTAAGTCACACACTTGATTTGGACTTTGTGGTAAACTTACTGCTATGAAGGCACAAGACGGTTTCAAGAAGAAACAAATGCCTTGCAGGCAAAACTCTTTTTCATGTGATGACAACTACAGAAACACAGTATTTAAGCTAATTGTGCACACGTAAAAACTGTGAAAAGTGTGAGTGAACATTTTATTTAGTATGTCTTCATTTGCATTTGGTGTGATATAAAGTAGACCTCACTTCACCACGTTTTTCACAGATTTTGTAATAATAATAATAATTTTTTGAGAAGGTCCAAAAGTAAAAGAAAAAAAAAGTTTACCTCAATTTCTGCAATAGGAATATGAATGACATTTTTTACCAAAGTAAGATATGGGTGGTGCATATTTTTATTTTAGTTTATTGAAACATACTAATAATATAGTTGTCAAATAGCAACCAAACCACATGAAACTGATGACAGTGGTCCACATCTGGTTTCCCAGGACAAGTGGACAAACTAAGGAGAGGGTTGTCCTTTGTCACAGATCAACACTCAACCATCTGAATCTCTTTTGGAAACAAGCCTGTTGTGCATCTTCAATAAACAGTGGCTACTAAGTCTGTATGTGCATCAAATTGGAACAAACAGCACAATTTACCACCGGTTTCAAAAGCTTTCATCAGGTATCTACGTGGTACCTTTTAGGAGATATTTTGGAAGCAACAGACTTGTGCTGACTTGTAATGAAATACCTGACATCAGTGTAAATTTCATTTCATTTTGGTCACTCATTGGCCAGTTGCCTGAATGAAAAACTATCTAGTCTTGTTTTCCAAACTTCACCCACTTGGCTATCACAAAATGTAGACTTCTCACTTTTTGGGGCATTTGTGTGAGTAAGTTGCTGCAGTGACTCTAACAAGTAATGAATGCCCTCTGGAAATGTGCTGCTTTACTGCCCATGCTACTGTAAACAGACTCCCATTCTCACCATCGTTAGTGCAGTCATTTACCTTAACTCCATCCATCTCTCCCTCCCCCTCTCTATTCTTCTCTTGCCCTTTGTCAATGCAGCACTTCAGAGCAGCTCTCTACTTCTCTGTTCTTCTTATCCCTGTATTCTTGCCCTCTCTCTAACCAATCACTTCATGTTGTCTTCCATTTACTACTTTCCCAACACAGCTTCTCTCCTTTTCCTCCACTCACTTCTCCCTCTCTCTCTTTCTGTCGCTTCCTCTCGCTGCAGTACAGTACCAGTGTGCAGTATATCAGTATATAGGGCAGGTGACTGCCCCTCTAGAGACAGTGTGAGCTGCACCACTGCAGACATGTACTGTGATGTAGCATAAAAATAAATATTGAAAAAACTTTGAATATAGCATATGCCTGTGTGGGTCCTTAAACAAGGAATAGATTGACATGAGGCAAATCAAGTATTAAACTACAAACAAAACCTACAAACATGTTCACTGCTTTAGAAGAAGTTCAGTGAATTCATCCAGTTATCTAAATGCTCTTTTATACAGAGATTCTGCATTATAGCTGCAAAGAAGATCTGCTGTTAAGCCTCTTTTTCTTTTTTTAATACTAAACCAACCAAAGCAGGCATAATGTCGCTTTTACTTAGCATGCTGGCCGTTCCAGATTCAGAGGCGTGACGTGTAACTCAACAGCGTCAGCTCCACGTTGGTGTCTGTGTCGGTTTGCCCTCTATGTCGGCTTGGTGTTTTACACAGATGTTGATCCCAGTTTGTCGTTTATCTCTGTAGTCGGTTTATTGGCAGAGCAACTCTACACCACAAGAGTTATGCTACTTAATCATGTGACTGTCTGTGTCCTAGCAGATGACTTCAAGTTTTGCCTCACTGAAATGTTGCCCCAAATGTTTACCTACCAATAACCAAGCATGTCGCCGGCCAGCTATAGGGGTCCTTCACAAACAAGGAAACCACTTGAATAGGATCCACCAAAATGCCATACCTGGCAAACAAAACAAAAAAAGGACTGATTAAAAAGTGAAATAAAAAATGAAGGATGGACGAGTCATACGAGACTAGCTAGATAAATGCACTTCAAAAATGCATATTATCACTGCAGGCAGTTTGACATGTCGTAACAGGAAGAGCACAGGTATGACTAAAAAGATAAACAAATGCTCAGTTGCATTAAGTGTCCCAGAAAGCTGTGACAGTGACTCAGCTACACTATAGAGCTTTTTAACTGCAGACCTTAAGACTTCTCATAGCAGGAAAAGCACAGCACTGATAACATTAACAATGGCTCAGTTCCTTTCAAGTGTCCAAGGAAGCCATTCTGGTGAACCATCATGTGTTGTACCAGGGTTATGAATTTGAAAAAGCTGAATGCGATTCAGCTATCATTAATATTGTTAATGGCACCTGTGTTGTTCTTGCTTTGACATGCTGTGAAAGGTCTGTAACTGGCTGTTGGTTATTGTTGTATTAATTACACCTTTGCCTTTTCCTGCCATGACAAGACAAAATGTCAAAAACAAATCTATTGTCAAAAATAAAAGCAATAAAGATTAAGGATTAGTAAAAGCACTCTTGTACTAGGAAGGAAGTGTGACATTTTTGTGGATCTGGTCCTCTCTGTTAGTTATATTTTAAACATACAGGAGGCTTCCTGAAATAAAACGTAATAATGGGAAAAAAACATAACATGCTTATCAAAAGACTCCAAACTTACTCACCTTAACAGGTTTTCTAAGAAGAGGCGAGCATTACTCAGTACCTGTAATAAAAAGTGTTACAGATATTTATCAGAATGTCTTTCAGTTTGTTGCACAATAATACTCCCTACTCATCTCTCCCTTTTTATGCTTCTCTTATCATTTGCTTTGTCACTTCTTTCTTCTTAATTGAATAAACGCATCCCTTCATATCACCTCTCCACTTTCCTCTCTCCTCCTCTATACTTTTCTTTCTTTCTTCTTTCCCCTTTTTCCTCACTTTCCCTCCTCTCCCTTTTCCCCATCTCCTTCTTCTCCTCAATACTTTCATCCTGCCCCTCTCATCATCCCCTTTTTTATCTCTCCTCTTCACTCTCCTCCTCTCTAAATGGATTGTAATATCTCATTACTAGACACAAAGGCTCTATGCCTGGGGATGGGGAAGAAGTTCAGTGTGAATGAAGGAAAACCTCTTGCGATGAACACAACGATCTGTGTTCAAAGCCTGGATTAGCAGAAAGCAGGCTTTGCTAGCCTCATCTCCTCTCTTACTCTCTCATATTCTGTAGTCTCACCCAAATATGGAGGAGGAACTTCTGCAAAAGGTGTTGAGCTTGGCATAAACTTGTCAATCACATGACATAAAATCATATATTTTACTACACTTGCACATCATTTTGGTATTTTTGAGAAAACTGACATTTAACAACAACAACAGGGTTTTGGGATTTCAGGTTTATCAGTATTTTATCTGAACTCATAGAAGACATCTACCTATACTGTAACATATTTAATTCAAACTATGTTAGAATAAGGTTGATATTTCAGATAAAACATCATGCTAAGACTTACATTTTTTACAGTGTGTTTAAGATGGCAAGAAACCAGATTTGACACAGAATCAGACCCAGTGAGTATGCTTGAGAACAAACAGGTATTTATAGACCAATCTAGACTAATTCTTCTTCTTTCATTTCATTTTGATTTATACGATTGTATCAGTCCACACCAGTGGATTATCAGTTTAGTGTCCACAGTCTCCTTCTGTTTTATAGTCGAGTCTGTGATGCAAAAGAGATGATGAAAACCAACTGGACACAATTTGAATTAAACCAATAATGTTACACAAGTGATGATTTGTTTTCAGTTTTCACGCATAAATAACACAAGTGTTACTTACACATGGATTACAGTGTTTAACCAACACATTATCTCTAAACTTGTATTAAAGAGTGCAATAATTTAAGCTTAAAAAGCTTAAGAAACTGATTACATTATTTCCATAGTTGTAATAACTAATCTTATAAAAACATTTGATGTAGAACAAAAGAATGCACAAAGACACATAAAGAAGGGACCTGGTAGTGTTCATGAAAATTATATCAGTCTTGAGAAGTAATATGTTTAAAAATGCTGTTTTTCTGTGCAAACAAGTGTTGTCAGTTTGTTTCCTAAAGAGATAGAGACCCTGAACAAATGGCTGGATGTTTAGTTAAAGCAGGGGAAATTGCAGTTCTGTGTCTGACTCTGTATTTACTTATCTTATGTTTCAACTAGGGCCAACCTCTAAACACTGATGATTCAAATAATCAGTCAAAAAGACTTTGACTCAATTTGCATTTCACACTTTTGTTTTATAGGAGTGTAGCGGACACAGCATCAGTCCGGCTCATAACATCATCTGGTCAGAGTCACCTTTGACCCTGAGATGAGTAAATTGGACCAGGAACTGTCATTATACTGTCTCCTTTGGTTGATATGAGAATGTTTACTTAATGTGAGAAACTGTTACATCGATGTTATGTTTACATTATGGTGATAATCAATTATCTATTATGGAATAAGTAGAATAACGTGTAATGCTGGATCATATTAATCCTTTTCAGGTTTTAATGAATAGCAGCTTGATATCAATGCCAGAATGATACATCCTGTGTTCTGTGTTAATAGGTTGTAGTATGCATTTTATAATCAGGATTAAATACTGAATGAATGATGATGATGAAAAGTTTTGCGGTAAAAAGCTGGAAATTAGATCCTCAAAGTAGCTGTGATGAATCTGGTTGGCTGACACGCAAGCCCTCCGCAGGGAGAAAAAACAGCTGCACCCATCTGAAACCAGCTTGGCTTTTGCTTTGCTTCAGGTTTTGCTTTGTCCATCTTTTCTTTTCTATCTTCCACTTGGTGTGCCTACGCGTGGTTCTGAAGGACAGACAGCTGAGGCCCTCCGACCAGATAAAGTAGGATCCAAATATTGCTTTAATCAAGGGTTGATGTCAGATCGAGTAATTCAAATTTTCTTTAAAGATAAAACTCAGTAAAACTTAGTAGTTAATAAAATCCATAAAACTCAATCAATTGTGTATGTCTATTCATTGAAGTGATACAGGGGATCTATTGAACCGTAAAGCCATGAACTTAAGATATTTGACTGATTCAGAAATATATTGATTTACTAAATGGTTAATCAAACAACCAATTAAATATTTCCTTCCAAGGAAGGTGGTGTCCCTGATTACGAGAGCTTTTTCATATCTTATAATATCTTATAATATCCATAATTGCTACAGGAGTTTAGAGTGGACTGTTTGCATCTGTATATGGGGCATCTGTGCGGGGACTACTTCTCATAGCTGTATGCAAAGTGGAGACAAAAATATTTATAATGTAGAGTACTTCTAAATATCTGTAGATAGAAGAAGAAGAAGCAAAAATACAGAGGCTGCTAGACAACAGAAAAACACATCAAGGACAACATGCTGTATACTGTGTGATTGCAGTTGTATTGAGAACAAGTTGTATGATAAGAGCTGTATACCAGACCAAAAATGGCTTCAATTCAGTCCTATGAAAATTGCTAGGCTAAAAAAAGTTGATAGTGTTTCCCCCACTGGCCCTGCTCATGAGTTCCCGCTCTGGCCATAGACTTTACATTGTGATGACATCACAGGGTTACGGTAAATTACGATTTTTACATTCTGGGAAGGTTTTACACATATAAAACTTCCATAGATCAAAAATTCATAATAGAGAGAGTCATAATTGACCTGGTCTGCTGTTGGAGGTGTCCTGTCAATAGTTTTACAGACGTCTCTTTTACAATGGTTGTCTATGGGCAAAATGCTTTTTGGGCCACAGTGGGATTTTTTTCTGCAATACTGTGAGTGGCCACTGGGAAGAATCAGCTGACGGCACCCGATCAGGCTCTTATAATATATCTATGATTGGAACACAAAACACAAGAGTCTAAAGTGGAACTAACTTGGCTTCTTAACTCTGCTGACAATGGAAAGAAACATCTGTCCAATTTTGCTTTCAAAAGCTGTTTTCATGTATCAACAATATGTTTTGTGTAGATGGACAGTCAAATCATGTTTTCAAATTTGTCCTTTTTTGTCCAATGACTTGGAATTGTGTGTATTTTGTGTATGTGTGCATGTATTGGTCTTACCAGCATCACCACACACCAGTTGAGAATTCCTCTGTAATTATTGTAACCACTGGCCGAACTCAGCAGGGACTCCTGTGTCTTGTGACATCTTGAGTGATGAAAAACAGATGTATCAACAATCAAGATTAGTTAAAGTCTGTGTAAAGTAAGAATAAATATGTGTTCTGAGTTTGACATACCACAGAAAAGTGTGTTGTTAACCACCCTGCCAAATTTGAATGATTAAAAAAATCACCAAATATATGAAATTAGGCTTCAAAGATGTGTAAAAGTCAGCCTCTGTCTCTGTTCCCAAACGCTGTGGGAGTGCCCGCCGAGTTCACTCAAATTCTCTGATTGCAGATTCTCAGATGTTAATATTTTATTGTTTCTTTAGTCTTTGATGACAGTAAACTGAACATCTTTGGGTTGTAGACAAAATGAGACATTTTAAGACAACATCTTGGGCTTTGGGAAAAAGTGACATTTTTCACAATTTCTTGACATTTTATGAACAGAAAAAAATGGATCAATTAAGAAAATAATCAACAGATTAATCAATAATGAAATAATATTAATAATAATAATAATAATAACGATAATAATAATAATAAAATAATAATCATTAGTTGCAGCCCTACAGACCAGCAAAAATATTGTCTATGCCTCATAATAGAAATGCTGTAGTGACAGCAGAAATTCAAATAGAGTAGTAGGAGGAGCTAAATTGGTTTGGTTGTGGAGACCTGTTGGGGTGTGTGTGTATGGATTTATGTTACTGAAAAACATACAATCTAAGACTTCTGTGCTCTCTGCATTTGTCACTGTGGACCAGTACTGTATGTGTGCTGAAATGTGGAGAAAAGCCTGAAATACAAGAATCTGCTCTGCCCATTCAAAAAGACAAGGGCAAAGCTTTTCTATTGAAAAATATGAGAGCTGAAAATGAACTAAATTAGTTTTATTTCTATTAAAAAAGAAAGAGAGAAACAACAGTGGGAGTAAGTAATGTAGTAATTGGTGTATGTCCGAACACCATTAACACCAACTACAACAGAAAGCCTATGCTCCCCCATGTCATAATCACAGACAAAACATGATTTCGTAATTGGAAGTGGTGTTCATAATGTAAACTTACCGGATTATGACATTTTTTTTGGTTTTGTCATATGTTTCAATGTTAAGTAATGCTGAGGATGTCGTCTAAAACAAAAATATGAAATGAGAATACAGATGGGGGGCAGACACATCAGGAACCAGCGGCAGCTCCCACTTCACAACTTTATAAGAAAAAAATGTTTATGCTATTTTGTGAAGTTTTCACAGTTGAAATTGATCTCGTTTTTCAGAGTTGTGTTCTATTGGCCTCCACACAATAACCAAATACCAATGATGGTGTATCACCATTAGCTTACATACTTTAGTGTACCCCTCCACCCCATTAGATACGCCCCTGAACAATGAAACAGCCCACAAGGCATAGTTTATTACAGACATATATTTATGGTCCAGCCATGTAACTCAGATTAAAGCTTACTAAAGTTTTGCTTACTCTATCATGCAGTAAGTATAAAATAAAATGAGAAGGAATGGGTGACCATCAGCGGGCTTGCGCAGGACGACCCCAAACGACCCTGCATGGTTGCTCACCCCTCTCATGCTCATTCAAACTAGCTTTCCATAGGCTACTGGCTTTATACCAAGATAATACTAACTTGATGTAAATGTAATATAACGTGCGGCTTGTGAGGCTTACGCCACCTATGTAGACACATCAAACATCCCTAAACCTTCCATAAAGGGAACTTGTGGTAGTTTTAAAACTCACCCGAGTCTTTCACTTATGTCATTCCTGCGTTTCTTTTTCTCCTTCTTTGATTTAGACCGGACTGTCTCCAAAGAGTGGTCCCGTTTTCTCTGGCCGTCGTCTCCATTTATGTCAGCGGTCACTGAGCTCTGACACGCCGCCGCAGACCTCCCGTTCACCGGCTGCAGGCTGACGCCTCTCCCCGCCGACGCCAGAGTAGCCCTTCTCCTGCGAGTGGAGGCCCCGGCTGCGTCCGACTCACTCATCATAACAGAGAGGAAAGACACGAATATAAACCCCAAAGTTCACCTCAGCAGCCAACTTTAGATAGTAACACGCCTGTTGCTCCTGACATAGTCACACAGGCATAGTAGCCTGAATGAAAGGGGAAGTGAACTGGTTGCTCGACAGTCCGCCCAGCGCTCAGGTTTCCGCACTGTTGATACTACAGAGGGAGTGTATTCATGACGCCACATCAAGCAAAGCAGTGTACTGTTGCTGAACTGTGTACACTGTGACCGACAGGTGAGTCACACCCTAGGGAGTTCATTCAAAGACGACATGTGAGGAGCCATGCATGCAAATCTAGGCTGTGGGCTGCCATTTAATCAGGGACTGTGTGCTCATAGGGTACATGGTGAAGACCAGCAGCAGGTTAGAATGAAACAGAATAGTAGAGCTGCAACAATTACTGATTAGTTAATTGACTGGAAATCAGTCAGCAACTACTTTGTTAATCCATTAAATGATGGAGCGTAAATACCAGAAATTACCTGGCTCCATTTTATTAGATATGAGGTTTTACAATATGGAGAGGTGGAAAGGAATTAAGTAGCCTACATCACTCAATGAGGTCTACTGTATTTAAATGCAATTTTAAGTTACTTGTAGTTCACCATATCTCAGAAAGACATTTATTTCACAGCTTTAGTTACCCTTCAGATGAAGATTTGACAAAATGGATAATATAACAAGCTTTTAAAATACCATACATTGTTATAGATCGAACCAGTGGTTTCCAACCTTTCTGGCTTTTGATGTCTTACAAAAAGCAGTGTAGACAGGAACACATTTCAGATGAAGTGTTAGCAGATCCACCAAATAGTGATTTTTCCCACTAAGCTTTTCACATGATTTTATTTTGATAACTGTTCAAATTATTAAATATTTCACCAAAACTCAAAGATTAGCGAAAATGTGCTAAAACTGAAAACTGATTTTTATCAGAACTTTGTTTCTTCTTCTTTCCTCTCCCATTAATCATCTCACGACCCCATTAGATTTATCTGGTGACCCCCTGTAGGGGTGGGGCCTGACCTTTGGGTTGGGAACCACTTGACTAAACTAGCTAACTATATAAAGTAGTTCAAACTAGTTCCACCAATAGAAATTTCCACATTTTTATAGACCCACTGGCTATTCAATAGTGAAATGTAGCTCCTCAAGGTCCAGTAGCAATTCTGGAGTTTTTGATTTGATCACACAGTCGTCATTAGCAGAGGATGTTTGTTCAATTATCATAAGAGACAATTGAACAACAGAGGATGTTTGTTCAATTGTCAAATTTCCAATTTCTCAGACCAGTTTAAGAGCTTCTTATCAATATTGCTTTAAAAGTTAAGGTTCAAAGTCAGTAAGGACATGGGCAAACTCCATCTGCTGGTGAAGGTCATGTGATGAGGACTGTGGAACAGCTACTACTTGGACCTTGAGGTGAGAGGGTTTTGTCACCTTAAAAAAGGGGGAAAACAAAGTTTCTATTGTTTATCCAACTGTAGTTTTCTGGTGTGTAATAAGCCTTGCAGGGCCACCAGTGTGACTAATCTGGACTGTTAGTCTTGGTAAGCATGCAGATTTCCTTCAACTGTATGGCCAAAGGACCTTAACAGTTCAATTTTAGGGATTATTAATCAACTATCATGCCCCCTCTGTCTTTTCTACTTCTGTGTGCTTATCCATACCTCAGTGGACGCTGATCAGTGGCATTGATCCAGCTTTATCAGTCCTGGCTGTCTATAAAGTTGTCCTTAAGAGTAATGAGCCTGTCTGCAGTTGTTGGGATAAGAGACCTTGGGAAAAGGATCAATAGGAAACTTATGACTAATTGTTTTAACTCTTAAACACCTAGTTGGACTTTGTTTCCTTTTATTTTCCATTTACACTTTTTTGTGGATTTATTAAGTCCAATCTCATCTCTTGTTTTACAGTCTCTTCTTTTTGGACACAGAAAAAATAATTAAAAATTATAAGTGACAGAATCTGCATTGCTCCCCCACATTCAAAGATTCAGCATTTAGTTTGGAGTCTCTTTTCTGACAACTTCATAATAATCATACTCAGGGAGGCTGAGCAGTGTGATTCCATCGAGGGGACGTCTGAGCCACAGCCTTTTCTATCAGCCTGCTCTATGAACCAGTAGAGGGAGTCCAAGGCTTAAATCCTGGTTTTACCTTTTGGTCAGTCAGGTCATTTTTTGTGTCTTTGAGCATTCAAGCTGAAAAGCCTCAAAAACTCCAGTCTTCACCTCACAATCTTTATCATGTTCCATGCCCTGGTGATGTGTCAAAATATTTTTTATTATGATGATAAAATGCAATGAATTAAATAGGTATCAGAATAGTTTTTTCATGTCTCCATGGGCTGTCAAGAAGATTATGTAGGACTCATTTAGAAAAAATATAAAACTTTGGCCCAGTGCTATAGCATAGAGGCCACTCTGTTGCGTGCAAGCCTCCTAATGCTCCAAAGATCAGGTTATTTTTAATAACAGCCATTTAAAATTTAGAGAATACGAGGTTTTACCAATGTATTATTCATGCTTTCTGTAGGGAAAGCAGTGGCTTTCTACAAGTGCTCTGTCTCCAGCCGTTAGAGGCAGGTGGGAACACAGCAAATGTCTCTTTTCAAATGTTTCTGTCCCTATGGCTTACTGTAGGAACATAACATAAATTACCTTTTTTGTGTTAGATATTTCCTGTCACATGTTTTTACTTTGTATCTCTTCATTTGTCTACTGTATGTACACTATGTGGCTGAAAGTATGTGGGCACTTGAATATTAAACCCATACATGACTGTTGAACATTTAACTCCAAACATATTTGCATTAATATGCTGCTATAACAGAATTCACATTTCTGGGAAGGCTCGCCACAAGATTTAGGACCCTCACAGTGGGTGTCTCATGTCTTCACAAAGGTGTTGATAGGGTTAACGTAGGTGGTAGTGGATAGGGCTCTGTGGAGGCCGGTCAAATTCTTCCTTACTAAACTTGGAAAACAGTTGGACCTCAGTTTGTGCACAGGGACACTCACTTTGAAATTAAATGTATAATTATTTTTATTACTATAAACAGCAAATGATCTTACCAAAGCTACACACTATTACAACATAACATATCATTGTATGTATGTATTCTGTCCTGTGTTTGATCTTTCAGTAGGTTAAAATGTTTACATCAAGCTGCTTAACCATGCTGGCACATGGTCAAGGCTAGGTGGGAGAGGAGAGAAAGACTGTGATTGAAAATACAGATATAGTGTGATAAATATAGAGACAAAGGAACAAGAGAGGAATAGCAAGAAGGGGGATACAAAGAGAGAGACCTCACTTTGTATCTACTGTATATCTCTATCTCTCTCTCCCTCCATCTGGGGAGGCAGAGGGAGCGAGAGATAGTGTTTGCCCTTGCAGGTTGTAATGAAGCTGTGGAAGGATAGATGACTCACTTTAACACAAGCAGAAGAGAAACACACTCCAACATCACTTAGCTGATGTGTGTGTGTGTGTGTGTGTGTGTGTGTGTGTGTGTGTGTGTGTGTGTGTGTGTGTGTGTGTGTGTGAGACAGAGCTTGTGTTTGTGGCAGTGATAGGTAGGAGTGTGGTCAAAAGAGACTGATGCTGATTATATAGGAGAGTGGATGGTGTGATAAAGGTGTCACGAGATAGGCAGACAGTGATAGAAGGGAATGTGTTGCGCTCTTAATGTGTGTTTGTGGACACACTTGTGCCTATTCATGAACATTTGCATGTGCCAGCACATAAATCTTGGTTACTGTATACCTGCATGCAAGCTTTCACATTTCTGTGTATATGTTCAGCCTCACGTTAATATGTGAGTGTGCATGTTTTTGTGCAAACACCAATCTGTATATGCACCTGTGTTTGTGTGAGAGAGTGCATCATGAGAGACAGATAGAGACGTCATCATGCTGTTAGAGAGCTTGGCGCCACATCAGCACTTTTACAGTTCAGCCAAGGACTCACACACGCTGTCTATCCATCTCTATGGGTCTGAGGAACGAGAAGGGTGAGAGGCAGAGAAGAGAGAGAGAGAGAGAGAGATGAACTGCCTGCTAGATGACTGAAATCAGGAAGAGAATCTGGAAAGGGTGGACCGAGGAATAAATGATACCACACTTCCTCTTGTCAAGAACCTTGAAATAGATCTGCGGCATGTGGCTGCTTGTATCAAACTGAAAACTCAACCAGTGGATCATACAAACGCAAGCAGAGTTACACCATAGATAGACCGTATATAAAGATAAAGACATCATCCATTGGTTTACATTGAAGTTGGTTTGAAGCCCAGTGTATAAACTTGATTGTTATTGGTAGCTGGGTTCCGCATATAGCCTCTACATTGGCATATCAGTCAAAATATGAGGACCAGAGAAGTGCCTTTCAACCATTTATTTCTTTGTTCAGTTGATTGCATTACATAGATGATTTGATTACTAAAAAATAAAAGGAGAGAGATTACAAATTAACATACAGAAATAAATCTCTCAGAAAATAAATAAACAACATAAACTCACTCAAAATAATGCATCCAAGGTGGACAATCAACTGGGAAGGTTAGATTGAGCCATGTAAGCCCCGCCCACCAAGCCTGTGCAGGTGGGAGTATTTTCTACACCCAGAGTTGCTGCTTTAGTTTGGCTTCGTCTTTGCTGTTTTGAGCCAGTACTTTGCACATGGGAAGTGCCTTTCATTCTCTGGAAACTCGCCTCATTACCTTGGACCAAAAGGAACACTGAGTGATGCATCATACTAATTCAATTTATATGTAATATTGTGACAATAGTCCAACTCGGTGCAAGTCTTGGAGCAGCAGGTGAACAAACTGTCAGTCACAGCTGTCAATGGACATCCACACAATACATCAAAACCTACTATAAGTCAAAAAATCTTAATAACGGAGCAATCATTTCCAAAATGCACTCCAGCACACTTATTAGAGGTTGTTGATGCTTTTTGCATGGAAGACAACAGGAGCCAGGGATTTTTTGTGGCAAGCAACAAGCAGCATTTTAAAGGGATAGTTTGGATTTGGATGGTATCCGTAGTCAGGGTATTACTCGCAGTAGATTTGAGTTGGTGCCCCCTTTCCCAGGAGCAGGCAAGAGCATTGGCATGGAAGCAGTAAAACATATTTAAGCCACCTAAATTAAAAATCAATATCAGTTTAAGTGAATTCTATGTTTAAAATATTCTCCCCACTTTACCTTCCACAATGTATTATGCTGCAGATTAGCTATTTGGCTCAGAAAGTGCTGCTGTGATGTAAAGCAGTGAGTGGCATTTGTGAAATATGTTCTATGGTTGAGCAATGTAGCGCCAAAGGACACGAAGGTCTGATGGCGAGGTAAAGGAGTGAAAATATTCTACTTATATTGATTTTTTTTTAGATGTGCCTTTATTTACATGGCTAAAATACATTTTGCTGTTTGACCCATTCACAGCAGTACATCATAGCTGTTAGCTGTGCTGCTACTCCTGTGTGCCTCTCCAAACTGGGGGGTTGCCAACACCTATAAACTGCAGGTAGTACTAACTATGGATAACCACCTCATATAACCCCACTTCCAAAAATCAGAACTATCCCTTTAAGGTACTTTCACATTGACTTCAGCCTCAATCCGTGGTAGTTGCCGGTTAGAGCTGCACCCTCATATGACCGGATCAGGGTCCATGTTAGTGTTCTGGCCAATGCAACATGCTGTATTATTGGGCTTTTATCTCCCTACCTGTGGAAACAATTAGCTCTACTCGTCCACAGGCCTTTTTAATGGTAGAATAACTATCTGTAGTAGTCAGAATGGCAGTTTTGTGATATATCTGAAAGCTTATTCTTTAAGGTTTCCTTGCTGAATCGCATACTCTAGATATCCTCCAGTCATGTCTAAAAACTGACCTTTCCCTCTTGCAGTATATAGTGACTCAGACTCACGAGTTCATCACTTCTATTTCTTTTTTTTGTAGGCACTGAATCAATATTGTCACCTGCTTGCTGAAAGCGTTGAAGTGCAATTGTTTTTTTCTCCCAGTCATCATCTGAGAATATTTTTGCTGTTGTATGTGACTTGGTATAAAATTATATCATAATCATACAGCAGTAACAGATTTTTTACCACTTTATAAATGATTGAAAGAACATTTTGTAGCCTGAGGACAGCGCTTGCGTTTTTGTGCAATCAGGTTATTCAGTGCAACACCTTATTTGCATCAGAGCCTCACAGCCAGTCAATAACTTTTCTGCTTTCTAGTCGGCTTCAGCAGTTTGGTGTTTATTGGATTTCGACAAACACAATCTAGGAAACCATTGGCTATCTGTCTTACAACAATTTAGCCTCTGGGGGAAATTGCCAATATTTTGGGTCTTCCGGTGTAGCCAGCAGCTATCCGGATAACGGATATCCAGGCCAAGGCTTCCTCTTCCGTGCATTGGTCGTTGTTTACAATCCGATTAGCAACTTAAAATAGTCCAGATGACATTTCGGCACATCTGTATGAACAAATATATGCATGTGAATGCAGAAAAATGTAATTTCAAAAAAGTTAATAAGAAACTAAATCATCCAAATGATAGTCAGTGGGTCCAACAGCACTCTGTCCACTTTGTCTGCCATTTTTGCTCTCCACATGGACTGTTTACTTGCATGCAGCCAAAGCCTGCTCAAATACTGGTTAATACGCTTTGTATTACAAATGGAAACTCGTCATAGTGCCTGCATTCATATGCATATATACGTATATAGAGATCAGGAGAAATAATATTGCAAAAATATCCAGAACAGTACTTTGGAAAAAACAAAACAGTTCTTAGTGAAACACAGTGTCTGCATTTCATCACAATCATTATTTTCCTTGATGATTCTAATAGATTAACCACAATGTTTGTTGTTTGTGAAATATGTAACATGAAGGCAAAGGGTGATGCAATCCCTGTTGGCTGCAAAGGCCACTTCCAGAAAGACAGAAAGAAAAATGTAATTTAAACTCAAAGATAATTATGTCACATAGAAGGTTAAAATCAGAGCGGTTTACAGCTGTTGTGATGTGCTTTGGAGACATGCAGGCAGAGTTGAATGCCAAAATAGTTTGACTTGCCTTAGAATATTAAAGGGCACAAGTGGGCGTTAGCCAGAGAGAGTAAGCTTAGATGGACAAGATGACATGTGTTTTCATACGTGTGTGTGTGTGCATAAAGCAGACCATGTATAACAGTTGGCCCAGGGTAAATGTCATTCAGCACTCGATGAGTTGTGTGATGTAGGAGAGAAATTACTTTGTATGAGACTAAATGGGGAAGCATTTTATCTGTGTTTCATTTGTAGCCTCAGTGTTTCACCTAGCTTCAAGGGAGTTTGGTGGTCTCCCCGCCTCAAAGAATTTCATTACATGTGATTTTATTGGAGAGATATTCAAACCTCCATGCAGTGTGGATTTGGATACATGCCAAAACATTTTGAAGGGTTAGGGTTGGGGTTGGGGTTAGGGTAAGGTTTCTTATGTACTGTAAAAATAATTTTGAGTTTGAGAGTAGTTCTGATTCATAATTTAGTTTGCTTTTGGTCTTACCAAAATGAAAACACAATCTAGCTTTGTACTCTTGAATGTTTGTTTTAGATTAGATTAGGGCTGTCAAACGATTAATTTTTTTAATCGAGATTAATCGCAGAATTTCCATAGTTAATCACGATTAATTGAATTGCATGTTTAAAATCCTGTTATTTTACATTTCAAGGCAGTTTTAAGCCCATAATGTAAAGCATTTCTTACCAGAGTGTCTTAACTGGGAATCAATCACGGGTCTGCTGCGACTCCCACACTCCAAAATGGTACTTTGGTGGAGCTGAGGCTTGCTTGGCTGCACCTGGGTGTTTAGCGTGGAGGTGCTAACTTAAACTCGACGCACTCCGTTTGACACAGGTTGCATTTTACTTTTGACTTGTCAACTGAACCGCCTCGAAGTTTTTTAAAGTTAAACAAGCCATTCAAAAGTCCAGTAGCTCTCTTACTTTCCATCACCGCGGTAGGTTTACTGCAGGAGGCCACTTCAAAGCATAGCACTACAGCTAGAGGAGCCGTCTATGGGTGAGTAGAAGGGACAAAAAGGCTTGCAACATTAAAATGTGATTTAAAAAAATTAACGCGTTATGGATTGCATTAATCTAATCCCGATTAACGTGTTAACGCTGACAGCCCTAGATTAGATGCAGTAGGGCAAAGAAACCTTTAATATGCTGAACATCCATGTGACAGGGCTCTGGCTATTATTTGTATTGCTATGTTTAATTTTTTATTGCTACATTTGGTCCTATTGAGGGTCCAGGTCATATAAGTCTAAACACCCATCAGAGTTAATTTAAGTCCTTCAACTAGTTTTGAACATTTACCCCTGAGCTACAGAACGTATCAACTGAGGGAACAAACAACACTCCAATCAACTTGTCAACCATGATATAATTGTCACCATAAAATCAACACTCATTAACATTGCAAATTTTAATGCAAGATGCTAATTTGTTAGTTTGTGACTGACATCCGTATTAAAACTCAGATTATCTTAAACCTCTAAAGCTGCTTCAATCATGTGGCATGGCTCGACTCAACTCAACTCTCAACCTGCTTGGAACGGTTCTGTTTGGTTTTTCCATGGGCAAAAGCTATAGACAGTACCTAAGAATTTTTAAGAAGTCTCTATTGGCCATACATGGCTACCAAAAGACATTCTAGTGTGGGGAAAAGTGTAAAAAAAACCCACTTAAAATGACTACCAAACAGAAAGAGTTGGAAGTGGATGGATACATCAGCAAGCAATGGGAGGGAAGGCAATCCTTGGCTTTGTAGGAGTCCCTGATACAGGTAGGTAAATAGTTTTTTTATGTTAACTCTGTATTCTACTTGGAAGCTTTGTTTTCTCTTTGTTTTCTTAATTTGGTTGGCTAATGGAAAGCTCACTTCTAACTACCAAGCCTATTTTTCCTCTTAAACTTGTGTAAAATTAAAATGTTGCCAATAAATGCTTTGTTGGTATTTCATTTTGTGTTCGAGGAGTGTATTAACAAGTCATTTGTATAATCTGTTTTGATAAGACAGAAGGGTTCAATGACCTCTTCCCTTAGCAATGCTGTACCATTGGTATGAGCAACAGCATCAACACTGGCACCAGCAGCATGTAGTAACAGTAGGTAGGCAAGGCAAAACACCTGAAAGTGCACCGTTTTACTTTTACAACAAGATCAATTAAAGAGCAATTCAACTCAAACTCCAATTACAGGCAATAGTGGTGCACATACTGTACCCACATCTAGTGCTGCACTTGAATAAATTAAGCAAGACATACAATATGACAGTGGTATGATCAGTGGCAGCAAGTGTGCAAAGTATAGTATATTTAAGAATAAAATCATAGTGTCGTATATAATCTTGTGCACCAGAATATTATATAATATGATTGTGTAATTATACTTACAGTTGTTTGTATTAATAGTGCGATAACATCATTTCTCAATGGTACATTGGTTGTTCTTAGGCAAAACTTCAATGCAGTTCATTTAACAGGAGAAAATCTTCAACTTCTCTAACCTGTAATCAGTGAATCTATTTTCTGCCTGTGGTAAATGAACATAATATACTTGCATAACAATGCTTTGATTAAAAAGTGAATTGTCTCTTGCTCCACACTTAGATATTTACCAAAAAAGAATTGATAAATGTGCTTTAACTACCTTTGGGGTTTTTTTCCATTACTGTCCAGGCAAGACGAAATGGTAACAGGAGCAGCTGACAGTCCTGAGGGAGATGCAAGCGACAGATGTGGAGCAGCAGGAGCTATACCGGGTACAGCAAGAACTGAACCGGGCACAGCAGGGGCTGAACCGGGCACAGCGTGTATATTTCCAGATGGCCACTGATGATGCAGTGTGAGCAAGGGAGCTGGAAGCAGCCTTAAAAAGGAGGGAGAATGCTGAAACTGCAGCCTTCAATCAAGCCTTCCTTGGTATGCTGAGACAGCTTGAGCAGGCGTTGAGAGGCCGGGGTCACCTGGTTCCTCCAACCCAGGACTAGACCACATTCTCCGCCCCTGTAGTAGACCCCTTATTTCTTATGTATATAGTTATTATTTTGCACTAATTTGTATTTGCACGACATTTAAACTTACATAGTTTGCTGTGTTTCACTGATTTGTTCGCATTGTAGCATTGCATTATTATATTTATATGATTTTTTATTTGCACACACTTTGTTAAATAAACAGTTTTATAACTTGTTGTTCACGCATTTTAATCATGGTTTCCTATTTCAAGAGAAGCATTCAACCTTTAAAAAACAGTTTGACAAATACCTAAATGTGGGAAAACACTACAATATATTTATTTATGTTCAATACAATTTACAATATGTGTTCAATACACATGACAGGAAAGGCCAAATTAATATTTAGCAATTCAAGTAGTGCACCAGATCCTCTTGTACATCCCTGGCCTGCTGCTCTACACCTTGAGACAGTGCCACCTCAGGCCCTGCTGCTGCAGGTGCATCTCACTCATTGTCAAAGGCCTCTCCATGAAAGGTTATGCAGAGCACAGCAAGTCAGCACCATAGATTTAACCAGTTTGACATCACAGTCATTTCTTTTCATGAGGCAACCCTTCAGTCTACCAAAAGCATTTTCAACCACTACTCATGCTCTGCAGATTTTCTTGTTGTAGATGTGCTGCTCTGCTGTCAGCCATTCAGTGTCAGGAAATGTTTTTTAGAGCCAGCTCTGCAAGGTATAGGCATGTAGTAGCCAGCATTCTCGCTACCAGTGTTCCTGGTGGTGGCTGGCCAACCCCCACAATGTGGACAGTCTCAAAACCCGAGCATCATGCAAACTACAAGGCAGTCCTACAATGGCATTCCAGAAAAGTCTTTTTCTATCTACAACACCTTGAAGGATGATGGAGGGCCAACTTTTTTACAGTTGAAATAGCCACGGTGGTACTAATGTGGTGCCATGATGGGTATGCATGTTGTCAGTATAGGCAGCCATTTCTTCATACTTCTCCTGGTCTCTGAAACACATTTGTTCTGGTACCATTAGTGTCTTTTGTAACAGCGCTATACTCTTGCACACACTGGCACACAGTTGTTATGCTTATTCTAAAAAGATGGCCAACATTTTTGTACTTGGAGCTTGTCACAATCTTCCACAATGCAATGACCAATTACACACAGTAGTTTGTGTCTTGGCACTTTGCAAAGAGTGATATATCAAAAATACACATACACAGCATACACATTTTAACAGTGATAACTAAAGTTAATTACATTTTTTCTACCACTGGACTTAATTCATATAGTGACAGTGACTCTAAACACATATTCTATTAGTTACCAAGTTAGTTAGCCCTCTTACGTCGTATTTCCCAAACTCGTGGGTTTTTTTCAGCAGTCTTTTGTCTTGCTGCTTTCCTTGCTACGGAGCCCCTCTGGTGACATGGTCCAAAAAATGTTTTTATTGTGGCCACAATATAGCTATAACATGCGCATGAAATACTAATTTGTGACCACGAAATAGGTATAACGTGCACATGAAATACTAATTAATAATATTAATATCATTCCTGGACAGCTGAGTAAGCAAATCCAGCGCACCTTCCCTAGAACCTGGCTCTCAATATCCTGTTTAAATGTCTCTCGGTAATGATGGTTCCTTGCAATGCCAGAGTAACTCATTCCCAACCTAAAATTAAACTCTATCATACTATCCCTGTCCATCGTGTAGCTTTAGCCCCTCTAATGCCACTACCTTAGACCTTAGAGAAGGTGCGCTTGATATAATTAATTAGTATTTCATGCACACGTTATACCTATTTCGTGGCCACAAATTAGTATTTCATGCGCACGTTATAGCTATATTGTGGCCACAATTTAATTTTTTTTTGACCATGTGACCAGAGGGGCTCCATACCGAATCTATAACACAATCCCTTCAATATCCTTTACTGTTCTATGTGTTCTGCGTTGAAGATGAAGTCAAGGCAGTTTCACACAGAATCGCTACGACGACCAGAAGTACAGACAAGTACATGGCTGCTGACAAAAGTCAGTAGAGTCGAGTTAAGTCGAGCTAGTACCACTTAGTGGAAACACAGATTAATTTCTGTTTTTTGCTTTAACTTCAACCTTTGCACAATAATGCCCCCCCCCTTTATTTTCAACACAGTCTGGTCTTTTGTGACTGCAAAATATTACTAATACAACTGTTTTCTTACCTTCGAGGGTGTTCAAGGGTAAACTGTTGGAAATGGGAAAAGGTGGGCAAAGATTGGGATTTGAAGGTTAACAGGAGGAGAGAGGGTTGTCCTTGAGTCACAGGGTTGTGAAGCATTCTTATCACAGCTTTTCTCTTACTCTACAGCTCCTCTGACATTATCATCCTCACTTTGTGAAAGCAAAACTCTGAGAAAAAAAAACCAACACTGCAGTCTTCAAACAAATTCCTCAAACATTTGCACATCCCACATCCCCATTTGTTGCCAAATATCTTTGTATGCAAATCTAGGATCAATTCTGTTTTTGATGAAAGAACGTACAAGTTCAGTGTAGCGGTCTGCTGTTGTTTACATTGTGTTCTAGTTTTTAACAGCTTCGTAATCAAAGGCTTTTTTCTCTCTGCACTGTGTTGAACTCTCTAGCCATAATGGAGGAATAAATTGAAGTGCTGAGATTTCAGCATACAATTACGTTTCATCTCCAGCTCATTATTTCACACACACACACACACACACACACACACACACACACACACACACACACATGTTGTTGTGTAGACTGTATGAATATTGAAAGATGTACAGTGTGTGTGTGCAGTGTTATTTTTAAGGCATGTATCTTGTCCTTAAAAGACTTCGATGCATTTCACCCAAACAATCCTGATGTAATTCACCCCAATTCAATGATTTGTCCACACTCAGCTCTTTTGTAAGTACACACTGACTGCAGACTCAAATTAATTAAACCAGATCTTCAGTTGTTGTTTGCCCTCTCGCTGCTTACTGATAAATCACATCACTATCCAATGTTCTCCATGATGCAGTTGAGGGGGTGGTTATATTGTGACTCCCATTATCCATATGGTGAGTTATTGGTCATGAAGTTAATGAATATGGGTATAGGACAGCTTTATCCACTAATATGACTCAGTAATGTTGGAACAGTCCAAGTGCTTATGCCTATACAACTGTGGACATGTTGGGGTTGAGGGTGTTATTGTGGATAACACTGTTTCTGTTTGTACATGCATTTCTTTGCTGCCATATCTCTGAAAATACCAGTCTAATGCTGATAAAACTTGGGTAGGGAAAATTGTAGTAGCGAATGATTTTTTGTGATCAATCATTCGCTCTACAAATATCATTACAATTTCCCACTGCCCAAATTGATCAGATATGACTTGCCACTGATATCCACCATTAATGGTCATGTATTCCAGATGAGAAGAGTGTTTGACGTATAGGAACATTGATATTCTAATATTGATGCACTAAATATACTGTATATTTCCAAAATTGCTTACCTCTATAATCTATAGATAAGTATTCAACAAGTTTGCATAAACAAATGAAAATCTGGCTTCTTTATTCTAAGCATAGATTACTAAAAGGTAAAACAGGAAACAAATAGTGAATGTAAACAGCTGGGAATACAAACTCTACAAGGAATAGTAGATACAACATATTATGTAGTGTTAACGTTCTACACTATTAAGGGTATATATTTCCATACTTATCCATGTCAGCATCAACAAATATATCCAGTTTAGGCATGTGATGCTGCTGCTGTGTTTGTGTTAATGAAGGCAGAAGATGGTGTTTATTTGGAGCTGCTTAATTAGCAGCAACAGTAATGAAGCCACATGGGACACAGTGTTGGTATCTGGATGGCCAGGATAGGATGATTATTTAGACGGGATTTGTCCAAGAAGCTGTTCTTTCTACTCTGCACACAAGCACAGACACAACACACACAGACAGAAACACACACACACACACAAGCTTTCTTCTCTTGATTGACTGCCAACAGAGGTGTGTGAATGTAAACTTGTATGTGTGAGTTTTATACATGTGTTTGTTTATGCCACTGTATTAAGATATGTATGTGTGATTATGTGTGTGTATACAGTACCAGTCAAAAGCTTGAACACACTATAACAGGGATTATTTGTCTTTATGAAAGGTTAGTTGATTGTGGAGGTTATATGGCTAACTGTTTCAAATCTGCAGGATTATAATTTCTTGCTTTCAGTCTCTTAATTGGGCAAATGTAAACCAACCGGCTTTTATGTAAACTGTGTTACAGTAAAATATCAACATATGTTGTGATGATTTTTAGACATTTTCTGTAACAATGAATAATATTACTCCAGAAATGACACCAAATGCACAAACCTTAATCATTGTAATTGGTTTAAAAAGACACAAAGTAAATACTGTTACCAGCAAAAACCATAACATATTGTAAACTACTTTTTCAAAACTTCTCAACCTTTCTAGAGTAGAGGAGAATCGTTGAATTAATCTTATCCATGTGGAGCTCAGCTCTTTACTCTGCAGCGGTTTCAGGCTTTGCAGATATGCACGCCTGGTTTAGTACCTCTGTTTTTGCACTTCCAGAGAAAAACACATGCAGTTCAGTGTGCGGGCATGTTTCTTTCTGCCTGTTGGTGATTATCTGCGTGTGTGTGTGTGTGTGTGTGTGTGTTAGTTTCATTCCAGAAAAAATGCCAATTTCAGCATTTCAACTGATGCAGGTCGACAGTGGAGGAGCAGGGAATGCTATGACATTGACAACATGCACTTTCTGACTCTCTCACACACACATGAACATACACACACACACACTCACGAACACAAACCCCACTTAACATGAGCTATCACTTACCCAGTTCTTACTTTTACACCTATCATCCTCATCCTCACTTCTTTACTTTTTATTCCTCCTCCCTTAAATCATGCTGTTGTTCAGTGTTCTCCTTTTCCCCATCCACTTTTCTTCTATCTATCTATCTATCTATCTATCTATCTATCTATCTATCTATCTATCTATCTATCTATCTATCTATCTATCTATCTATCTATCTATCTATCTATCTATCTATCTATCTATCTATCTCAACTTCCCATCTTCAATTTAGAGATTACATCATTGTATTTCAGCTGTGCATAATTAAAAAAAATAATATCTTGAATAAAAAGTTCCCTTCAAAGTCTTCAGGTGAACAACAGAGACTCATGAAAACCACATCCTGATGCTATACATCTCTGTCCACATAGGAACAATGATTATGTGCCAGGGTTTACAGTATGAGGACGATATCTTAAAATGATTTACAGACCTCTACAACACTGCTGTAAAAATCCATGAATCATCAAGGTTTGATTTTATTACAGTCAAGCTGTGAGAGAAAAAAAGTTTCCCTCATCACCTGAAGGTGGGGGTATTGAGCTCTGAATATTGCCTCCTATGTTTCTCCAACCCGAGGAAACTGATCTACAAGGTTAACATCTGTAGGAGTGAGAAAGAGAGGGATGCATGGGGAGGAAAAACAGCACGAGGGGAGGAGGGTTGAAGATACAACAGGGGGAGAATTTGAGAAACTGAGCGGGGAGAGGAAAAGAGAGGGAGGAAGACGAAGGAAAGGAGTAAATGGAGATTATATTAGGGAACATATAAAATAAATTAAACTATAAAACACAAAAGAATTACAATGGAATTTTATAAAAACATAATGGTAATGGTAATCAAATAGTGGAAAAGAGAGGAATGAAAGACAGAAACAGAGAGACTGATGAGAGAGAGAGAGAGATGGAAAACAGAGAGCTGCTGAAACAAGAGATCAATACCTTACTGCTGGGTGCTGAAGTGGTGGTGGCAACTGTCTCCCAGAGTTTCCTCCTCAGCTAGACACACACTCACGCACACACACACACACACACACACACACACACACACACACGTTTCAAGCCTGAGTGTCTACAGTTGTTAAGATGACAGTGTTGCAGGATGTCTGCTGCATTTTAAGGGATGAATGTACAAAATTCTGCACATTTCACCTCTAATCAATGTAAGTTAAAGATTATTTTTAAGACATACTACAAGTGAGAAAGATCTATTTTAAAACAAATAAAGCCAAAACAAAAGCAAAATGAGGTAAAGCAGTGAAGCAATGAACAAGATAAAAAAATATATGGATATTCAATTTAGAAAGAATGGTAACCTGGATGTTCAGAACTAATATCTTCAATTCATTTCTTGAGAGTCCACTGTGTGGTTTATATATGACTCGATACAGTACAGGATGTGGGGAAAAACATCTCTGTTACTGTAAGTCCTTTGGCGTAGTTTACTCTGACTCTCACTGATTCAGATTTCCTCTCACATCCTTGTCACTAGTCTCCTCTATCACCCTCTTCCATGAAATATGCTGGTGGTGACGCTCTGGGCAAAAATATGTTTGTGAGATACTTTAAAATGCAGCAGTTTAAAGCAAATCACTGTTTTGACAGGTCAATAATATTAATTATAATGATGGTAAATAATCATATAGTTGCTTTAAAAGTCTAAATGAGTTGAGTTCATGTATCACAGTCTTGTTTAAAGAGTTTTCTGAAATTCCAAGAGAGGAAGATGCTGATGAGACAGCATAGAGCCCATCACCTCATGCACATCTGCTGTCTGTGTGAAGACAGTCTAACCCTATTAGACAGTCAGGCCTGTCAGTTCATTGCATTGCTGTACTGTAGCTATGGTTGCATTATTGATCTTAAGCCAGTTTAGAGTCATCAGAGAACTGCAGCACCTCCCTTTTAGTGTGCATCACAGTTTACAGCATCTCTTTCTAATTTGTGCTTCGAAGAGGACATGAAAGCGAAACACAAACTCATCCTGTCAAGAGTTCATGAGCTGGAAAGATGAAGGTCAAAAGCACACACTGCCCCTCACTGAGCAGGTGAAGAAATACCCACCTGTGGAGAGAGCACTTTGGCAAGAGTGTCACAGACAATATATGTCTGACATCAGGTCTACAGTTGTTCCTCTAAATCAGTGGCGTGCAAGTTTATTGTAACGTTTCTTTTTATAGAAAGCTTCTTCATATTCTATATTTTGTGTTTTGCAATTATGAATATATTGTACATTCAGTATATTGATATATGTTCAAAGTATAGATACTAGCTTCAGGTTTGGTGGTATCTTTCGATTGTTAATTCAGTAGTGAGAAGCAAACTGAGGTTTTGGAGTTGCACCACAGTAACTTTCCAAACCAACCTAATTTTCACAACTACAGTATAAAGTGTGGCGTGTTGTATTGTGGGAAAGTGAACAGAAAGTATTGTACATGCCATGGACACAATTTTCTTTTTGTTTAGTTGAGAGTTTAGATACTGAAATAAAATGGTGGAGGGTAAATATAGTGCACTATATAGTGGAGTGATTTAAGACATAGTCATCGTTACATCCACCATTTTGTCAGATCTGTGACAGAGCAAATTTTGACATGCATATTTTATACACCATATAGATGCCATTTTTGGACCATTATCTGTGGACACTATAGTTATAGTAGTTATTTTATAATAACTTTAGCTCAGTGTTAACTGAGCTAAACTAAATCACAATTCATGTAATTGCAATAGACTAATTGAACGAAACCAAATCTATACACACTTTGTAATTTCCAATCTACATATACAATCATTTCTGAATGTACTGTATAACCTGATTTAACCTGAAGTCTATGACAACACTTATATTATGTAGGATCTCAGTTATATAAGAGTGATATTAGTTCTGAAAGCACTGTGATAATAGCATTTGATAAAGACACTGAGGAATACACCAGATTGCAAGAAGGCGTTAACGATTGCCAGTGCATAATTATAGGCAATTAAAACCGCATGTTGTATATAAAAGGTTATGGGGAATGAACCAAAGGGAGGGTTTGATCTGCAACATCACTGTGGCTTTTGAATTTCATCATCTTACTATTACCAACACCTTCACCACAATTTGTGTATTTGCAATAGTACATGGAGAGGTTACCATCAGGGAAAAGATGAGAAAAGAAATGTTACCATCAGTAATTTTAAAGAAATTGATCATCGCTGAAGTCCAAATCTCTTGTTCTACATTGGCACTGATTTTGTGTGAGATACCCCCCAGTCTTCTGACATTCACCTTAAAGGAAACTGGACTCTAATTTCTCATTATTTTGTGTGGGTAATGGGGGACAACTATTTTTTTAATTGGTCCAATATTGAGCCACAGCACTTCAGCTGGTTGCCTTAATACAGGCTGTATTGCAATCCTTTGGGGCACCCTGGTCAATGTACGTCCATTAAAAGTACCTATTTCTGCCACTGAGAGGCTAAGATTGTTATTATAAGTGTCCCACAACATTGTGGATAGGATCAGAGCCAGATTAAACGAATGGACTACACTGATGTTGATGTTATTTATGAATTGAAATCTGAAACTTACCAAAGTTACTAATAAGGAGTTAATTCACATTTTACATAGCGTAGTCTTTGGTTATAAGTTGGTTCTTTGTAAGCCAAAATAAGTCATGTGTCTTATATTAAACAGACAATTTTTTTATTTTTATCATTTATACATTATTACATGGCTCTATTAAATGCTGTATTCTGATTGGTCAGTCGCAGAGGTGGAAAATGATGAGATTTTACTTGAGTACAAGTAAAAGTACTGGTCTAAAAATGTACTCAAGTAAAAGTAAAAAGTAGCTTGTTAAAAATGTACTCAGTAAAAGTTACTTAGTTACTTTTTTAACGGGTTTTGGAGGGGGGCTGTAGTACAAAAATGACAAAGTGATGGCTCATGAATCTCTATCTAGTTGTTTTAATTAAAGGTAAAGGTATATATTTACAAATTCAACTTCAATGGCAGAATTAAATATGTCAACACACGACATTTAAAACATTTATGGAGATATCTGTCATTTTAGTGAAGACCATCCCATAAAACAACGCAACCATAGTCCTAGTCCTACAATGGCCCCTGCTGTAAAACATCCTTTATTCACCAACAGTCACACTGCAAATCAATAAATCAATACAGGTCAAGGTCACAAGAGCAATAGCTTTTCTATAAATGACCCAAAGAAGACCAAACTTTTAAGTACCCCTGTGAAAACGGCTGTGCCCCTGTGCACCATTCGCTCAATTCTCTCATTTCCGACGCTGTCCTTTTCACGTGAACGCATCATGCTCAATGCCTGTACCTGGTAACGGCTGCGGCCTGCGGGAAGGCGGGGCTGGACATCCATCCATCCATTTATGCTCAACGTTAAATACGCATACAGATCATGATACGGATACGGACGGAGCAGTACCACCGGAAACCGTGGGGGCAGTGTTGCTGTCACTACTCGATACGTAGCTCTAGTGAGACACAAAGAAGAAATACACATGGTCCCGCGCCAGTGTGAACTATATTATGACTTTCGGGGAATTCACTTGTTTTCACTTTTTCAAGGTCAGAAACTGCAGCAATTATAAAACACTTGCTTTTACGAATGATCATCATAACACGAATAACAAGAATAACAGGTGAAAAGTAGCCACTGCAGTCTGTGTGTTTTCAGCAGCACAGATGTGTGAACAATGGCCATGAGAGAGCAACATACAGAGAGAAGCTATTCCTTTCACTAATGTAATAACACACTTTAATTGCCACTGATAGGCCTACCACTTTACAACTGATAAACAACAGAGAACCCCTCTGTGAGGAAAAAGAGCATCTTCATATTCATGTTGCAAAGGCAATTTTTCCACTTGATCCGATGATTGTGATTAAAAATACGCACCGACATTACAGTGACACAGACAGAGACAAAATTGAGTAGGCTATGTGCGCCTGACAGTCTTTAAAGTACGAGAACTCGCAACGACCCCCACGGCCCCCCCACCTGTAAAAATGAATGCTGATGCTGTATGGTTCTTTCCATAATGTAATCTGAGACTGTCAGTGGCAAAAACAAACACTTTCAGTGAATGTACCTTGACAGGGTTTTATTGCCCCAAAGGATTTCATTGTAACCCGTTTCGTGGCTGATGGCTGCACTGCTTTCACTCAATACTGGACCAGTTTCAGGAATAGTTGTCCCCATTAGCCACTTACACACAAATAGATGTGAAAATAGGATCCAGGTTGGGAAATACCAGAGTTTCCCTTTAAGTATTAATTGCCCCTCTGTGGTGAGTTGTTATGAGCATCATGGCTTCCTCAAATGCCCATGGAGCAAATGCTGTTGTTTAACTTTCTTTATGATGTTGACGTCAAATTCTTCACAAGAAAATCATGCTGAAAATATTAGCAAGCCACTAACCGCCTTGGTGTTTAAGTGCTTTGATGGTTCAGTGAATACCTAATGCAGTATCCCAGTCAAGACTAAAATACACAGAGTTAGAAAATGTAACATCATTGATAAGATAAAAAGTAATATTAAGGCTTTCAGAGATAACCATGACTGATTCCTGGCTCTGTCTATGGGCTCAGAGATATACTGAAAGAAATCAGATTTTGCCTCTGAGGAGCTTGAGGAGCAGTCAGCGCAAATGCTGAAGAAACTGTTCATCATAACACAAAGTCCAGGATGATTACAGCAGTTTGAAAAATTATCCTGCAAGCATTTAATATTTAGAAAGCTGGCAAATTGCATGAGGTGGGACAAGAGAATTTGCATTTTGAACAAATCAGTCATTTTCTGCTAAAGACTTGTTTAGTACTTATAAAACTGTCCCCCTGTGCTCACGAACCTTGACTGGCAGACTGATTACAGCTTGACTTTTACTGTGCTCACTTGAGTTTTGTAATTAATAAACTTCTACATTATCTGTCACTCTTATTTATAGGGGAAAAAAGAAAAAGACAATAGCTGCCTCTACCCTGTCTTTTTTTAAACAGTGACACGCACTGACACTGAAGTGCATGCTTGTCCACACTTTCTATCTCTCAATATCAATTCTGCTGTCTTGAGAAGGCATAGAGAGACCAAAGAAGCAAACATCTCGTTTTCAAGTATTAAAACATTTTTATTCACACACTCCACCTACAGTACTGTATAGCACCACAAACAGGTGACTTGTTGATGAAAGAAAGACTGCTTCTCTGCAGAGAAGTATTTAGACATTAGACATCACTCCTCCTGCGACTCCGTGACTCTGTGTGTGTGCGCGCACGCACTGATTTGTCTCTTGACAGTGAGTCGTCAGTCCCTGCTGTGCCTTCTGGCTTGATGAGAACATCAAGAGGCCTTTCTGACTCATGGCTGAATGTGTGTGTGTGTGTGTGTGTGTGTACGTATGTGTATTTGTGTATGTTTTGGTCTGTCAGTCTCTCCTAAGTGGATGATGTGTCAAACAGATGCTTTTTGTATAAATCAGTCTTCCTTCTCAGAGATTCTGAGTCAATCATTTCTTTCAACAGGTTATTATGGTCTCAATCGCTCAATTCTGGCCCTCTAATAAGTGATTTGGAAAGATGTGCAGCTGTCAACAGTCGGCAGCGCGCAGTGATACGAAGGGAGGGAAAATAGTGTCAGGTGATTGTGAGGTCTGACTTTTTTAAGGACAACGATTTTGTGATGCAAATGTTTTACTCTTTTATGGAAGCGTATTGCTGCCACACCAGAAAAAAAAAGAAAAACGTATCAGTATCACGTTATAGCGTGATAGTTTCTTGTTATAACATAAAACTTTTCATGTTATAACGTTATAATTTATCACATTATAACATGAAACGTTTCATGTTATAATGTGATAAATTGGTCTCAGGCAGAGGTGAACCCCGGTTAATCAGGTTGTGAACTATCACTTGGCCTTTTGCAGTGAACCGGCATCACCATGACCCAAAACACGGATACCCCACTGAATCTCGCCATGTCTCAACCCAAGCATGAAGTAGACTATCACGTTATAACGTGAAAAGTTTTATGTTATAACAAGAAACTATCACGTTATAAGATGAAACTGATCCGTTTTTTTTTCCTGGCGTGGCAGCAATACGCTGCCGTACTCTTTTGAACACATATTGTTTTTTGAAGCAAAACGCTTTATCTTTGTGACTCCAGAAACTAGCCGGAACTACTTTCTTCAACGCCAAAAGCCGGCCAGAACTCACGTGACGCAGGAAAAGCCACTGCTGATGCACGACGCTGATGGTGAGGATGTCATACAACTTCATGTCAAAAATCCCAAACTATCCCTTTAAATTAAGCAATTGAATTTCATTTCACTCTGAATGTTAAGGGAAAATTATGTATCATGAGTTCCATTAAAAAAGATGAAACAGCATTACTGGCATCCCATTAGAGGTCTCTTTTTGATCATTAGTGGAAAGTCCAAAAATCACTGGTGTTCATGCCCAGGTTTGGTTCAACAACTTCTGGCTTTAACTTGCTAAAGTAAAACTCTCTTCACCAATCTGTGTATATCTTGTGTTCAAACAGGTTGTGTGAGCTTATGGGATGAAAGCACTCGTCCTTGATATGATGAACCAGCATTGTTTTGATTGTGTTGGTCCGACAAAGCAAGAGAATGAGCTGAAAAACTGGCTTAAAGCTGCAGAACTGCATCCTGGGCTGTTGATTAAAGGAGCCATCTGATTCAATGTTAATGTAAAAATATTGTTTAATGCAGCTTTAATGATGTCGGCTGCCACAATAAGAGACTCCATTTTTCACTCGTGTGCTTAGTTGAACAAGCCATTGAGTCACAGCATTAGAGTATGTGATTTTTCCTCACTTTGCCCTGAATTTCTTTCATTTTGCTCCATTCTTTTCACTTTAAAGCAAATGACCCTTGAGAAAGGCTTGCAACTCACCCTAAGACACTACATTTTCCTCTGCAACCTTATCAATTAAAAAGGGAAAATAATGTACAGCACCTACAGTTATTTGCTGTTCTGTAATTCCACGCCATTTATCAATACAGCCCTCTCGCAGTGTGCATTTACATAAACCTGTAACAGCACCGCTTTATCATTTAATTGGTCCCTAGTGTGAGAGACACCATAACATGCAAATAATACAGAAACCCTGAATTAAAAGCTGAAAACACAGACAGAAATGCTATTGAATTCACAAGTGGTTGACAACTGTGGGGCTCTTTGCTTAAAGAGTTTTCAATTTTCGTCAGGTTAACAGGAAACCTGGAGTCCAGGCTGCAAGGGAAAGTGCATCATTTCTTCTTCGTGTTGATGATTTTCAGGTTAGTATCAATCATTCAGTGACAACAAGGCAGGAAAGTTACAACAGTCACATACAGTAGCATACAACAATCAAAGGTTAATGTTTATTTCCTAAATAAAGCTGATTCTTTGCTTGCATTGTTATAGTCTGAACTCCTCTGATTGGTACTTGCTAACATTAGCAAAAGCAGATGACAATTCTAATCGTGTCTAATATTGTCTTACTAGACGTACAAGTTCAGTGGATATGATAGTTTGATTATAAAAACAATATAATGCTACAAAACTAGAGAGAGCAAAGTTCTTCGACCATATTGGTAAAACACTATATACTTAATACCTTTTCTCAGTACATAAGCACTAACCTCCACAAAACACTGATATGCTACAGAAAATACACATCTGGCAACATTTGAAAAGGCATTTTCTTCTATGAAGCCTACAGGTCAGGGGTTGACCTCAGGCCATCGTCACCTGATGTGACATTGTTACATGTTCTCTTAACAATGTGTCTACATGTCTAATAACTGTATTTCTGCTACATGTAACCTCTGACTCTGTATCCCTGAAAGTGACAGTGACTGCTGGTGTTAAGGTTGGATGACTTTGTTGTTTATTCTCCAGGGAGAAGTCCATTTATCATACTGAGAGGAAGGGGGTGTGAGTGGGAGTAGTCTGATGACATGGGCTGCTGCACCACAAAGAACTGTTGTTGTACTGTATATACTGTAAGTACGGTGTGCAAAAGATGTATTTGAGTAAACATTATAACAATATTAGCAATGTTACATAATGAAACAGATGTAAGACAGGTAAAAGACAATGGATAATCAGTGAAACATTACTGCACACACTAGGCAAAGCTTTTTTGGTGAAGACACGTAAACATGAAATCACAATAGTCAAGGTGATAAACACATTTAGGCTCCTTTTATCATTTCCATTTAATATCAGTCTAATTTTTGCAATGTTTTTAAATAGAAATACTTGCCAGTATTTTGCTAAAAATGAAGGCTTTAGTCAGATAGGACCCCTAATTTCCTGAGGGCCAGCTTAATATGTAAATTGCCCCCCCAAAAAGTAATCATTATCTGTGATTGATTCCTCTAATCCTTTCTGTGATACAGCTGTACCCACAGGCATCATTGTCCAAAGAGAAACTGTTTAGATTTTTTCACATGCTGAAGAGGGTTACATGATTAGGTGCTTGTGTTTGTGTTAAGAATTACTTACTTAAATATATCCATAAAACTGCCATAATTAATTTTATTAACAGACAAGCTGTAAACATTAACACTGACATAAGATCACTTCTTTAATTGATATGGTGAACTTGTTAGCAAACAGTTGCCCACACATCCAGCTGGTAGAGCAACATAAGCATTCATTTGTAGCCATTGCTGTCAACCTGATGTAAATCCAATACTCACTTCCCTTTAAACTCTGTTTTTGGTCTCTACTAACTCCTGAGGGAAGATTGTAGCTGTTCAGCTGCTAAATGCTCCACCAAAGTTAGCTAGACGCTAACTTAGTCTGTTCAGCACTGAGCAGGTAGCATACAGTGGCTTTATCAGAACGTCTTACCTTAAAAAAGTTGCCTTCTGCAGCTGGAAATTAATATAACCAATTAGACTGAACTGAACTGCTAAAGAGCCCGGTAGATCAGAGACTGGTGATAATTATCTGTCGTCACAATTATCCATTTGTCAATAAGAACAACACGCTGCATGTGGTCATGGAATCCACTCCTCCATCTAAAATTATAAAAATATTGATTAATGCCACTTTAAAGAGGCATTTTATCATAATGACTGACTGAAATAGGGTGTATTTGACATATCTGTTATTTAGGACAATGTTGGAAAAGAGCTTCAGGGAAAATCAGTTGAATGGTAACTGTTGATTTTATTGACTTCCAAATCAACGCAGTATTAGCCCTGAGGTTAATGTCAACGGGTTAACAAGTACAATAACATAGCTCACAGTTAGTTACTGCCTTGTGAGAAGGGGTTACACTCCCTTAAGGCAGCGTCTACTGTGAGTGCTACAGTGTGGATAACCCTGGGTTAAGAGCATGTGAAAAGCGATTCACAGCAGTAGATGTTTAACAGTGTCTTTGATTACCTGTGTGGACAAAGACATGCTGACTTAGTTCTTCTGCACTCTGACTGATTGGCCCCTATGGACATATAGACTCACTGATTGGCCCTCAGCATACAGAGGGCAGCAAGCAGGAAGTCCTCATAAAGAGAGAGGGATGTTCAATCTTCTGGCTCCCCAGACAAGTACAACCTGCCTTCTGCTGAGCCTTATCTATTTCTCCAAGTTTGTTTCTTTCTGTTTCTATCTTTTTCTGTTCTTGTTTGTCTCACTCTTTAAGCTTGTCCTCTCTTTTCCCCACCGTCTGTCTCCCTGCTCCTTCCTTCCAATTGTGTTTTTATCTTTTTCTTTCAGTCTCTATAACTTTCTCAATTCCTCTCTCTAACACCGTCTCAGACCTCACACACTCTCATATCTCCTTCTTTCTTTCTTTTCCCTATAGCAACTTTCAGAAAATTGTCTTCTGTGTGAAATGAGACGGAGGAGATTGGCTTGCAGTATTTGAGTGAGAGAGAGACTCTGCAAGGAGGTTGTAAAAATGAGTCCTCCGTGGGGAAATACTCACAGCTGTATTAAGATCTCCTCGTCTCCTTGTCTTTTAAACGGCTCCCATTCTCCAGCTAATTGTTTTGAAGCCAGGCCTGTAAATCCCCAGTGAGATCTGGCACCACTCATTGAATTAGCCCGGAGTTACAGAAATATCTCTCTTTTATCAATCTTTGAGAGAAAAATATGTCTTTTCATCCTCCCCCTTCCTCCCTCAATCTGTTGCAGTCCTTCTGCATGTCTCTTTCCATTTTCTGCCTCATAAAAGCATTTCTGCTGAATTCATTTTACTGAGCAACAGGAAAAAGGACAATGTGACAAAGATTGGGAGGATTCACATCATGTCACAAGACTTAATCCACTGAGTCATAGGGATTCCTTCTAATACCGTGGTATCAAAATATGCTTACGCAGAATTCATTTTTTTCTTTTTTAGAGGTGAAGATACCAAATGGCAGACATCCCTCCTTTCGTACAATTTGTCAGCTGCATTTAAGAATTTATAAAAATAAAAAAGGGTATAGCTTTCCTGTGAGTTCAGACTTTGTAGGAGAATTTTGATAGAAGTAAAACCTAAGCACTCTGGAAGCAATTTACTGAAAGCGTCAGTTGTAGCTGCTAATCTGTGGCTTGTGTGACAAGCTGCAGGTGGCAGATTTGAAGTGTCAGCAGCATTGACACTGCTTTATTTCAACACAATAAATGGTACCATTACTGGACACTTTTTGTAGACAAGCAATCTAAGTTTCACACATCATTTTGTGCTTCAAAACTGTATCGAATTTTTATAAAAATCAAAAAAGAGGCATGGTTTGCAGATTGTAGTAAGAGTCAATGGTAACATTACATCTTTTGAATAAATTGTGCGAAGATATTCAAGTAACAACCAAACTAGCATGCTCTTTAACTGTATAAGCTTGGTTGGAGAGCTGTGACTGTCTAGAGCTATAAATGAGTACTCTGATGTTACTAATATAAAATCTCTTATTAGCATAAAATGTATTCCCTCTGAAATTGGGTCTTTTGGTGGTCTTTCCACAAAAGCAATGTTCAGAATTAATGAACTAAGCGTGTGATTCTCTAAATATGAAATGAGAAGGCCGAAAAATAACATAACTAATAAAGTGCACTCAGTAGACTGCAGATCTCTGCCACTTGTGTGCAGTCAGGATGGCAACGAAGAAACAACAACAAGGATTTGTTCACCTCGTATTGTGCCTAACTTTAGAGGAATGAAAGTGGAATGGTATGGAATTAATATACAAAATCTTTCTATGTCAGTTTTTGAACCATGCTAAAGGCCAAAATGTGGCCTGCAACATACTAGGTAATCCTTGTTTTTAGCCTAGCCAGAAATGCCTTATGCTATGTCGTAACACATATCATAAAATGGCATGGCCCAAGCTTTAAAATAGGCTCATAAAGAGTTCTTATGAGTTCTTACAACAAAACCCGCTCTCAAGTTACTGAAATCTGGCAATGATTGATCAAACATGGCAACATGGCATTAGTCGTCCTCAGTGGACCGGCTAAGAGGAGTGAGGATTCAGAGGTCAGTGATGGTATAAAACAGAGCAGTCAAAAATTGTGAATCACCACAACCAGGTGAGGTCCTTAAGCACACAGTTGTTGTGTTTACAAACACAGAGACATTTAAGGTATTAGTTACTGCTGTACTTTGTTACTGTCGCTATCCTTCCTCACCAGCAGATACAGAAGTATAGAGAGTACGTGCCATGTATGCTGTGAGTGTTGTGAGTTGCTGAATAAACTCTTCAACAGTTCCTCATCTCCTGTGCTCACTAAACAACGTAACAACAGTCATAACCGTAAACAAAAAATATTAGGCTGATGGGTCCATCAGCATACATCCAACCAAACCCTTCCAGCCTCCAGAGATCATGAAAGTAGGTATGTGTGCATGCACGTGTTAAAAGTGGCTATAATATTTAACTAAGCACACCTACAAATGTACAAAGAGAGATGAAGAGAAACTGTGAAATCTATACTGTCTGTGTATGTGAGTCAGACACCACTATATCTAGCTGAAACCAAAGACATGATTTTTTTCCTAGACTTCTCACACTGGCATGCAGTAAGTACAAAACCCTTGTGCACTTGGTTGAAATAAATAATGTGCTATCAATAAACACTTTGTCCATTCCACAATGTTGGTCAAGATTTGAGTTGTGGTCATGGACATCCAAAATCATTCATCATTTGACTGCAGGGTGAAAGGAGGAGATTAAGCTGCTGGCATCAGTTACTCAGAAGAAAAACGTTTAGTCTTACTAAGCTGAGCTCACTGTAAATAATTATGTGGTATTATGGTGATCGTTTTAAGCAAATGCTTGCCTACAGTACATTTACATTATCATCAACAATTGCTAATATTCTTATCTCTGTCTGTAGGACTTGGGTTGTGCTGAGGAGCTGGTGTTTTCAGTAATGTTTTATTTTAGGTGTCCTCTGATATGTAACATTAGTGGCTTACAGTGAAATGATCACTGCTCATGTGTTGGCATTGTCCTCTGGCTGTTAGATTGCAATTAGCCATAGCCTGCCTTACATGGAGAACCATGAAAATGTGCTTGTTTTAGTATTTAGCAGGAATGCAATGGTGTGTTAGACAGAGCAGAGCATGTCAAATCAGAATCACTCATAGATAGGACATCTTTCCCACCACCATGGAGCCACACAGAAGAAATATATATTTCCACTGGTACAATAGTCACAGGATAAGAGATAGATTGTCATGTCTTCCAAGCCAACAAAAACATGTAATTTATGTACTTTATCTTATAGCCTAATGTTTCATAAAGGGACATTTAACCCTTTTTACAATCATTCTTAACATCCTGTGAAGGTATACTCTTGACCTCCATGGAGAAAGTATTGATACTATAATCCAATGTTCAAATTTTATTTGACATGGATTCTACAGCTATGCATGTAAAACTAAAAACATCTGATATCTTACCCTAGATGAGCATATTTTAAGAAAACTTGAGGACAGTAGACAAATTTAATTCAACTTGCTATTAAATTCAAGTTGGAGACCTTGCTGAACAGTTACTGTAGCCAACAACGTTGAGTAGTGATGGTGTACAGAAAAGTCAAACCAAGGTGAAGAGACTTTACATCAGGAGGTGGAGATGGTGCCAAGAAAACAACAGAACTGAAGTATAAATTGTTGCTTTCTGTACATGAGTCAATTTCAGCACTGAGCCAACAACCTTGACTAGTTGGTATATTTATACACAAAAGTCAAAGTCACTGTTTACAATGTGAGTCTAAGCCAAGGGGATTTTGGACTAAAGTGTTGCCATCCGTTTGCATGTAAGTCAAATTAAGCCAAGTTAGTTCGACTGATATGGATATTATTGGGCTGGATGTTACCATAGAAGCAGGTTTTTCCATATTCATGCTGATTATTTTGGTCTCTTCACACAAAGCAGGATAAAATACTGCCTGCTGAACAGTTAGAAACCAATCACTGGCTTTGATGTGAAGCCTTGGCAGACAGTGAGGGTGGGATAAGTGAGAGGGCAGGAAAGAGAACGAGTGTTTTTGGGAAAAGAGGAGTTGAGAGAAAAAAAGCAGATGAAGGAAGCGAGAGAGAAAGTCAGAGAAAAGCGTTTGCGTACTTGAGAAAGACCCAGCCACAGAGTGAGGCAGGGAGTTAAAAGAGCGTCCGTTCTGGTCAAGATGAGATAGTTGATTGTGTGTGGATGGCTTCCAGGAAGTATCTGGAGTGAATTTGGAAGAGCTTCTCGTCCTTTGAGAGTCTTTCTTTTAATCATGGCTGTTGGGGCTGTGGGAACCAGCCTCACCACGGAGAGGACACTGTTAATTAGACGGCATGTTACTGCACATCCCTGTAGAGTCAACACCCTGCACTGCAATGATTACACTCAGTTTCTGTCTCACACTCACAAACACACACAAATCCTACTGTTATGCTTGGTCTCTGTGAGCTTTTTTGATATACAAAGACATAAACATGCATATATCCAAATGCCTCATGCATATAAACACTGATGTTTTTATGCTTACACACACGGAGGGGATAAGCCAGCATACTATGACAGTTTGACCATGGCCTATGTGACCAGTGTTCCTCTTGGCCCTGTGTTGTTTTTCCTCTTGCCACATTACAAAATTATCTTATGTGTGTATCTGATGCGCAAACAATTTCAGTCTGCAAAAAAAAATCTGACTTTCAAATATATTTAAGCTGATAGACACAGCTAATCGGAATTCAATTTAATGGCTCTTTTTTTGTACAGCCATCTTTGTACCTGTGATTCACAGTTTTTGAAACATGAGTTTCAGGTGTATCACAATTAATGTGATAAACTCTCAAAAATCACATTAGCAAACACAGACACAGACACAACAACAAAAAACAGTGATCACAAGTCAACTGTTGCTAAAACTGCCAAAGGTATGTGATAGTTAAAGATCTTGTTCCAAACACATGGGCATTAATATGCTGCTATAACAGCCTCTGCTCTTCTGGGAAGGCTTTTCACAAGAGTTTAGCCCATTCAGCCACAAGAGCATTATTGAGTTCTGGCACTGATGTTGGGCAATGAGGCTTGGCTCTGAGTGGACATTAGAATGCATCCCAAAGTGTTGGAGACAGTTGAGATCATGGGTCTGCGCTGGCCAGTCAAGTTCTTCCATGCCAAATTAGGAAAATTATTTCTTTATAAACCTCTCTTTGTGCACAGGGGTAATTGTCATGTTGGAAGAGGAAAAGCCCTTCACACAAAGCTGCAAACACATTACTAGCTGAAATATCATCGTATGTTCGAGCATTACGATTTTACTTAATTGGAGCTGTTTACACATACAAACTCAAAGTAGCAATCTCTCTTTTGTGTCATGATAATAAAGTTTGCAGGTGGGTTTATGTTCTCTCTGGTTGCTACCATATTGAATTCTTTGCCAGGCGACTGGATTCGCAAGATCACCAAAAGATTACACGGGAATCCAACTCGTAAGGCTTCGAGTTACGTACTTGTGTCCAAACTTTTGGTTTGGACTAATCAGCATCGCTCATACAGGCTCACAATCCAGCTGCCTCGCAAGGTAAGATGGTGATAGACGGTGATAGACAGATGGTTCATCCAATCACCTGCCAAGTATTTCTGCCCTTTTCCAAACAGTTTCTGATGACTTCTCAGATGGTTCTGTGTAACAAACCATCTGGTACGTCAGGTTACCATACTGACACACAACAAAGTAATTCATTTCCTAAACAATGTGTTACCATGTAATTCTTATTGAAGTCCCAGTAGCTCATTAAAATTGTACCATATTAATTGGAGTAGATGTTGATTGCAACGTACAGTTTCTTTGCGGTTTTATTTGAAGCATTTTTACATACATTATTTGAGTAGGAGTCAAGAAAAACACAGCTGTGCTTTTCTTCAAAAGTTGTTTAATTCTCTCTGAACTTCAAGATGAATGGTGGCCTGTTGCACCTCAAGTGTTTGTATCTTTATGCTTGAACAGGGGCATAGCCCACTATAAAAAGCAGCCAGGGATTTTCTGTGTACTTATAGCCATATAGTGTATAAGAGGATACTTTTTTAACAATATAACAAATCAAAGCAGTCTAATAAACATCTCTGACCACCTCATAAAATGTAAACATTATGAACTGTTATATTATAAAGCAAGGGTTCAACGTTTTCCAGGCCAAGGACCCCCAAAATGATGGAGAGATGGAGCAGGGACTCCCTACTTTTTATTGTTTAAAATTGTGTTTTATATTAAATTGGTCCTATAGTGCCATGTATAAATGTACCTTGTTATTGTGCATTCAATACTAAGATATTCAAATAATACCAGACATCCCAACCTGCAAAAAGTCATTTCAGAGAGCCCAGCTTGAAAGAACTCCTGTGTGTCGCTGAATGTGTACATTGCTAAAGACGTCTTCTGCCTCCATTCATCTGTTCACTACAGTGTGTTGGATTCATGTTAAAGACATGCTGTATTTGTATGTGAAGAAATTTCAATTTGTGGAAAAAATTGCGAGGGGGAATATAAAAAAAATGTCAAATCAACCAAAACTTTCGCGACCCCCTTGCAGTACCTCCGCGGACCCCCTGTTGAAGACCTCTGTTATAAAGTGTAAAGTATTTTCTTACACACACACGCATGTGCACACACACACACACACACACACACCAAACACAAACACAGATAGAGGGGTGGACTGGGACATTCGATAAGGCACACCTTTTCGGTCTCTTGAATGTGTATACCAACTGTGCAACAAGTAATTTTTTGCAAGTCCAAGTCAAGTCTCAAGTCTCTCGCCAATACTAAATCAAATTGAAATTCTGACCTTAGAGCTGTACAATCTTTCATATAGGACAGTATGAAAATGCATCAATTGTAGGTCCACTATAGTGAATCTACTGTGAAGAAACATACACTAAGAATTATCTCAATTTTCATCAACGAAAAAATAATTATTTTAACAATGTTGTAAAATACAACAAAATTAACAAAACACACCAACCATGGTACAATTTAAGTTATACTAACTTAAATTGCGCAACTTTGTGTTTTTTTTAATAATTAGTAGAACAGGCAAAGGTTAAGGAGAAAGGGAAAAACAGCATCAAAAATTTTAGGCCAACTTGTTTTTACTCTCGAGTGTGACATCCTTCCACATTTCCACTAGCTACTGTAACTGGTGTGTCAAGGTAAACGAAAAAGACATTAGACCCTTCATATAGCACCTACCTGCATCTCAGCAGTGCTGGCTCTCCCTGTATCACCCTCACCAGTGTTAGCTTCCAGCTGAACTTTATCTGATCTCTAATATGAAAGCAGTGGACATGAATAAGGTATAGAAAAATACTGATGGACATATCAAGAACAAGCGAAAAACACACAGGCAGACTAACTCCTTTCCAGAGGTGCGATGTCTAACGTTACTCGTTTTCAAGTTACATGAGTTAATAGAAAATCATGTTCTTTTACAACCATACTGTATTTAGTGTCAAATCGCTTTTGGAAAGTCTGCCATATTTGCCAACGTTGGCTAGTAACGTTAATAGTAACAACGTTTACCTAGAAGAGTGTACTAGTTAGTCGTTGAATCACAACATCAGCTTAACATCAACAAGTCTAACGTTAGACAGAAAATATAATTATCCTTCTGGACAAAATCATTGCCAACTCACATTTCCTTTCTTTTCTTCCCCATGAGAAAGAAATCACTTAAACTGAGCTGCTGCTCTCTTTTCATCTTAACCTCTGTCCTGTCACCAGCTGCAGGCTGCTGCCTGTGTCCCGACCATAGACTGTATAAAAGAAATGGACATAACATCCATGACGTTAACCCATTGGTTTGTAGACTGCTGCTCAGAAGCCAATAGTTTCGAATCTAGACAGCGCCATCTTGAAAATTTCAGGTGCATGCTGGGAAAAAAAGAACACGGATTCTACTTATATGGGCATGAGGCGGAGCCAACGGCAGAGCAGGGAGGTTGGGATTGGTTGCGAGGGCTGGATCAGGACATTGGTCAATCTCGAGGACATTGGTCAATCAACCTGTCAATCATGACGTAGCCACTAAGCCTCTAAGTTACTTCCGCGTTGGCCTCATTTCAGAGGACCGGAACTCCCCGCCTGGTCCCGACTACTGCTTCTGGGGGCGGGGGCGGGCTAGTGACAAGATGCTGTATTGTGCTTTCAAAATAAAAGCAAGTGAGTTAAATATTTAAAGAAATCATTTTAAAAAGAATTTTTTTTGCGAACGCAATACGTAGGTAGGACCAAAGCGAAAGTGTTTAACAATGTGATTGGGCCAGTTCAGTGTCAATCGGGCCGCTGATCTACTGGTTTCATGCCCAAATAGCACGTCAGCCCACCGGGAAAATGTCCGGTATGCCAGATGGCCAGTCCGTCCCTGCACACATACACACACACACAGACATTTGTTCTTGTTTCTTTCTACCTCCCCATCTTGCTTCGCCTCTTTCTAGAAGTTTTCCTCAGTCTGCATCTGTTTTTCTCTGTCACCTCCATCTCCTTGCCAGGCACCCACAGATCCTTTCTAGTGCACGCACACACCCCTCCTTCTCTCAGCTGCTCTGATGAAGCCGTCACTGTCTGTCTGCATCCTAAGTCAGTTGTCTGAACACTGCTCAAGCAGTAATTACATTCATCTACTGCGTTAATTCACACCCTCACTCTTTGTATGTCTTATCTATCTCTCTTGCTATCCCTGCATCTCACCTTCTTTCTCTGTGTGTCTGTCTGTGTGTGTGTTCCCCTCCATTTCTCTCCCTCTAAACGACTTTTGCAGCAGAACGTTTTATTTATAGGGCCAATTAAATCTGGAGGAGACTCTGTAGGCTTTGGTGGAAAATACGTCTAAGAAAGCAGAATAGTTTTACATTTTTTAATCTTGAAGGTCTGCAAGAGCTGTAAACTGCTTGTCATTTTGGGTAGATAGATCATATTTGATCTCAGAGAAACAGGAAGGGAAGGAGTGAGAAAGACAACAGTTTGGACAAGTGGATCTCTTTTTAATTTTGTGAAAGTCTTTTTTGAATTCCCTGGAGAACAGACGGCAGGTAAATTACATCTGGTGCAGAGGAGAGGATGAGTTAACCAAACGAAAGAAAGAGGAATTAAGAACATATTAACAACACAATGCAGCTGCATTGACAAGCAAAATCTAATTTTAACATGTGATATTTGGAGTGGGGAACATGATGTTAATTTAGGTACTTGGCTAATCACTTTGCTTAGAAGTTGAAGAAGCAGCTGTTTTTTCTGGCACAGAATCTGAAGAGTTTGACAGTTGTTTGCCCACCACACAGTATTAAATTACAGTACAGGTGAAGACAATGAACTTCCGTCTTGACCGCAAAAATCTTGAAATATACGAGCCAGATACCAAGATGATGCTCAGCCAATTTCAGTGAGATATCACTGTTCTTGCCTTTATGAACCTGAAACAGCTGTTCATGCTGTGCATTACCATACCAGTCACATAAGCACAAAACTTTTCTCCAGTGAGGAAGCTAAATCAACCACTTGCAAAGCTACAATGAACCTTTCAGTCAGACACACTTATATAAAATATTTTAATCATATATTGCCAATATTCATGCAGTGTGATTTGTTGAAAAAGGCTCTATGCCAAATACAAAACACCAAAGTTTTTATGACTTAAAGAAAAGGTTGGGGTGGTGAGCAGCAATCAGTGAGACTCAGCAGTGTAATAATAAGGTGAAAATTGAGTTGCCTAAAACATGCATTGCATGCATGAATATAATTGGATGTCATTGAGCGGCCTGAACTAGCGTTTTGCTTCAAATATGGGAGCACTGCAGAAACATTATTACGGAGTGTCATGATCAATCTAACATTAGTGATCAAAACACATTCATTGGCAACATGCAAGAAGCTTCTTCTGCTCGTACTCTTAACATTTGCTTCAGTCCGAGGTAGCAGGGCGTGTTTCCAGAGTATGAATGGCAACACCCCCCTCTTTATTTGAAAGGTCCTGGCTCCAAGTGGAAAAGATGGTGCTGACAATAAGTAGTAACTTTTGGTGACTTTAATGCATACCTCACTATGCTTGTCTTTATATACAGTCTATGGCTGGTATGTAACCACTGTTCTATCATTTCTGGATGGCTGCCTGATGTGTTATCTATGCATTAGCACGACTGAAAACAGCTGAAACACATCAGTGTAGAGAGTCATAAAATTCTGCTCCCAATCACACAACAAGACCAGTACTGCTAAATGCTGTCAGTGCATCGAGGCTGTTTAGGGACAGACTTTAAGAGAGACTCACGGCAGAACTTGCCCTCAAAGCCAACAGCAGCCCCAGAGCCAGACCCTGACAACATGACTGATGCTAGCTGGCAGCTGGCTACACACTCCTACTGTTAGAGAGGCAGCAAGATAGAGAGGGACAGCGGGGAGAGATGAATGATTCAGGTCAGTGTCAGAACAGGATTGATTTGGATCAGAACCAAAACCACTGATGGCTTATTGAGACAGAAAAAGAATGACTAATAGATTTTAGATACAGGATGTCAAGCTGCCAATTGGCTTCTGTTGGATAAAGGAGGTCATTGGACAGGGAGGGTGAATGTATAGCATGATGGCTAGATGGCTAAATACCCCTTAACACACATACACACACATCGTACAGCCTTGGCTGCTGGTCGGATTAGGACCTGATGCTATTTAGGCACTTCAATATACTGCATAATTAATTAAGTATTGTTACATGCTATGATTAGGACATTACATCTTGTACACAAAAGAGAATGGCAGAAAGATTTGGAGAGATGAGAACAGATTGTCATGTGTACTCAAACTCCTGGAGCTGTAAGTACAAGGTAGGTGCCTCATCCCGCTGCGCCGCAGAGTATCTCATCTATTGTGCGACTGTTGTCTGTTCTGCATTGTCCTCTATAGCGGCCAAATGCCCAGAGCCACTGAACACAACACTGGACACAATGGATGGACACAGAGAGGAGCTGGGTCTTGGCAGAAGAAACTGCACACAGTCACGTACACACAATAAACACATAAACACATACTGCTTGCAAACACACCAACGGTACTCATGCTCATATACACTCGCACGCACACACACACGTGGCCATACGCTCACAGCTGCTCAAAGACACAAAGCTGGTGTAACAATGGCAGCGAGAGAGGGCCAGACTCGTATACAAGGCCCTAAGGTGTTGAGGGGATACACACACACATACATACACACACACACACACACACACACACACACACATACACACACACATACATTTTACACAAAAGGCACAAAAAGCAAGGGCCTACATCCCGAAGGCAGAGAGTAGAGAAACAGAGAGGGACAGTCAGCAGTCAGTGGATCACAATATAACAGACAGACACAAGAGAGGGGATGACAAAAATGATGTTGAAGTGTGAAAAAAAAAAGAGAAAACGATATCAGCCCTACCGAGAGAGAGCTGTTGCGTCTAATGGGACACTGCTCTTCTTGTGTTGACTACTTTGGCTCAGACAGTGTCAGGGAAAAAAATCACTTGTGTCAAGTGAATTATATCATGAAAGGAGAGAAATTTGTAATCTCATGTGACATGTCTGGTCAGACTGTCTGATAGAAGACATTTCTTGTTGGTACCAGTTTCCTCCAAAGAAAAGGTTGCAGTGTCACCCCAAAAATGACATATAGTTATATTTGAGTGACAGATGCCACCCAACAGCCACAGTAATTATGCCCCAGAGCAGTGGTGCAGTTCAGGTAAAGTATATATGTCAACAGATTTCCACATTCGGAGCAGGGCAGGTGGATGAAGGCTTTAACCCAATAGTGGACTTTGCCACACACTGTTCCTATTTTCAATTGTGAGTGTCATATTTCCAACTGCGAGACAGGAATTAAAAAAACAAAAACTGTAACCAAGATCATCCCACGTTCTCAGCCCCATGGTTATTATTGTAGCCATGACGACAAAGGTTGTTAAGTTTAAAGAAGTAGTAACTTTAACCTGCACTACATGTAACCTTAATATAGTGATGATTTTAATCCAAACCATGATGTGTCCCTAAACCTAACACTGTGTTTCTTGTGCCTAAACCTCATCAGGCTTTAACGATAGCGTTAACACATCATAAAGCAGAATTCATTTTTAACAGTGATTTGTAATAGTTTTGGAAAGCATAGACAATGCTGCTGATAACTGCCAATAGTGACCCTCAGATTAGAAACCCCCCCCCCTGTGCACATGGTCAAACATTGTTTGTTCAAGTAGGGACTTGTTGTTTTATTATGTTTGGAGAAGTGACAGAGTTAACTGTCACTGTTTTGCAGCTAAATCATCAAAAGTAGCAGCTATGGAGAGCTAAGGTTGAGTTCATACTATGAACCCAACCTTGAACTTCATAGCTGCTCTTGTGTAATGTACAGCGTTGTGAAAGTCAAAATGCATTTTAAACAAGAACATGACATCATGGATAAATAAAGAGAGGAGCCAGACTGTTGACCGACACAGAAAAATGTATGAGTAATACTGACTGGTAGTATTCAACAGGTAATCTCACTATGTGGACTGACTATGTCACCACAGCTTGTGCCACACTAGTAAGCTTGTGTATCTGGCATCATTCAGGGTGGCACCAACCTCTGTTTAAACTGTTGTCAGGAAGCGGATGTGCAGACATGCATCATGCTGATCAACTTGTGCAGTCTTGTTTGTCCTGTGAGGATGGGAAACTTGTGATAATGGCATGTGCAGTGCACTAATGTGAATACACAAGCTTGATGAGTGAGAATACATGATAAATCACTTGTCTTTTTTGTAGTGTTTTAGGAATACTGTAAGTGTCAATACACATGACCAGACTGAGAAACTGTTATTCAATAATTAAGTGAAACATGTATGAGCGAACACTGAACAGCCTGACGCGTGTGCATCTGTGTGACATCTGCAGCCAAAAGCATGTTACTTTGTATGACAGAGAGACTACTGTGTGTACTCAAGTGTACATTCATCAGGCATAGTGGCAGTGCCTGCTATAAAGGAGGCACTGACAGAGAAGAACCAGTGGATGTACTGTAACATACCTTGAATGGGATACATGTGTTAGATTTTCATCAGGATGGATGGCACCGTTTCACGGCTCTGACCATGTTTCCATACACTGGGAAGTACACAGCAATAGGTTTTGACCATGATTACAGGTTGATGGTCTAATCAGCAATTAATGCCTTTTTCCATCCATCTCTTTATTCAGTTATGGCTACATGTTTTCCCTCCATTGCTATCGGCAGTATTTAAAAACTTTTTCTTTTTTTAAGTGATGAAAAATTTTTCAACTGAAACATGAGGAGTCATTCACCTTGTTAGATTGACCATAAGGATGAGGTTCATTGACCGGCTGGATGAGGCAGTAAAGAGCAGTCACAGGCGATGGTATGTTGCACCAAATCATGGGTGTTTATTCACCAAACCAACATAACAAACACATACAGCGGTACAGGCATGGCAGCATTAACTGATGGGAGACCTGACCAGCAACAAGGACAGATGGAAACTGGCGCCTTTTATACCCCATCACTGGTCTACCTAATTGGATGAACAAAATATGATTTCACAGCTAAACACCACAGACAATACCATTACATCATATTTATCCCTACTGCTGTTCTGCTATTTACCCCCCACCCCCCAGAATTAACACAAACCCACTACAATAAATATACATATAACTACCAAACCCCCCTCTTCCTATCCTCTCACTTGGTCTCTCCCGGAACCTTTAAGTTGGTGTTTGTAGCCCCGGGGAGTCTTTTGGCCGAACACTATGGAGGAGACATCAAAAGGACAGGTAAGAATACACAAACAACTCAAACACAGGCCGCAACTTTAACACACTAATAAACACTCATTGAAATATTAAAGCACATTTATGTTGTGTCTGCCGAAACAAAGCTCAACAGCTCCTCATTTCCACTGTTTAGCAATTATGAACACTGGAGGTGCACAACAGTATTGTATCACAATGAAAGTGTCATGTGCCATTATTAAAGTGCCTAATTAAGTTGTTTGTTTAAACGTGCCATTAAAACACAGACCCAGTTGTGCCATATTTACAAGGCCAAAGCCATCAGTCACTGGTAATGAAGGGCTCTTTGTTACACACCTACATGACTATGTCAACACTTCTTGGGTAGTTTCACTATAAAAGCCTTGTGCCTCACTGGAAAAATTATTTTGCAATAACAGCAAAAGCTCCTGTCATGTGTAAACAGTTATAATATCAGATGTCTATGTTAAATATGGTCAGTGTTCCAAAACTTGAGGTGAATGTACATAAAAATTCGACTTTCAAGTCAAAAGCCAGGGCTTCAGACTGTGCTGAATGCTCCGTTTGCAAAGTTACATCTACTTTCCCATCAAACTGACATCAGGTTCTTTATTGCGAAGGATGTTCGCATTTCAACTTGAACATGTATGCATTTGAAAAGTTGACATTTTGAGTCGAGAATGAGAAAAAGTTGTGAAATCCGACTACTGTTAACATAGCCTTAAGAGTGAGCTCATTGGGATGCAAGCCTTAAAAAGATGGGAGCTAAAACGGCCTGTTTCAGACAGAGGCTGAACTGAGGGGCTGTGCAGAGAGCCAGTATATGATGAACAAGGAGTTTTTTGTACTGAAAATCATGTCAAGAGATCTAAATAAAAAGCGCCAGAATAAAAATATACAACTGGAAATGTGCATGATATGCCCTTAAATTTTGCCAGAATCACTTCACATGCTGCAGGAGGACCATAACATGATGGGTCAGTGTGGGTAATCTAGATGCAGTGAAACAGTAAATAAGCCTGGATATTTGGTCATATATTTCCATAAAGCAAAATATTTTCTTCTTGTAGGAGTCACAGGAACTTGGAGTCCCTCTCACTGTGTTACAAGTGACATTTGTTGGTATTAAAGTTAGGTTGTGACATTTCTGCCAGACTGTCAGGAGACCACTAGCCTGCTCTGTGGGCCTGTAAACATTTGACACTTCCACTTCTTCTATTAAAGAAGAACAGTTCATCTACTGCACTGTATGTCTGTTTGGAGAATTGGAGACACTTTTTCCACAGATAAAAAAACAATTGGCAAGACAACAAGCTTGAGTACAGGGCTTCAAAAGATAGTGTCAGGGTAGGAGTGTGTATGTGTGGGTGGGTGTCTACAGTATACCACAAGGCATCACAGACAGAGGAAGACACAAAGACAGACTATCGCCTTCTTACTGTTAGGTGTCCCAAAGATATCCAGTAAATGTCACTGTATGTGTGTTTTTATGTGTGTTCTTATCATCTATACAACTTGTTCTTCCTTTCTGCGGGACATCATTAATGACCCTGACAGTTTTACCAAAAGGGGTTCGAGTGCAGGTTTGAGTGCATTTTGAAGTATCTTCTTTATGCCTCTTTATCTATCTTTTCTATACATATGCTTACCTGTCTTTCTGCCTCTGCATGCGTCTGTCCTTCCCCACCTCTTTTCTCTCATCCTGTCTGCCTGTTAGCGACAGCAGCTGTGCAGGAATACATTCAGCAGGAAATTCTCTGTCTTGAGTAGCTGTCTTCTCGTCTGACAGCAGAGAAGCTGAGAGCTGAGGAATCAGGAAACAGCTTTTATCTTGTCTGTCTCCTGCCTTTTGCTCCAAACTCCCAACTCTGCTTCTGAGAGGAGACGCTGAGAGAGAGACAGACACAGAGAGGGAGTGGGATGTGGTGGGGGGGAGGAGGGGCAGAGCGATAAAAGCAGGACAGAGTTGGGAAATGATATTACACAGAGAGAAATGAAAGAAAGAGAAAGTGAGACAGAAAGCTGATGCCGGAGTCTCTCTAAGAAAATGCTCTTCTTTCTTTCTCCCTCTGTCTTTCTCTCACTCTGTTTTTTTCTGGCTGTTTTGATGTATTCAGACAAACCCACAGTGCTCCGATGGTGAAACAGGCGTGCAGACACAACACAACAGATGAAGAGTGTCAGCTGGTGGTTAGAGGCTCACACATGCTACTTATCTCTCTCCTTCTTTTCCCCAACTGCACTCTTACTCTCTTTCCACTCAATCTTTTGTCTTGCTCTCTTTCCTCCTCCTTTTTTTCCACATCTCCCTCCTAGCTTAGCTGTTGGACTGAACTTGAGATCAATCATCCCTCAAACATTTGATCATCAACAGAAAATGGCCAGGCGGGATGTATAGACTGTGCAGTTGAACCATTAGTACGTAGTGAGTCTAGTCCTTATACAGGCTGTAAGGAATCCCTGTCTCAAGTGGTTTTGTAACACTTGAGTTATTATTTAATCATACCATAGTGCAGTGCAGACACACATTAAATGGAGCTTCTGTTGTGTTGCAAATGGTTGCATGAGTATATTCATCATACAGTTTGTAGTATCATTTTATATATTCAACATATTTGTAAGTGAAAATGCAAGCAATTCTTGGGATACTACATAAGTTGTGGCAAGATGTGGACATATGGAGAAATAAGGAAAAAAAGTAATTATAATAAACACACACTGGTTAAATTAACAGAACTTGTAAAATACCGATAAATAAGGATGTTTGGAAATGCAATGTAGCTATTTGGCATGTGTATAATTTCAATAATTCCACAAATCCTATATTCATATATAGTTCAAAGCACTGAACATACATTTAGGTAGCATACTAATTAAGAATCAATATATGGATATTTAAAAAGAATGAGAATTATACAACTCATATAAATCTAGACACAGAGTTCTACCTCCCACTATTTAGTCTATTATTTGCATGCCAATAGATGCCTCTGCATATTAATTTTAAAGGATCATTTATTTAGGCGGATATTAAGGGGTAAATTATTACGGCTCTGTGAATGACACTTTCTTCTCAGTGAGTTAGTCCTTAGGCTGGGTACCACAGTTCAGTTCATTTTCAGTGTATTCACAAATCAGTTAAAATACAAGTACGATCATGTAATATATAATCAACATATGTGGAAAGGGACAACACATTCAGACTTCATCAATTTATTAATATAGGCCTTCATAAATGTCATACTGTAAATATGAACCCCTAGGGATTTGGTGGAATTCATCACTCTTTTGTTTATTTATATTAAACATTATTTATAGTTAAGGATAATTTATTGCATTTAAACCATGTATCCACCTTAATCAGTTCCTTATTTAGAATTTTTATGTGATAAGAATACATTTGTATCATCGGTAAAAAAAAACTTTATGTAAAATCATTTATGGACATAATGATGAGGAGTGGCCCTAGAATGGATCCCAGGGGAACCCCACATTTGATGGTTTTATTTTGAGGTTTGAGCTTCTGAACTAACTGACCATGTGCCTCTGACACTATAATGATTTAGTTGGCTTCAAAGTCAATACTCAAAGGCTTTTGAAAAATTGAGGCATATTCCACTGACACAGTTGCCTTTATCAATAGCATCATTGATTTTTCGATGAGATCAAGTATCGCCATACAAGTAGTGCTCTTTTTTCTGAAGCCATACTGTGATGGGACGAGAATATTTGATTTATCCAAGTAATCACCAAGTCTACTCTATATGGATGACTGCGCAGACTACTCAGCTAAAGCTCAGCTCTTCTGCACAAAGAGACCTGCAGCTATTTATACATTTATGACTCACAGTACAGCGGAGTAGAGGAGGGAGACATTGCAAAACAGCAATGTAACCAACCTGTGCACTGTTATCTGACATGTTTTTTTTTTTATTCTGAAGACAAATAAAAAATATTTGCATGAAATAAATATTAGTAAAAATCCACTATTTGCGCTTTTACTAATATCATTTTCGTACTTGGCTCCACCCCTAATGGATAGCTCTAGTTTAGGCTTAGTGAGAATGTCATGCACTGCAAAAAATGTCCGTAGAATTAACACTGAAATGCTGTAAAATGATAACATCAAAAACCTGTAAGTGGAAATACAATGGAGCATTGTTTACTTTACAATAATATTTTGTAAAATACTAAACCAAACATTACTGTTAATTTAAAAAAAAAGAATATGTTTAAAAAACATTAATGTAGTTTAAACGAAGAAAAACTGTAATACAAAAGGCAATGTAAGGCAGTTTACAACAAGACAACATGGTAGTGTTAAAATAACATTATTTGTAGATTTTGACGGGAATTTACAGAAAAAATCAGTTAAATTAATCAGTTATTGTTGCATAGAATTTCTTATATTTTCAGTGAAATGGGATTCTATGTACAATAAGTGACAACAAAGGTCAGGTGGCACGGTGGTGCAGTGGTTAGCATTGTCACCTCACAGCAAGAGAGTTCAGGAATCGAACCTGCTGGCTGGCTGGCACCCTTCTGTGTGGAGTTTGTATGTACTCCGGGTACTAACATGATGGTCATCCTAATTCAGCAGAAATGATGAATTTACTGGATAAAAATGTAATTTTATACATTTTAAACAGTTAATTTAACAGGTTGTTCTGTAAAGATGTTTACAGTTTTGCCGTATTTTTTACAGAATTATTCTGACAACCACAGCTGCTGCAGTGAGACCCCAAGACAATACCTTTAGTATTGGATATATTTAAGGCTAATGTATTTCTTTTGATTGATTGATCATGTATTATATTCAACTTGCTAGACATTGTCATACCTGCATTTCTCACAGCAGAGGGCAAGTCATTAATATAAATTGAAAATAGATGTGGTCCCAGACAACTTCCTTGAGGTATACCACATGCCAACAATGGCAATTTGATAGACCACCAATGTAAAAGGGAAGAGAAAATACTTCATCATGTGAGTCACAGATTAGCTAAAACCACAACATTTGAGCTTTTCAATTAAAATATGATCGCTGACATCAAATGCGACACTGAAATTTAACATAACTACTCCCGCTATTTTTGAGTCATCAATCTCTCTCAACCAATCATCAGTCATTTGTATAAGTGCTGTACGAGTAGAGTAACCTTTCCTGTTCATGTAGGTACTTGGTGGTCAAGCTGTTATTGTTGAAGTAGTCTTGGATCTGAACATTAATAAATATTTCCATAACCCTGCTACAGGAAAAATACTAATAGCTCTACTGATAGGCCCACTGAAAGGTAAGTTATTATCCTTCAGCAACGGAATGATTTTTCCATCCTACCACAGTCTAGTATATACTCCAAATAGTATACATCTATTCAATATGTGACTTAAGGGACCTGAAATGTAATCAAGAGCGGTGTTTAGCACCTTGCTGTCAAGATTGTCTGTGCCATATTCAGGAAGCTTCTTCAGCAATGTCTTACCATCTCTAGTCTCAATACAGTTGAATTTAAACATACATTTTTTACTTTGCATTATTTAAGTACATACAAGTTCATTTCTAACATTCTCCACAAGGTGATGAGCAAATCTTTTGTATGATTGCGTTCATAACTTGCGTTTAGACTTTCTACTGACAGAAACTCTATTGTGGTCACTAAGAGTACAGAGTTTGTATTTGAGCATAGCACAGGGACAATTAGGATATACTTTATGATCAATACATGTCAAACAAATATGGCCTGCTTCATTGGTGAAAACTCTTGTTGTCAAGGAAACAGTTTGTGATTAATTACAAGCACTTATTAGTGATATCTTTTTTCTTCCTTTGGCAGTTACTGACTTTCCAGTCTTTATTCATATCTCCAAGTAAATATATTTCACTGTTCACATCAGAAACCCAATGTTTCTACATCATTCAGCATTAAATAAGAACATCATTTAACAGAAAGATGGCTTTGTACAAAAATTGCTACCCCCTCATATTTCTGTTCTCTAAATGAGTTTCAGACAACCCCAATATATGAATAGAATTAGCAAGCACCATCTTGTTCCATATTCTACAGAGGTTCACATGTGCAATTACCAAGCCTTTGTATGGGAGCTCAATAAAGGGCTCAATGTCATTATTTGGGGTAAGAAGCCACCTTGGTCATAAAGTCAGACGTGCATAGATCAGGAACTTTTTCTGGGTTTGATAATCAGCTTGTCATACCTCAGCATTGCAGAGTCACCTCTCTCCCAGGGAGCAGCCAGCTCAGGCATCAATTCCTTTCTTTTATTCTTGATAAGGTCAGAGTAGTCTTCATTGATGTAAATCCGTGTTCCTTTAAGTTTCTTGGCAGCGATTGTATCATCTGCTTGTCCTTGTAGTGCAGGAGTTTTACTACGATCTGTCTTGGCCTACTTTCATCAAACTTCCCCACTCCATAGGCCCGTTTTATTTCAATATACTTAACATTCAGGCTAAATTTCTTTCCAAGTATTACTTGTACTTTCAAGAACCTTGAATAAGTTTGCCAGGTCCTCCTCCTCCAGTTGTTTCAGGGTTTTTTTACATTCTCATGTAGCACCTTGTCCTGACTCTCCAATTTACCATGAATGAACTCTAGTTTTGAGTTCCTGTCTCTTTAAGTGCACTGTCCACTTTCTTATGCATGTCATCTGAGATAATTTCAACACAAAATTTAAAGTTCTTACTTTACCGCTCTTTTGTTCCTCCACCGTAGATTGAAGAGTAGACATTGTCACTAACTCTTCCTCTGGATATTTCTGCACTTTGGGTGGCATCTTGTCACACAGTCACACAGGAGTAACCCTCAATTCCTAAAATCTGCTCAGAAACTCTCTCTGTGATCTGCATCCACGACTCTTTATAAAAGACAAAAAGTTAATGATTAAAAATGTTTCCAAAGTATCTTTAAAAATACGGTCTGTCTTTCAAAGGACCATGTGACGCATTCACAGAGCAACAGTGAAAAATGAATGTGTATATATAATGTGTATACTGTATATTGTGTATGTAATGTGTATGAATGTGTATATTACTGTAGTTTACTGAGAGTCTGAAACTTGTGCCTTTTGTTGTTCATTATTTAGTTTTAGAGGGCAAAATTGAAAATAGGCAAATTAATAATAATGAGTATAAAAATGGTGTATATAAAAGCTATGTTTATACATTTTCTCCATTTTTATTATTATTTGAAAATCATAAAACAAGAGTGTTAGTTTTGTCAGCACAACCCTGTTTTATGTTCAAGGCCAACATATATATATTTTTTAAATTCTTCATATCATATTCTCATCTTCAGTAATATCTACACAGTAACTCTTTTTCTTTTTTTTAGGAAAAATAAATATAAGGACGTCTATACAGGGCTAGAGCTTCAGCAGATTGGTCCAGAATCAAACCTTATTTGTCACCTTCTGACTACCACTAGGCAACAACATCATTAACAACATGTGCTGAAACATCCATGTTTCGATTAGCAAATATTGACTTCATAAGTAATACAATATGTTGCTTATTGTAGGTATGCAATACTACATTAATAAGTGTTGACATACAGTAGTTTTATGGAGCACAGTAGCTTCATAATGCCTGGCTCAGATGTAGAGCCACTGTAATCTACAGTCAGCACTTCTGTCTGATGCTTAATGGTTTTACTGCACTCTGGTATAGCTGAAAATGGCTGCATTATTGTATTCACTAGACAGAGAGAGACACACACACGCACACAGTATGCACATACAGTATGCAGAGGCACACATTCACACACATGCACAGACTCTCTACCATAATGACCTTGACTAAGTAGCTCTCCAAATAGTAAGTGACTTTTAGAGCACTCTGCCTTTCCATGCATTTGCACTGCCTTTGCCTCATTCTCTCTACACACTACAGTACAGGGTCTTATCAGTGGCCGCTGTGTGTGTGCATGTGTGGGGTTATGTTTATGTGTCACCTTCATTGTTTAATATGTGTACACGTTTTGTTCAAGCTGTGCCTGGACAAGACAGTAAGCTGGTGGGACCTCATTGCTGATCCTGCAAAGGAGCTGCGTAAATACTTAAACAACAACAAACTCAAACGCTGGTAACATTTCAGCATCAATGAGTGACCTAGTACCTTAAGACACACAAAAAACCATATGTGTTACCAGGTAATGACTCTTGTCTTTGGTGTTGATTTAAAGCTATTTAACACTAATAAATACTGTAACAAGGTTCCTTTTCAGGCTTCACAGCACATAACATTGATAAAATACAGGACTTAACTCTTATTTTCTGTTTTTAAGGATCCAGGATGATAATGACTCTTGGTAGTGAACATTGCACATCGACACGTTGCGTCTTCATCACTTCATGAGAGATGGGATTTCCTCACCATGCTGCACATGACATCTTCTGTAAGACATGTGATGTTATTTCTAGGAACATAGCATATACTGTATACCACTAACAGTCAATAAATGTAAGTGCTGGGGTGTGTTTTCAGGCTGGGGCACATGTGGGTGAGTGTGTCCATCTGTGCATGAGCATGTGTCAATCAGCATGTCCTCTTTGTACATCTGTTGATTTACTTCTTCTCTGTATGTTAGTATTAGAGTGTGTGCATGCATATGTGTGTGACGGTGCTCTTGTCTTTGTAACGCGTGTGTGTGTGTGTGTGTGTGTGTGTGTGTGTGTGTGTGTGTGTGTGTGTGTGTGCGCGTGTGCATCGGGGTCACCGATAATTTGAAGTGTGAACACTTGGTTTCTCCCCAGCAGGATGATTTCCTCTGTCAGCAAACTGTGAGCTGGAAAATAGACCCATATTATGATGAGATTAACTTTAACGGTCAAGGATTTCAGATCTTTCCAACAAAGTCACTGAAGATTAGGACGTTCAATGACATTTCACTCTGATCTGCACTTGTGCAGTTTTCTGCCATGTTAGTGCAGTTCAGTTGAGTCTAAAGCTATTTTGTTAGCTCTGTATAAACCTCCTCTCCTCTCTGTAGATTTTCTCTCTAAAAAGCATGTGATATATTACCTAGCTTTCTCAACGTGATTGGTCTTTAAATTCCACAATCAAAAGGAGAATATACTGCGTTGTTTTGTTAAAGGTGTTATATGTTAACTCGCGGGTGTACAAGATTGAGAGGTTTGCAGTATAATGTAAAGACCACATTTTAATAATTGAATCTGCTCCTCCACATACCTCTGGTGTGCTCACACAATTAAAGATCTGAAATATCCAATTCTTTAACATCTGCTCTAACAACTATAATATCAAAGTAAGCCTTAAATTATTGGAATATTGACACAGCTTGTCTGTTTCATCTCATTACAACTGGAAAAAGGAAAAAGCTGTATTTGTGTTTTCTTTGCGGATACGGTGGATAAGAAAGATTAAAGACGTCTTGTCTTGACAACTTAGAAAAAAAGGGAGAGAACGATCTGACAAGACTTAACAAAACCCATCGCAGAAGAGGAGAACTTCAAACAGAATCAAAACCTGCAGACGATGAAGGAGCGATGCAAACATACCACCTCTGGCTCTGTCTGTCTCCATACCTGACTGTCTGTCAATCTGTCTGCCTTTCAGTTCCATCTACCTGTTTTACAGTAAAAAAAAAAAAAAGTCACATATCCTGCATCATCGCTGCTGCAACAACTGCAGCCAGTTCTAACCCTCATGCTGCAAATTAGAGATCAGCTGTCATGTTGTCATTAAAAAGCTGCTTCTTATCCAGCTGCTCCATATTACCCAACAAACACCATATTCCCATATCTCACATACTCCATACTGTATAATAAAGTAAAAAAATCTTAAAATAGTACTTTGACATAGGATCAGATGTAACCACTATATAGTTTGATTAGCATCAGTGTGTGCGTGTGCATGTGTTTGTGCACATAGGTGTGTTTGTGCAACTGACAGTTAGCTGGCGGACAAGCTGTCACAGTTCTCTGCTCTGCCATTCCCAATGGACTGATTATTATAGAGCTGTTATCTCTCTCTCTCTCTCTCTCTCTCTCTCTCTCTCTCTCTCTCTCTCTCTCTCTCTCTCTCTCTCTCTCTCTCTCTCTAACATAACACACACACTCCATTGTGAATGGGATACTGACTGCTGTGTAATACAGTGCATCACACTCTGAGCTCTGTCATCACAACCACTTTAATTAGAACTTAGGAGAAGTGTGTGTACGTGTGTGTGTTAGCAAGTGTGCTCGTGATTTTCCATCCAGTCCAATCAAACTTGCAGTAATCAAGTCTGTTGCTGACAGAAGAGATGCTAACTTTACTTTTATATGCACTGATAAATTGATACTGTGGATCATTAGTCTAATTTGCTAATTTGAGTAATTTAATTTGTTACATCTAAATGTAGGCCTATAGGTTTTTCTCAAATCACATGTATGATTTTTGATTTATTTTAAATCTTAATCCTCATTGAGAAGAGGATTCTTAATCATATTTTTTACTTTTCTCAAAGTATTGAAGTTACATTTACACAAACTTAAATAGTAATCAATAGGACACATTTTTCCACTTTGTAACACATTTTTATAGGTTTTGTATTGAATGAAACTAATTCAAGTTAAATGTAATTATATTAACTTTTCTCAAGTTAAAAACATGATCAGTATAAACTAAAATTAAATGAAAAATGTACTTAAGTGTAAACTAATAGCTCAGTTAATGTTAATTAATTGCTTTTTAACAACTTCATGTCATCATTTTTTTTTTAAAAACACAAACCTACTACTACAAAGTACAATTATACTTCAGGTGAAACTTAATAAAATGGCTCCAGACCAAAAGAAAAAAATAATAAATAAGTTTAACTTCCTATAAATAAGGCCACCACACTAATTCTCCTCCAAAGACATTCACAGCCATTGTAATGTAAAATGTTTTAATGTTCAGCTCAAGCTTAATTTATAGATCACACAACCAATTCAAAAAACAAACACAATGCATCTTACATTTAAATGAGCTGTTTACTTTTCACAGATATTCAAAATAGAGTAAATCAGAAACATTAGACTCTCCAATTATCTTGGCATATGGCATCCCTAAAAGTTGTTTCTCAGCTCACTGGACAATTATTGATGACGCCTGTATTAATGCGGCTTATTATTGAATACAAGCATTAAACTAGAACACAAACATGCTGTATTGAAAGGTCTGTCACAGATTCATCAGAGCTTAACACTCTGAACACTGCATCATTTACAAAAGTGTGTTTGAGCTCACTTGGAGAGCTTACATTTAGCACATAGATGAGGCCAAACAACATGGCACATTACTGGCTTCCACACTTTCAATCACAATGCCCATCTCCTTGAGTGGGTGAAGACGATCCTCTTCCTCCTTGAGGACAAAAGAACTGCCATGGTGCACTTCAAAAGCAATATTAGAACATTTTATAATGTTGTTTTATCTGATGAAAAGTGGCTGATGTACCCAAGCCCAAGCTTTTATTTTAACTTGAATTTGAACCTGAACTATTTATTATTGTTTATTGACATAGAAAATCAAAATACCTAAATGCATTTTTTATTATTTAACATGGATTCAGTCTTTTGCAGATAATATAATGGTTTAAGAAGTCCAGAAGAGTCCATTTTAGACAGAGGAGATGCTAACTTTATATTTATGGGCATCTGATAGTGGTATCTAATTAGAGTGTTCACTGTTATGACCCAGCTCGTTAGGGAAAAGGGGAAGCAACATAAAACCAGATTTAGTTGGTATAATAAAGTTATTTATTAACAAGGAACTTCGATTGTTGAATACAAAAACAAAGGGGCAAATTACAAAGAAAAGGGGGCTGTGAGTGCTGTTCATACCAATAGCCAAATATAACCAAAAGAGGACTCTTTAAACAAGAAATAAAATTTTCTTCTTCTAAAAAGATGGAAAATTGTAGCTCAGCAGCTCTGTCCACTGCAGTTGTTCCTCTCATTGGTGACATGTTTTTTTTGTTTTTTGTTTTTTTTTAACTTTTAACTATTTACCATCACAGTTGCTTTTATATTGAAATAAACGCCATTCTAGTGTCCAGGTTACTGAACCTCTGTCACAACATGCACTGGCTGTTTGTTTCCTGCAGGCTCTAATAATACTTACTATTTTACAGGCTGATACTAACCCCCAACAGTAAAGTGCAGATGAGACAGACTTACTGACCTTCTCTCCATAGTATGCAAATGATATGCATCCTTTTCAGTGTTTCAATGCCAATGTTTCTTTTTTCAGTTCAAGTTTTGTTTTCAATGCCAATTTTTATTTTCAGTGCAAGGCAGTGTTCTGGCTCCAAATAGTGCAGCAACATGTCAGTAACAGCAGCAGCATGTTATCGTTTATTCAAATGATTTTTACCAGTAGGTGTCTGCTACTGTATATGACACTTGTATCAGTTAACATTGTTTACTCAGACCGTAGTCCTTACTTACCATAAGCCAAAATAAGTACACATCACATGTACTAAACCACACTCAACTTAATAAAATAACCCCCCCCCCCCCCCCTTACTTGGTCCAACCCATGAAATCACTGGTGATGTCAAGAGCTTCCTATAAAAGCAGGAAGTCATTGTTTAACATCCCTTTGGCAGAATGAACAGAACAAAGAAAGTAAGGATATCTTGTTAAAAATAAAACATTAGTTGTGCGTACAGGATCTGGAGGACGAAATAGGACAGAGGAGAGAATTATAACAAGGTTAAAAAGTGGTGAACCTGATTTGAAAAGCACTTTATTTTTAATAAGTATGCTTTAGATAGAAAAGTATTTAAGGAAGTAATAAGAGAGTTAGAAGACGGCAATATCAGTAATATTCTAAAAAAAATCTTCAGGTTACAAGTGTTTTCTCCTGGAGTATTTATGTTGATCAAGATTTATTAATAATATTTGAGAAATATTGGTATTTGTTATTTATTTTTGTTACTTTTTCTATAATGATTATTTATATTGATTGTAATAATTTGTGGGACAGAGGATATACCGTTAGCCCTCATCCTAGATTAGTGGGTGGCAGTAATGCAACAAAAAGTAGTTTGCCAACCGCTAAAGGAAAAGAAAAACACATAAGAAGAAGAATAACCTCCCTTTTTGCCTCCTGAATGCATGGTGAGTATGTTAATAAAAAAAGCAAGCTAATATATAACCCATATATTATATTATATTTTTTAAATGTGAGTGCTGATAGGTGATTTGAATGCATTTGGCATGAACTAGCAAGGATATTGGTAGCTACCTAAAATTACAGAAGTCACTTCAATTAAAAGAACATAAACATAATGAGCAGGAAAGTAGAAAATGCTCAGGGTTGGTTTGAGACATTTCTATTTTTTTTATAACCATCAAATGTGTAACCACACAAATTATTATGCATCCAGGCTAAAAGCAGCTGCCTCCCTCTGCAAAAAAGCCAAGTACACATTTTTCAGATATTCCTTTTACTGTGTGGCCAGTACTACAACTACATCTCTTTCCTTGCACTTTCTATAAGCATCTGTATTTAATTTACAGTATGTGTTCAGAGATTTTCCTGCCAAGAAAAATGGAGGCATTAGTCATTTCAGAAAATGCCCCAAAACAACATATGTTTACATTCAGGTGACGAAGCCCTCTAGTAGTAATTACAGTAATTATGCAGTGAATATAGTAATTATGACTATACAAAGTCATAGAGTCCACAGCGGAGGAGGCTGAGGTGATCAACAAATCATTTCTATTTCGTACCAACAGTCAACTTTAATTTACTTCAGCGTTAATAAAGTTGTTTATGCCCAAACCTAACCAAACCTTAACCCTTGACCCTAATGGTTGTCAAAGTACAGACCAACAATGTCATCCTGTCAATAATGGCATCAGATCAATGTGTTTTGTTGATGAATATGGAGGAGCTGTTTTTACTATGAACAAACCATGTGAGACAGTTTTCATGAACCTGGTTTGCAATTGAATACATGTATGAAAATGATGTAATACTAATCTTTTTGCTATAAATTTTGCAAGTCACTTCTTGTCTGGGGTAATGTTCAAAAAGCAGTGTATGAGATTCCTTTTCTTGCCCTTTTAAGACGCCTAACATCTTTCCCTGCCTTGTTCTGTCTCCAACATCAGAAGCTAGAGCACAGCCTTGCATGTTGCGCTATGTGTCTGTAATTCCCACTGACAAGTGTGTTAATGGATGACAATAGCAGAGAGGAGAGCGCCATATGTCTGAGCCTGGGGCAGCACGGAGAATGGCAGGGCACACAAAGACGAACAGGGAGGGGGGGGGGATGAATGAAGAGAGGTTGAGATATAAGGAAGGGGAGGAACGAGAAAGAGAGATGTGGAGGGAAAGAAGAGAAATGGGGAATCCAGGGGAAAAGGAGAATAGAAAGCAGGAGGGAAAATATGAGTTTAGAGGGGGAGCAAGAGGACAGGAGAGAGAAGACACATCTTGTATAAAAGAGAGAAGCAAAGGGCAGAGGAGTGACATAAACGAGGAAACAGAGGGAAATACGAGAAAACAAACCAGAGGAGAAGAAAATAGATGAAATGAGGTAGAAGGGGAGTGTTTTCAGGGAGAAAACAGGCAAGATATTCACCTCCTCCTCTCCTCACTAAATTCTTTTCATCTTAAGTTTCTCACTCTCATCCTCATTCTTTCTCCCTCTTCCTTTCCCTCCCTCCTTCCTCTTCATCTGCATCTAAATATCAGTGATCAAACTGGGAACTGAGATCATTTCAGCTCTGGCCAGGGGTTTTTCAAGTAGTTGATTGTTGAAGAAAATTTGCTTCCTGACTTGACTGAAGTAAGAGGGAATTGAGTCAAGCACTATAATGTGCTGTCTGTAGTGGAGCTATGTTTGGATTCCAGCGGTGAAAAGAATAATTATTACACTTTGCATGAGGTTATCATAGACTTACCCTCTGTTGCTTTCATTTGTTTCTAGCAGAGTGTGGTTGATACTTACATTTTATTGCAATTGTTGTTTTTGTCTTTTTAAAAAGTTGATTTTAATATTACATGCCATTAAGTATTTGATTAAAACCTAAATTAAAAACTCCTTGTGTCATGCAGATAGATATGCATCTATGATGTCTTCATAATAGCATTATAGATTATTTACAGATTTTCTTTACAACCCATTTTCATTTTTCTTCATTAACTTTTGCTTTTTTTAAGTTTTCATGATTTATTTTTCCAGCTATCACACCCAAGCTCAAGACCTGTACGTGTATTATGCATTCCTCAAGTTTTCATGACAGAAGTACACACATGCTATACAGTAACAGCCAAATGTTTGGACACATTGTCAAGAATGAGACACACTTTTGACTGTTACTGTACATATGATAGTATGAACATACATTTTTGTATGTACTCTATGTGTTATCTATAAATGACGTCACAAAGGCTGCCAAATGCACATGATATTCATGGCTGGTTTGCTTGCTTTGTGGAAAATGTTGCTAGAGTGTGAGGGTCTGCTTCCAGATACCTTTAAATTTGACTTTCAGTGTGTGTTAGTCATTTACTTCATTTACTGAATGGCATCACAAGTTGTTGTATCACACTTGTCTGAAATAGATTCACATTTAAATAAGGTTCTAAAAGTCCCAATATTCAAAAACTGTCTTGATATTTGAATTCAAGTGCTGATAAAATGGCTCTGTTGTGAGTGAGTTTGGATTACAGTTTTGGTTGTGTCAGTGAGTAATCGCTTCTGATCAGAAGTACATCTCATGTCAGTTGCCAGAGCTTCACTTGTAGTGTTCATGAAATCACAACTTTTCTCTCTTCGTCCCATCTCCTTTCATGTCTCTCCTTTCATCTTTCCATCTCCTCCTCTTTCAGCTTCCTGTGTAAGTCTTGTCCCGCTGCATCCAGTCGCACACTAACTCACACATACACTTTATCTCCTCACATACATCTCCAAATTATGGAGCTAACCGATCCATTAACAGGAAGAAGAGAGGGAGCCAACATGTCTAATATCAGACAGGACAGCATGAGAGATGTGGAGGGGACAAAAGAGGAGAGGAGAGGAGGGGACATCTTATTGAAATGGAAATGGAACAGGCCAATTAAAACATTTCACTGAGAGCTTGTTTGTATCTCCAGCTCAGCTCTCATGGATTATATATACAGCACATTATGGAGTAATGAATATGAATAAATTGAACTCCTCAATTACGACGCCACCACTGGGTCTCAATTAATACACTGTGCTTCTCAATCATAATCTAAATAAATATATTTCTTACTCATAATCTAAAAGCATTCACCTTCAAATCACATCACAATGAGTCTGTAAATAGACACAAAATTCTCCTCATTTGTCACTTCAACAATATCCAGCATACAGTCATATACATTGTAAAGTAAACTAATAGATGTATTCTTTTTAAATATGCAGATGTATGTGAAAGCAAAGTGTAACAGGAAATAATACGCATTCATCATACATTTTAGTGGTGTTAATGATTACACTACTGTTATATTATATGTAAATACACCCTTGGAATTAATACTGACTGGTAGTGAATCTTAATAATGACTCTAACCTCTGAATGCCTCAATTATTCTGTACGCCTGGGATTGGACATTGCCACTATCCAACAGCCAGTTGCTCTTTAATTATTGCAAAAGCAGAAAATGCTTTTTCTTGCTGGCGCACACAGTTTTGTATGCAGAAACATTTTCTTGTCTAGTTCAATTTCAGTAAATGTATTATGATTACAGACATATGCCATCTATACAAAGTTCAATTCCCTGACATTAAATATATCACATATCTCAATCAAATCACACTTTTTAGTGTGACTCAATAAAATCTCTTCTAAATGTTGAGAGTACCACAAATGTATTACTCTTTTCAGTAAATAACCGTTTTTCTTAATTAATTTACACTTTTTTATATCCTTTTGATTAAGAGCTAAGTGGAGAGTGCATTCACCTAAGAAAAAGGAGGCCTTATGTTGTAATTATGACTTCTGTATATCATTATTATGACTAACTATCACATAATTACAAGAAAAGATCTCATAATTACAAAATAGTTCTTGTATTAAACAAGAACAACTTTTGACAAAACTGAAAAACCAATGAAGGTCTTGAAACAACCATTGCAGCCTGAGTCCAACATTTTTTAAGATAAACTCTGAGATTAGTTAAATGTAATTAAAATCATTTTAACATATTTATGTTAGCATAATTGCAGAAAATACAATTTACTTAACAGCAGTCTGAATATTCAGCAACCCCTTAGTAAGTCCTGTTAATTAACCAGCAAATAACTTAATTACATAGTGCTGTATAACTTCCACAATCAAGACAGGATCACTGGTGCTGGATCAGAGGGGACCTGTAAGCATACACTTACAGGAGTTGATCGTACTGTATTGATGGAGCAGCTTGTCTTTCACAAAGCTCTGTTCCATGTTTTTGGAGGGTGTCTTTTGTGTCTCTGAGAGCCCCATTTTAATGATCTATAGTGCATGGCGTGAAGCGCATGGCGCAAGTGCCTTTGGGGCGTGTCCAAATCCACTTTTGCTATTTTAATGGTGGAAAAATGGTCACTGCGCCAGGCACATGGTCTAAAAAGGGATGGTACTGGTAGCAACCAGACAAAAGAACTGTGATGAAAGTTATTGCTGCACATATTTCTGGTCTCAAAACAGCATCTCTGCCTGTGAATTGTAAACAAAACTCTGACTGTTACATTTTCCACCATGAATGAGAGGGCACCATGTTTTAAAATTTTACACAGGTTAATTATTTGCTCAGTCAAGTGGCAACTGATAAATATAATAATCCATATATACATTTAAAACCAGAATATTCATTAAAATATTTGAAGTCTACTCCAGCATTAGAAACTTGATCACTTGAACATATACGTCTCTCAAGCAGATCAAGATATTGCGGCTCTTTCAGAAAAATGTCTTAAGAATAGCATTAGTGGTGCTGAAGCAGCCTTAAATGATTACAATCTCACACACAGTTTGATGTTGGGGTGACCATCTAAGTCAAATGCTGTTTTTCTGTTTCTATTTTACATGTTACTGTGCCAAAATGTCTTGAATTCATTTTTCTATAAATAGTGGGTCTAATAATTCAATTGATATAATTGGGATGTACATACCTCCATCAGCTAATGCTAGGTTTACTGATTATTTGACAGTTACTCTTTGGTATGCCAACCAATGATAGTTTGGGGAGATTTTAAAACTCATTCGTTGGCCTTTGCTTATGATTATTAAAAGGAAGTGTCTTCTTGCCTCAGTTTAGCTCAGTTGATCAGTAACCCAACCCAGCAGACCTAATCTGAAGAGTGCTTTAAAATCAATTTTAATTGATATAATCTAAGAGGAGTGACAAAATCATTGCCAGTGGTATTTTCAATTTAGGGAATAGTGATCATTGTCCTACTGCATGTATTAGGAACACCCACCTAACTAGCTTTAGCCTTTCTTTTTTTCTTCAAAAAACGTTCCTTTCCGTCGTAAGCAAGCGTGCACCTTTTTTTAGAAAGATTAGAGTGAAAAATAGATGTAGATATAGTTCAATAGTTCTCTTCTGAACTATCAACCATATTCATATCAAGAAACAAAGCTTAGTCCCTTGCTAGACTCACTAAAGAGGCATCCCACTGGGTTTCATTTACTAGAAATAAATGCATATTCTTTGTGAGAATCTGATTATTATTTGAACTTTGTCTCTAGCTTTTATTCAAACCCTGAAAAATAATGGAAGGTAGTAAAATCTAATGCAAGCAGTTCTGCAGCCTCCCTACCTACTCTTGTCAAGTTTGATAGCTTAGTACAGTATATGAGCAAAGGTCTGTTCTGCTTTTAGTAGACACTTTGCAGCAGTTGGTCACATTTTTGAGGATGAGGATAGTGGATCCCCTCCACTTACCATCTTTTTATGAATCGTGGCTATCAAGGATATGTATCTGCTCCAAATCATGCTTCTCTGTTTATTTTATTCCTGTCTCAAAGAAGTTATTGAGGCTCATCAAACCACTGACCCCAAAAAATCTACTGGTGAAGACAATATGGATACTGTTTTACTTTCTGTTTCTCCTGGTGTGGTTCCCTGAGCTTGGAAAACTGCTCATGTCTCACAATTTTCGAGTTGTCTTGTTTAGCTTAAATTCAGAGGAATTTCTCACCACAAACTCGTACTGAACCTGGATCAGTCTGAGTTCAGGCCTTTGCATAGCACTGTTTCTGCCCTCACTTTGGTTGTGAATGACATTGTAAAGGGAAAGAAACTGTGCTGCCATCTTTGTGAATTTCTCTGAGGCATTTGCTGTAGTTTATCAATTCTTGCTTTTGCCTATTTGAAATAATGGTGGTTTTAGTGCCTGTGCATGGTTCTTCTTATCAGCAGCAGTAAGTTTACTTTTTTATCAATAACTAAGTGTGTTCTACAATGTTCAATTCTTGGTTTAGTTTTTTTCACAATTTACATTACTATTCTTTCCTTAGACACATTTATACGCAGATGATACAATACTGTATTGTAATGACAACTCTGCTGCACTAGCTGTGGAGAACTTCCAACACTGATCTTAAACTTGTATTGAATACAAATAGAAGTAAGTTCATGTTATTGTAGAGATAACAGTAAAAAAAACAGATGACAAATTCACGTTGAAATTTGACAGACATTCTTGTCAACAAATGAAGATAAATTAATTTTCTTTTGTATAGAAATAGAACTAACTTTCTTACAGTTTGTAAGAAAAAGATGGTTGAAGCTGTTTTCCTCTCTGTCCTGGATTATGGTGATGTGATTTATCGGCATGCTTCTGTCTTTATTTGTAAACCCTTGGATGCGGCCCTTAGGTCTATTACCAGTGATGTTTATAGTACTCATCATTGCATTCTGTATGAAAAAGTTGGGTGGTCTCCTCTGTCGGAGAGACGTGATAGGCATTTGTATTTGTTTAGCTACAAGGCCCTTATTGGGAAGCTGCCATCTTATATCACATCTATGCTGGACTGGTCCTCTGGAACACATCAGATTCGGTCTGCTGGCTTTCAGTGCAAATCCCTTAGGTTTGTACTGAGCTTAGACGATCTGACTTCGGTTTCTATTCTCTGACCACCAGGAATTCTTTACAAAGCAGCTCAAAAATTAATACTTTGGTTACCTTTGGTTAGTTTAAATCTATGATCACTAACCAGCTTCTGTTTATACTTGTTTTAATTGATTTGTTTTTTGCATTTTTTAATATTTTTAAGTCCTTTTAGTCTATTGCTGAAGGTAGGTCTCTGACAAAGTCTGATATGTTGGGTAGGAAAATATATTTGAGTGTTGTCAATAAACCTAAACATTTTTTATGATGGTGAAATAAGCTGATTTGTACCTTGACTGGTAAATGTTTTGAGCAGTGAGAAGGTGTTGTGGAGTATGAAACCTGCATGCATCCAGCTGCTATATGTATCCAGAGGTTGTGGACAGTTGACTAGGTTCAAGTCCTGGTTCTGACAAAGCTTGCCTTGTGGGTGCAAGAGACCAGTTTAAGACAGAACAGAAAAATAAACCTTGTTAGTACAGTTAGCAATGTTAATTGAAACTGATGGTTAGCATCCATTATGATAACTCTGTTGGGACTGCTTGTGAAGAAAATAGCCTGAATAAACATGAAGTGAAAATGTATGTAATTGCATCTAAACTGATTCAGTCTTGGAGAAAATAATGCAGCCATGAGTTTCTGGTAGTGCTGAGACCTCTGCTCTCTGTCTCCCACAGCCTCTTAGATGAATGCTCTGTGCTTTCTGGAGCTGACTTTGTTGTTTTCCCAGGCAGCCATGTGCAACTAGGCTAATGAGTACATTTAGCTGCAAAATGCTGAGGTAACACTTTCATCACACTGTGTGTGTGTGTGTGTGTGTGTGTGTGTGTGTGTGTGTGTGTGTGTGTGTGTGTGTGTGTGTGTGTGTGTGTGCACGCGCGCGCGCATGTCTTTGTGTGCGTGCGTGTGTGCGTGAGTGCAGCATTTGTGTGTGTATTGTGTTTGTGTGCATATCATCTGTTTATTAAGGTCACAGTGAGAGATTGAAGTTTGAGCTGAAAAAAACAATTAGAGACTCATCCTGCTCCTTGCATCACACCTTTCTACTCACAACTATTCCTCCCTGAATTCCTCTATTCTTCAACCCCAGCATACCCTGCCAAACACATACATATACATACCTCTTCATCTCTTTTTGTCTACCATTCCCCTAATCCCTATCCTTCTTTTCCTATTGCCTTGTCTCATTTCATTTTCCTCCTAACCTTTTTCATGGTATTTACCTCCTGACTACATCTGCTTCAACTGAAAAATGTACATAAAGTAAGATGAAATGAAAGAGAATATGTAGGAAAATATAAGAGAGAGATTATGTTCACATACTTCAGAGGTTTTGATGGACTGTTGCTCATGCTGTTGTCTGACAGTCTGTCCATAGTTCTCAATAGTTTTGAAATTCACTCAACTTACAGCAAACAGAAGTTCTGATGCTGCAATGAAAAGTCACAAAAGTTGGAATATTTCTGTTCACAATGTTTACTGAAGAATGACCTGACAAAACAAATCTGTAACTGTTGTTGTTGCAAGACCAAAAAACTTATTTGAAGTTTGTTTCTTGAGGAACTGAAGTGTCAGTTGAGTAGTTTCAGCTGGAAGATTTAATTCTCAACCTCTTTTTGAAAGATTGTCTTTATGCAGAGGGCGAACACAAAGTGATATTTTTGGAGAGTGTATCTGCAGTAGCGGATGTGAGCAGGCAGTTTTTGCTCCTCAGCTTAAAGAAAAACTGTACATAGTACAGAGAAAAAGTGCTTGTGCACTTTGTGTTGTTAGAGTAATTATTTTGATTTCTAATCTAGCATCAGTGAGGCTACTTCTTCTCTAGCCTGGTGGGTCGGCTCCTCTGCTCTGCTGATGCCTGTCCTCTGAGCATCTGTTCAGTACTGCAGAAATATTTCTCCCCATTACTCTACTGCACACTCGTTTTCAAGAATTCCAACTCACAGAAGTTCTATCAAAAGCCTCTTGATGTTTCATTGTTTATCATATCAAAATGATTCCAGATTTTATCACAAAGATGAAATTAAACTAAGTTTTAAGTTTTAATCAAATAAGCTGTAATTCAAAAACATTGTGAACGTAAAGCGGTGGTACCATGCTGATAATGTGATAATATGAACTATTACCTTAGCAGTGGTGTTCACTCAGCTGCAACATTCAGAGGGATGATGAGGAACCACTTTTTGATTCATAAGACACATTTTCATCACATAATTTTAGTGTCTTGTAGTAGTGTGTTAAGTGTGCATATTCATTTCGATTATATACCAACAAACACTAATAGATCTCAAATACAGTACAAATGTGTACAAACTGTTTTACAAATAGTAGCATCTCTCCACACACTGCACTTATATGCAGCAATCACCAACAACAGGGGTCACTGCATTTGCTAGGAGGAAAGCAAACCAATTACAAGGACGTTTGTGCTCAGCAAACCATGAAAATGCCACATCACATCATGCAAACAGAAGGAACAGATGTTATTTTACCCCAAATGAACCATGTCTTTTGGGAGCACAAACAGGCGTGACTTCAGTGCATTGATCTACTGTATATAACACACTGAATTCTTTAGTCTGTAGAAGCATCAGTTACGTTATTCCAGTCAGGAGTGGAGAACCAACTTTCTTTTTCGGGGAGGTTACAGGTCTTTCAATACAACATCAGGTTAAGAAACAGTCACTATTTAACAGAACATGCACACCCATAGAGGAGCACATGCAAACAAACATGCATATAAAACACTACAAGACATACAGTAGATAAGTGCACACACACATTGCTAATTTATCAGTGATTGCTGTTTCCATTTGAATACTGTTGTATGTAGAGCAACCAAATGTCAGCCTCCGCTCTGAGTATGTTTGTTGTCTTTTTTTTTTTTCTCTTGTTGTCTGTTGTAGTGCAGGAGCTATTTACCCCCAGCTGCCAAAAGAAAAGTACAAGGACTAGAACATTGAAAGTGCAGGAGCTTTTATCACAGTTAATTTGACAATAACATGCATTATGCAGATTTGTTCTTTGTTTTTGTTTTTGAATCTTTATCCACATAGCTTTTCATTACAGGCTTAAAAACAGTTCACATGTTTTGAGAATGAAAGCTTGTTCCTCATTTATTTGATATAAAAATTAAAAAGACCCTGGTGCTGCTGTAAGATTGATAGTCAGCCAAAAACATCAATCAGTGCAACTATGCAAGGATTCCCACATCCACTGTAAGGTCTTTTTTTGTGTGTTTTATCAGCCCTTTTTTCTTTTCCATCTTCTGTCTCTCTATTTTCTGCACTGCTCCTCTTTTCTCTCATTTCCACCCCTCTAATCATACACTTGTATCTCTCTTGTGTGTGTTTGAGGAGGGGGGGGAGGGCTGGCTATAGTAATAAGACCATTAATCATTGAGAATAATTTGCAGAAAAATCAGCCAACCTTGTTGAATTTGACAGCAACCATATTGGATCTATATGCTGGAACATAACATACGGTCAGAAGATAAGAAGCTTTGAGTGTGACCTAAGAGGTGTTTTTACCGTATTTTATATCCAAATCTATGCATTTGTGGATGCTTCCTATTGTTCTCTTTCAATGGGACAACATTTCACCAAAGTGCTGTATACATATTCATATTCTTAAAGTGGTCACCTCATATAAGTTTTCTTCCTTAAATCTAAGTTGTATTCAGAGCAACTTAGATTCACCCTTATAAAACAAACCACCTTTATAAAACAAACCATTTGGCCACAACAGGGCTGATACAGCAATTTCAACAGCAGCTTATAAAATCAAAGCTATTCTCCCGTTAAAGTCAACCCTAATCAACCCTACAGTCTATAAGCATTGGCCTTCATAGAGGGGTTTTTTAACACACAAGGAACTTTATAGAAAAGCTTGTCCAAGATGTGATAAGCCTGAATTATTAACTTTGTAATGTGCATTATGTTTGTGCACACTATGGAAGTCTATTGTTTAAACATAACAGTGTTTATTCAGTCTAATTTGCTCTGTCTTTGCTCTTGAATGAAAAATAATGTCAGGTTTGTTTAGACTAACAGGTGGTGGTTAAATCAAAGTGAAATCATTAAGGTAATCATAAAGACTATTTTTCCCAGCCTTTATTTCTGGCTGAGTGACACTGCCCCCTGCATAAAGGTTTGTATTGGCAAATTTGCTATTGATTTACATAATCATAGCAGAGCCCGCCCACTGCATCCCTTAGAGGCAGCTGAGCAGATGCTCCTCATCTACAACAAATGTGTTTAACTAAGGCAAATGATTTTATTTAAACATTTAAACCACGTTGGAGGTTTAAAACCTCATGTGTGATAGGAGATGAAAAATAAATGTTTCACAGAAACTTTGCTGCTCCTTTAAACTGTACGTCAAGTCACAGATTGTTTCAGAGGGCTTTTTTTCTGGTAGGCACCCACATGAGTGCTGTTTTAATGAGCTTGGTTCCCAGACGGAAATGTTTCAAAAAGCCCTGATGTAGGGGATTAATAATTTTAGAGAAGGGAGCTGTGATAATAAGAGTGGAATAATTTTGGAGAGTGTTTGTGTGTAGTATCAAAGTTGTTGGTAAGAGCAGGCAGTATTGCATTTTTGTGTGTCTGCCTTTTTGTGTGTGTTTAAGTGTAACTGGTGTACGCATGTGTGTGTTTGTGTCTGCCTGATTCGCACCACCCATAATATTGTTGTTGCTATGGAAAGGGCAATGTCACGCATGTATACAAGCATACACACACACACAAACACACACAGTGCAGTAATGTTACACATGAAGGGTGTCAGTAATGGGATTCTGGTCAGGCCAGTGAGACCATGCTGTACTGAGCTAAGGTCATTGATACTGGATCTGGTGAGTGAGTGAATGTGTGTGTGTGTGAGAGGGAGAGAGAGAGAGAGAGAGAGAGAGAGTTTGGGGGGAGGAGGAGGCACAACTGGATTGGTGAGAGAGAAAAACAAAGGATCAGACTGGCAGTAAACAGCTGGGAAGGAGGGAATGGGGAGGATAGGGAGAACAGAGGTAGAGAGAGAAGGAAACAATGGTTTGTTTTGAACAAATTGTCATTTAGCTTCTAGTTTGTACTAGTTTTCCGTTGCAATCTAGTTTTAATACATAAAGCGCTACAGCCCCAGGGTGTCGTCCATTACATGCATTTTCTTTTTTTCTTTTGTCATTTGTTTCATCCGCTTTACCCTTTTCTTACCTTTTTAAATCTCATCTCCCTTGCTGCCTCTCTTCCACTCTTCTCACACTCTTTCTCCCTTTTTTCTTCTCCTTTCTTCTCTTCTCCTCCCCTCTCCTTAGACAGGGCTATTTTCTGCCTGTCGGGCAGTTTGCAGACAAGCACTGTTTTCTATCCTGGTGAGACTCTTTTCATTGTGCATTTGTGTGTGTGCGCGTGTGCACGTGTGATGTACAAGTGGCCATTTGATTTGTGTTTACATTTGTGTCTATGACCGTGCAGGTTTGTGTGTGAGACAGAAACGCAGCATATTTTATAAGTGGCCATTTGCTTCCTGTGCCTGTACAGTACCTGTGTGTATGTGTATGTGTGTGTGTGTGTGTGTGTGTCTGTGTGTGTGTGTTCCCCTGTTGTGACAGTGTTGAAATCCAAGCTGACATCCCCTTCTCCCTGCAACAGCATATGCCCCTCAGCAAGACCACTGGGAGACTACAGAGAGAGAGAAAGAGGGAGGGAGATAGAGAAGGAGGGGGGTTAGAGTGAGAGGGGGAAGGCAAAAATAGATAGTGGTGGGGGGAGACAACGGATAATGGGAGGCAGTAGGGAGAAGAGGATGGAAAAAGAGATGCGATGGAAGTAAAGAGAAGAGAGAAATAGCCAAAAAGGAAGAGAGAGAAACAGGAAGAGAGCCACAGACTGAGACCAAGACAGAGGGAGAGAAAGCACCCCCACTGCGTTCCTTTTCAGTCCTGCTAGCGTTGGCATGTGTTAAATGTAAAGCTGCTGGCTGACTCACCATGCTACCAGCTCATATTCAGCACTCTCTACTGCTCATGTCTGACAGAGAGACAGAGGGAGAGAGGAAAGCTACCAGCTTAGATTCAACACTGTGTAGTTCAGAGAGAACAGAGGGAGAGGCCACCACTAAATTACCAAAACTGTCTTCTTCCTTATCCTACTCCTCCAATACTTTTTAAACAACACAGTCATGGCACTCAATTGAAAAGGATCTTTAGTGGAAGTGTTCAGCATGTAAATAAACAAATGTTTAACATGAAAATCCTCAAGCTAAGCTGAGTGTTAAGGTCAGGAAATATGTGTAGTCACAATTAAAGTTAAATAACACTGACTGTTAATGATTGGAAATAGGATGCAAACAGTATCTCGTCAAAGTCATACTCCCCCCCCCACCCCATCTACTGTAGCAGGTTTTGAGACACTATAATGTCATGATACGCTTTTGCTCCTGACAGACAAAAGTAATAATTCAATGTCCACCAAAGGTCTTTTTCAGGTTAAAGTGTCAGGAGTGTATGCCGTGGCACGGCAAGGTACTGATCATGCTTCTAGGAGCCTGGGTACTCTCTCTCTGACACACACACACACACCCACACACACCAGTGAATACTTCCAGCCAATAACTTATACATTTACTTCATACTATATATCCCCCCCCCTATTAGAGTCATCTTAAGCCTGTTTGTTGTTTTCAATGCCGTAGAACTGATGGTCACCATGTTAAACGTAGTCAGATAGCTTTGTTGGCTGTAGTTTAACTTGTCTTCAGTCTCCTGTCTCTCACTGCATTTGAGTCCTCACTGCATTGTCACAAAAGGTACATATAGGTCATTTTAGCTATTGAACAAATGATCAGTGGGTTGTTTTTCTTGCAAGGACAGTCTCATTTGCTCCTTCATGGTTAAAAAAACAAACTGAAATCCAGAGAAATGATTATTATACAATAACTGATATACTGTAGGTTAAAGGAGATAAAGTTAAATATGTCTATGTTTTCTGGTTTAAACAGGTTTTCTGGTTTATACAAAACAGTTTAAACCAGCAATAGTCCGGATTTACAGACTCCAACATTAAATTAAAGGCAGCTCTGTAACATTACAGAAATACTAGTGATGTGATTTACTCAGTGATGTATGTCTAAACGATGATGCAGTCTCTTGCATCTCACATTGTGGAGGTTGTTGTCATACAGTACAAAAATATAACTAATTCCATAGATTTCTATTTTTAGAATCATGCCTCATTGTACCCGAACACTCAAATTAAATTAATAATTTGTAGAGTAACAACTCTATATCTTTGAGTGACTCACATGTCTCTTGTGCATGTTTGGAGGATCATGATAGAAGTCTGTTAAAGGAAGAGAATATAAAGGTAGATGTGGGTGGGGGTGTGGGGGTTGGGTTGTTTTATAGAAACACGCTTTATATCTTTGGTTAAATTCCCACAGGGGACATCCACACAGAAGATGTACAATATGCTTTCCTGGTATTTTAAGGCACTTTTGATGAAAGCCATTAACAATATACAGTTTTATGTCAGGAGAAGTAAGACAAGGGAGGGTTGAGTGTTAGTGATCGCTCATACGCATCACGTCTCATCATCTTGTAAAGACATTTTGTAAAAGCACTTCTCACATTTGTCTTTGTTTTGTACATATGCACCTTTTCAGTATAGTGACTCACATTTAGGAGCTTCCCAATATAAAAATGTGCTACTGTAGGACTCAGAGCAGTTCCACTGGAGCAAAATGTATGGCTCAATTGTTCGAGGTGGTTTAATTTTTTTGTTAAAATACCACTTCTATGTTTTTGTTAGATTACTGAATGTGAAATTAAATTCTGTACTTCCACAGAATAAAAAACACATTTATGCCTGTATGTTTTTCATATTTAAATGCAATACAGCCAGCAACAGCAATTTTCACATCAGCATAAACAGGAATATGCAAGTAATATTTTTTGCTCTACATATAAAGCCATTAATAAACAGCAGTTGAATGCTGCAGTAAAATGTCTTTGGTCAAGGTGAATAAATTGAGGTTTGAAGGAGAGATAGAGGTTCACTGTGTACCTAATAATATAGTGTGATAATATAGTGTGCATATGTGCATGAAGGTATGAGGGGCCGTACAAGCCATAATTCATTCATTCCTCTCACACAGATAAATTCTCCTTACACATACATATATTTTCACTCTCACATACATAAATTCTCCTTACATATACACATATTTTCACTCTCACACACATACTCCTTACACATACATATATTTTCACTCTCACATACACATATATACTTCTCACATAAACTTTACACCTAACCGTGTCCATGAAACCGCAACGGACGTAACCACTGCGCAAACTGACCAACATGGCGGAGTCTGAAGCGTCTGCTGCAGGACGGTAAGTTAGCTTCAGTTTGGGAAGCAGCATTTATTGCTCTGATAGTACAGTAGCATGTGTTTTATTAACAAGTGTGATAATAAGCCTGGCAGTATTTAACAAGGTGTTGAGACCAAATACTTATTAAAGCCAAAGTCAAAGCATAGGAGTAATTTAGTCTACAGTATGTATAACTGATGTTAGCATCATTGCTAACGTCACTAGCTTCACAGTAACTAACCTCTATTATCAGTGATAGATGTCACGTTAGTAGTTTATTGAGAATATTAAAAGATCTAGGAAGAAAGCTTCATACAGCAGCCTACTCTGATATTATTTATATTATTAATATCAGTTAGTTTCATCCTGTTATGACATAAGAAGAGAAAAGATCAGATAGACGGGAGGAGTAACTTCACACAGTGGAGTGTTATTCAGAGGGAAATAACATGATCTATGCCTCCTGTAGTAAACATATTTATACCAGGTTTACAGGTAATTATGTTATTTATGTGTCATTACTATAATGGTGTAGCTCTGCTCCTGGCGGGGGAGGAAGAGGCAGAGGTCAGTGTTCAACCAGTTCAATGAGCCTGAAACCAGGAGAGCTACAGGTGAGCAGACGCTACAGGCTCACAGACTTACAGCTGAGCAACTGGGGATTTCCACCGTGTCCGTCAGCGGCACGGAACGGCTGCACCGCGGTTTACCTCCGTCCTCTGCCCGGCGTCAACTCACACCGGGAGTATTACGGCAGCGGAGCATGCTCTGGGAGAGAAATCTGCCTTTTAAAATGAAGTTGCACTGTTAATACAGTAATTACGGCAGCCCAATCGAATCCAAATGAGTGCCTTTAGCCTACCGTAATTACTGTTGTAGCAGCATCTAGATTGACACGGGCTCTACATATAATGTGAAAACTGTCCTGTAAATAGTTTTCTAATCAACAACAATTTCTGATCAACTTATATCATGCTCATGCACTAGAACTGCCAAGGGGTCATTTTTACCCCCCTGGCTTTTTCAAATGCATGTAACTCTGTTAAATTAAAACCCCAATATCTTTCAGTCCATGACTTATCCTAAAATGGGTTTATTAATCATCTAGTGAATTATGGGGGGTGTGGGATAAAAAGAAAAAAAAATATGATCATTTATACCTCGAACCGCCAAGGGGTTAATTTTTACCCCTTATAAAACCAAACTTCCGCAAAGTCCGGTTGCTTAGCGACGCCTATTGTTTAGACACAATTTGACAGCTGTAGAGGTAGATTTGATAGATAGAGCATAGACCGACAGATAAACATATAAACAAATAGAGATAGATAGAAAGATAAATTGAGATAGATAAGATAGCTAAATAGATCAATAAGATAGATACATAGATAAGCTAGATAGATAAGATAGATAGATAAGATGTACCGGAGCAGAAAGATGAATGTCCAAGAAGCTCTCGCAATGCTCCAGGACATGAGTGAGGGAGAGTCAGATGGAGAGGTCAGTGACCCTTCTTTTACACCGGACGAGGAATCTCCATCTGAGGACGAGGAGCCAACAAGTCGAAAAAGGCCCAGGCTCCTGGTGACAGGAGAGGGACTACTCACCGTATCACAGCAGCTCTCAGACGCTGTGTCAGCGCATATGACAGGTATGGGTCACAGTCTAGTTAAACACAGTTTTTTCGTTAGACCTATCCCATTTAGCATTTTCTAGCTATCTTACTGTAGCCTACTAGCTAAAGTAATTATAAATATTTATATTCTTTAGTGTCAGCTCAACCACCACTGGAACCGTGCACACTGCATGAGACTGGCAAGGACGGCACTGTCTGGAGACCCATACAGTCGGGACTGCGCACTGGGAGAGCATCGTCACAAAATATCTTGACTGAAGCAGCTGGCCCAACTACATACGCACGCCGCAACATTTATAACCATCTGAGTGCATTCATGTGCTTGATGGATCGCGTGATGCTGCAGCACATCTGTGACTACACGGTGGCAGAGGCGCGCCGGTGTGGAGCAGAAAAATGGGAGTTGGGCCTGGTGGAGCTGAAGCAAGGCATTCATTGCACTCCTCTTAGCCAGGGGAGTGCACAACGGGAGGAACATCGACGTGGAGGATTTGTGGTCAAAAGAATGGGGCCTTCCCTTCATTAGCACCACCATGTCCAGGAACCGGTACAGGGAAATCATGCGCTACCTGCGGTTCGACCAAAAAGACACCAGGCGCATCCGACTGTCAAGTGACAAGTTTGCACTGGTCAGTGAGGTGTGGGACCGGCTGATCCGTAACAGTATCGCCTCCTACAAACCAGGGGCAGAAATTACTGTTGACAAACAGCTGTTCCCCACTAAGTCGTGCTGCCCCTTTACGCAGTACATGCCCAATAAACCGGACAAATTCGGCAGAAAGTTGTGGCTCGCTGCTGATGTGGAGACTAAATATATGGTAAATGGCTATCCCTATCTGGGGAAGGATCCGAGTCGCCCTGCAACGCAGAGCCTAGGGGAGAGTGTGGTCCTCCTGGTGGAGCCTTTTTTTGGGGAAGGGGAGAAACATTATAACGGACAACTTTTTCACATCACTCCCACTTGCCCACAAACTCCTGGCCAAAAACACACGCCTGGTGGGCACAACCAATAAAAACAAAAGGTCACTGCCTTCTTCTGCACACCAGAAAGCTGCGCTGCACCACACGCAAGTGATGCAGAGCGACAGGGTAACGCTCACTATTTATCAGGGGAAGGAAAAGAAATGTGTACATCCTTAGCACCATGCACAAATCCGTGGAGATAGGCGACGACCCCAAAAAGAAGCCATAGACTGTCCACTACTACAATAGGATGAAGGTGGGAGTTGACGTGCTGGACAAGATGCTAATGCAATACTATGCCCGAGCCGCTACCAGAAGATGGCCCGTCGCGGCCTTCTACAACATGCTGGACATGGCTGCAATGAACGCTTGGGTCCTGTACCGGAGCTGCATAGACAGACAACAAGGTGAGTGTTCATCCTGGAGCTCTGCAAGCAACTACGCAGTGACCACATCACCAGGCCAACACATACACCAATGCCTATCTTGCTGACCATGCCCGAGGAGAAGAGGGGGAATTGCGGTATAAAACGTAAGTGTACAAAAAAAAGACCACAAAAACCTGCATGAAGTGCCAACGTGCAGTGTGTGGACAGTCCACCGCCAAAGTTTACAGTGTGTGTGCTGATAGTTGCAGTTTTCATTAATTATTTTAAGTGTTCTTGACGCTTGCTGTGGCAGCGTTGGTGTTTGGTGAATGGAAATTGAAAGCCATGTTCAGTTCAGGTTTATTTCGCCTCAATGTACAGCATATATTTATATTTTGTTTTATTTATTTTGCCCCAATGGGTAAAGTGTCCTTGGTTCTCTTGAAAGGCGCTTTATAAATCTACGTTATCATTATAATTATTATTATATATTGTCATATCTCCCAACCTTAATATATGTGTGTGTGTGCATGTGCGAGAGAGATAGCGCTCCGTTTATTTATCACCTGTATAAAACGTGTTATTATCCAAAATTCGTTTTTAACTTTTAATTGTTCTTCTTCTACAGTAGTTAAATTATTTTAATGTATTAATCATTTTGTTGTTTGTTTGTTGTAGCCCATAGTTTATTGGTGAATTTTTGATCAGTTCTATCTGTAAATAAAGCAAGTGTAAATAGTGAGCGCTCTGTTTCTTTATTCCCAGTAGTGTAATTAAACCAACACATTATTATCCAAAATTTATTTTTAACTGTTTTAACTTTTAACTTTCTTCTAATACAATAATTAAATACTTTAGGCTAATTAAATTAATTAACAATTTAACAGCCCAACGCAGTCGAATTTGACCTATCTGACTCTTTTCGATCTGTAATGAAATAAGCAATTGTAGGCCTAAAATTAATAAACCCCATAAACTGAAATTTAAATAGTTATTTTGTCTTACTTATTACTTAAAAAATAGATGAAAATAAACAACTTTACTGCTTCAAGAAATGACAACTTTGCGATTGCTGACGCTGTTGAGTCAGGGGGTAAAAATGACCCCCTCCCGCGGTTCTAGGTATATTGGAATGTTGGCAGTTCTAGTGTTGAAATAACATACTGGTTAAAGCCCCGCCCATTTCAGGACAACCCGACCCACTTCCGGGTTAACATACAGATAATGCTGTACTCGCTCATCCCTAGTAAACAGTTTGAAAGCAGTGAACAAACACCAGATACACATTGAGGAACTACATAGCAACTTCGTTGTAGGTTACGTTAGCGCACTGCTAACGTTAGCTGCGAAGTTAACGTGCAGAGCGTCAAACAGCTGTAGTAACAACTCTGCTACTTTACAGATAACATCACAACAACAACATATCATGACTAACTAGACAGTGAGCTGAATGTCAACAGGTAACGGTTTATGTGAAGCAGCGCTGATGTTACTCACCTGTCTCGTACCGCAGTGTCCGCCTTCACTCTCTGGTCCTCCACCAGGTCTCCGTCTGTCTCTCCGTCGGTCCCTCCACCGTTATTAAACCGCACCCATGTGTCAGTGGGTCCTTATCTGGTCAAAGTCTTTCTTTTATATGTTTTGTTCTTCTAACCTTCTCCTCTCTCTGTGCTTCTTGGTCACTTCTCCGTCTCCACTATGTTTGTACCAGACTCAGCGTTTCTCGCATCTCGCTCCGACTGCATACATTACGTGACCCTGGGGTGGGTTGCAACCATTGCATATTAAGTGTATACCGCCACCTGTACCAGAGTATGTAGACGGTAAATGCTGCCTTCTGTTTCCACTATACTCCTTCCGTTTCCACTATACTTTCACTCACATATGCATACATATTTCTCTTACATAAATATATTTTCTTTCAACATACATACATTTTCCTTTTACATACATATATTACTTATAGTATGAAAATGTATAAATATGAGAGTGAAAATATACATATATATATGAGTAAAAATGTACAAATATGAGAGTGAAAATATATGTACGTGTAAGGAGAACGTATGTGTGTGAGATGGCCAGAATGAATTGTGGCTTGTACGGCCCCTCATATGAAGGGGATCCAGTCAAATTGTAATGTGTGCTGTGGCCTTGGACAGGTTATATATAATATGAACAAGACTGGACTTAATTTTAAATAGATTAGAAGAAACACACAATGGTCTTTGTTTAGAAATGTATTATAAAACCATTTGTAAATATGCATATATTAACTTTTACAAAAAGCCGGACAGCGTCAATGAAAAGAAAAAATCTAATTGTACATTAAAACACCCTTTCTGATATCTGTGTCTGTGTCACCACTTTGCTCTCTGTTCTCTGCTCTTTCTTCTTCTCCGACCTCCTCTCCTCTTTCTGCCTCCTTTTAGTTGTTTCAGCACTTCGAAACATTTTTCACATCAGGACCTGCTGATCAGGAGCCTTGATGATCATGCTGGGTGTAAAATGATTTCACTTGCTTTTTTTTTTGCTCTGATCAGTAAAATGCAATGATGGTAGTGTTTGCTGTGTTCTGGGACTGATTACATAGGCACAGTAAAGGAATACACAGTAATGTGCATACAGCATGAAGATCAATCTGTCCGATGGCACAAAGCAAAACAAAACAATAGTAGTGTGATGAATGTTAATGTTGAGTTTAAATATTGTAATCTCGTGTCTTGGTGGGATGTAAAGGTTTGATTGACTCAAATCACAAAAAAACATTGTCTCATTTATTACTGGTGGTATGTAGCCCAGATAGTTTTATTTTCCCATCTTGTAATATAACCCCCTCAAGATATCTGCCTCCAACACACTGACTGTATCATGCAGACATGAAAATCACTCACCTTTCGGCGAAATTCGCCGTTTTGAAACCAAAATAGATGACCTACGTGAATCATGCAGATCCGATGAAAATTTTTTTTTTTTTTTGGGGGGGGGTCAAGTGGCAAGTGATTGTGATTTGGAGGTATACGGGAGCCTTGAATTGGGAAGAGAAAAAAAAGAAGAAGAAGAAAAAATACCCAGAGGCCTCCGTCACTTGGTGTTTTTTTTCTTCTTGTAAGTAGACCTCATTAATGCCATAGATAGACGATTAATACCAAAGTCCTTCTAAGGCTCTTATTATAATGTCTCTGTTAATACACGCACCTATTGTCTCCCACGTTGTCCTCATTGGCTTTGGAGACATGTGCTGCCTCATCCTAAGCACTGATTGGCTGGTGTGTGGTGTCGTATGAAACAGTCACGTGTCCCACAGATGCACGCGTGAGTCAGGAAATTACGTAAACGGACCGGATATGGTTTGTTCCGCGTGTATTACGTTTCGTGTTGGACTAAATACATGGACCTATTGAGGAAAGTATTCTGGTTTTATGGAAACGGATTTCATATTTCAGCAGAATGGATACTTGGCGAGCTGTACAGAAAGTGCTGAGCCATAAGATGATCGTTGTGGATAAAGAGAAGACTTTGAAGGTATGTAGCATTATAGCTGTTAGCTTACTTTAGCTGAGTGGCTAGCCGAGCTAACCGCTAATACTATTACGGCTGTGAGCAACCATATAAGTCGTGAGTGGTCTTGAATGAATCAGGAGAATCTAAGCTTTCCAACAATGCACGGCATGAATATACATGTTTAAGGGTTGGTGTTTAAAACATTAAGAAGAACGTGTGGCTACCTCCCAACCTCCGGTCCGTCCCGTAGGCGGAACAGCGTGTTTTACGTGTCTGCAGTTCCGGTTCTTCATGTTGGCTGAAACAGACAAGTCACCCTCAAACATGCTGAAACCATGTTGAAGTTTGGCTGCAGTTAGTCTTCTCTAATGTTTATGTGGCTTTGAGGATGTTCCTCACGTTGCCGGTGACAAACTGTGAGGGGGAGCGCTCATTTTCTCATTTGGGGAGAATCAAAAATGAGCCTGAAGTCCTTTTTATCATTACTGGCAACAGAGTTTGAACCTGTCAGAGACCTGGACTTTAGAGATGTTGTGGAGGAGTTTGCTAGGAGAAAGGTCATTGCATAAGGGAACTACTCTAGTGTGTGTGTGTGTGTGTGTGTGCTGTTAATGTGCATTGTGTTTTTTTATGACTCTGAAAACATTTGTTGTTGGGATGTTTGATATTGTGGAGATTCTATAAACGGGTTGTTTGCTATTCTTTGAAGTGTTTCTGCATATCTGAGTGTAGACTGTTTTGATAATACACACACACACACACACACACACATACACTGCATGTGCTGAGAGTCTTGTGTTGAATTTATCAGTCAGTGTGAATCCTGTGCAAGTACAGGAGTTTCCAACAACTACTACATCCACACTTGTGCACTAGTATACTGGTTGTCTGTTGTATGTTGTGTTGGTGTTCAGCTTACATTGAATCTTTGCACTTTCATCAAACTGTACTGTCCTCCGTCCATCCGTCTTCTGCCGCTTATCCGGGGTCGGGTTGTAGTTCTGCTTGAATTTCCTCTCAAAATGCAGATTGGCTGCAGTTTAGGTCATAAATCCCACTCCCTCCATGTTATGATGTTTTCTTTTTTTGTAGGTAGTTCATATCATACTGATAATTGTCCAAGTGCTCATTTAACTTTGATTCATTTGTTTTTGATTAGTTATTTGTCACTATAAAAAGGGGGTGTGATTATCAGCTGTGACAGCCGCTCTCAAGCTTCAGACGGCTAAGGGGGCGTGTCCTTTTGGCTCTCATCCCGCCACCTGACTCTATTGTGCCTCTGGCTCCAAATGACATTACACAAACAACATGACAACTGTTGACTTCACTTCTACATAGTAGCATGAAGTGGAGATGCTGTTAACTTTTTCCCTTTCCTTAAAGTGCTATAAATGCCAAAACATAACCATAAAAGCATCAATCATGCTTCAGTTACTAAAAGTGGATATTTTATTGCAAGAGCAAATGTTGAAGCGAATGTTTTGTCATGGACATTTTGCATATTCGTTCAGTAGGAACATTTTTCAATTTTATATTCATTAAAAATGTGTTCTCATTATGTTGAAAAATTGTACATTGTAGCATTAAATTCTATCAATTATTGTAAAAACCTAAACATACTGTAGTTTCAGTGAGACAGAATTGATGGATTTGTGGTGCTCACATCATTTAAAATTACATTTACAACTTTCTGGATTCAGTATCCTTGCTCTCTGGATAATCCATATGTTGATGTTGCTGTAAACAGTTTACTTGGGGACTAATTCCTCATTTAAAAACTGCTCACCAACTGAGGTTGGTGGATTATCCAAAGTACGGAACAATGTGGGAAGAGATGGTATAGCTATTTAATTGAGAACACTTTTTCAACTGTGAACCGACCCTTAAAACTGAGATTTTTCTCCCATGTTGCATGAAACATTAAACAACATAATTATCTGTTACAATTACGGGTGTGTGTGCTCTTAACAGTTTTTGGACACAACATTTTTCCTTCCCTTCTCACTCTGTTTGACAAAGCTGCTCGTGATCTTCAAACCCCCTTCAACAAAGCTCTGTTCTCATGAGGCCTGATCCCTTCTAACCCCCTGTCTCTCTCTCTCCCTCGCTCTCTCTCTCTCTCTCTCTTTCCCTCCTGTCTGTCGCTCTCTTCCACCCTTCAGCTATCTGTCTCTCTCATTCATCTCTCTCCCTTCCTGTCTCTCTCTGTCTCTCGCCCTGCCGCTGTCTCTCTCTCTGCTGCTCTCTCCTTTGCCCTCCCCTCTCTCTTTGTTCCAGGGATCAAACGAGTATCTCTCTCGTCCATGCTCCATCACCTGGGAGAACACACACGCATGCACACACACACACACACACACACGTTCTGGCCTCTCTCCTTTAGTTTGTAGCAATGCTCACGTTTCTGTTCAGGACTTAAGAGTAGTCATGGCCAGACAACAGGCTAACCTTTCAACTCACCTATTGCTTTGGATCAAAGAAAACACAGAGGAGAGAGAGAGGGAAAAAGACCAGAAACACAAAGAGCAAAGCGGAGCAATGTCACACAGGACATATTAAAACAGAAAAGAGTTTCACTGAATTGAACTGAAATGACCACAATAAAGATCAGAGCCGAGTCAGATTGAAAAAAATCAAGCAGCAAAAACCACAGCTGAATGTTAAAGCCCAGGTGGAATTGCCTTAAGATGCAGTTCTTACGAAAACTTCGGATTGAATTTTTGTGAAAAAGAAACCCCCAAACATCTCTCAACAAAGTCGATACATCATCACCTCAAGAATGTGAAGTATGTATAGAAAAACTTACTTTTCCAGTATGTATCTTGTATGGATGTTTTTAAAGAAGATATTAAAGCTTAAAGGCCAGTGAAATGGCAGCCTGCATAATGTGACTTACTGTACTTTATAGTAAATAGAATATGTGCTTGGGGTATTAGTTCAAGAGGGAACTGGATCATCCAAAAATGGATATAGCCCAGCAAGCACAAGTCTCAACTCATACTCCATTGATGGAGGAAAACATGAATAAAGTGGACAGTAACTGTGCTCTTTTGAAAGTTTTTGCCAAGTGATCTGAACACATACGTCCTGCTTTGATGTTGCTCCTCTATTCTTATATACCCTGATTGTATGATAAGTCATCAAAAATATTTTAATGTTTCACCAAAAAAAAGAACAACTTTGATATACAGTAATACTCAGAAATGTTTTTGACATGCCAAGAGACAGGTAAAAACTTAAAATGATCTTTTTATTTCTTTGGGTCTTTGAAGAGAAGTGCATTTCGTGGAGAGCTTGTTTTGATGGACAGGTTTTATCAATCTGTCATATTCAGCTGTGGTGGTTGCTGCTTGTTTATCCTACTTCAGCTTTACCTAGACTCTGCTCTGTCACCCAAATTTTCTGGCTCCAAACAACTTGCAAGATTGCAGCAAGCAGTAACAAACTGAGGCTTCAAAAATGTTTCCAGAAAACTGTTATGAAAGAAAAAGAAAAGTCAAATTTACTGTAACTCAAATGTTCAGGTATAGACAACAGGACATTTAAGACATGTTGAATGTAGCACCAACTGGACATTGTGTCAGGTGTATGCCAAAAACTAAAAAAAAAAGCTTTCTGGTTATAGGTTCATGCAACTGGTTATGAACAGGTGGTATGTGACAGCAGGTATGAGCCAACATCAAAGGATATATGGAGAGGAAGAGTGAGAGAGGGAGAGAGAAAAGAAAAGGGGGAAAGAAAGATCTGTAGACAAAACAAAGGAATAAGGGGGAAAATGACAAGAAAAGAGAGTTTGAAAATATAGAAGGTGAAGTTACTGTATGAGTGATCGCAGGCAAAGAGTTTGAAATTGGACACAATAGGAGAACTGTGTGTTTGTGGTGGGTAAGACGGGTGGGGGTGCTTTTCTGTAGACCAACAGCTTGTGTGCTTAACTCTTGTGAATACCAATTGTTCTGCAGTGATAAACGTCTACTGCCAAACTCCTTGAAAACAAAAATTGTCTCTTTATCTCTGAGTTTCACTACGAATCAGTTTACTTTGTCTTTCTCACTCTCTCTTTCTCTCATAATTTCCTTTGTAAAGTAATGAATGCAAACTTGCAGTCTTTAAAATGAGACTGCAACCATACATACTGTCTCTTGCACACACACACACACACACACACACACACACACACACACACATTGTCAACTAGGCGGCTCTCTGCAGATGATGTCAGGTGAATGTGGATATTGTTTAACGAGCCCTGGGACTGGGACGGAGAGGAGAGGCGGAGGGAAGGAGGGGTATAATAAAAGAGGGAAGAGGAGGAGGAGGAGGGGAGCCAAGGTAGAGGACAACAGCAGGAGGGAAGGGAGGAGAGGGGAAAGCTGGGAGGGAGTGGAGGAGGAGAATGGTGGGAATGGAGGAGAGGGAGGAGACAAAAAAAAGTGGAGAGAAGACTGGAGGAGGAGAAAGGCGGAAATGGAAGAGGAGGAGACAAAAAGTAAAGAGGAGAGTAGAGGACAACTGGTCATGGTAGGAAGGTGGAAGAGGGGGAGAACGTCTGGAGGGAAGGAATTTGTGGAGGAGAAACGGGTGAAATGTACAGTATGTGATATGTAGCCTGGGGACAAGAGAGGAAAGGATGAAATAAAGAGGGGAAGAGTAAAAGATGGAGACAAAGGAAGCAGAATGGACAAAAAAGAGAGTATGTGACATGCAGCCTATAGAAACCTTCAACCAAGGAGAGATAGAGATGGGCAGGAGGTGAAGGGTAGAGCATGATCCCTCTTTCCTCTCTCCTCTATTTTTCTTCCACACAGCTTCTCTCCTCCTCCTCCTCCTCCTCCTCCTCCTCCTCCTCCTCCTCTCTTGCCGTGTAATATTAGACTACTGGAAGGGAAAATCTCCAAAGTCAGCTCTTCCTGTGGCTTTTGCTGTTCTCTCTCTTTGCACATTATGTCATTTTATTCATGTGCACAAAATGGAAAATGTTGCAGACCTTACACGTCCTAATTAAACACATTTCTATTCAAACTATCTCCTTTAAAACTATAACCATGATCAAAGTTGCCTTTTTTTTTCTTTTTCTTTTTGGGCTATGCTGTTGATCCATACTAAGTGAAGATTTTATGAGACATTTGCATTTTTTCCCCCCCCTTTTCACATTTTGATCCAGGAAGGGTCTGACATCCAATTGTCTGAGAGAAAGGAATTTTCTATTACAATAGATCCAATTACGTACTGTATTACAGTGTTGCTTTCAAGATGAATCCTCGACTAAATCTGCTGCAGTTTTTATGCAGGATTGAACTCAAAGAGCCGTGTGGATGACCGCCATACTGCACCTACATATCTATATCCTGTCTTTGTTCTGTTGCTTTGGCTCTCTCAGCAACTCCGTCAGTAATAGTCATTGAATCCAACATAGATAGACAGTTGCACGACAGCAACAAAGGCCGCTGCGGGTGTAGTCTAATATGGAATCTATCCACCCTCAAGCATTGCAGCGGCTCCCTGTGTTCATTTAAGTCCTGAAAATAAAATGTCACTCAGTCTATCAGCTGCACTGTAGTCTCACATCAAGAAGGTTCTGGATTTGAATGCACAGGCCAAATTCTCCCCGTGCCTGCGTGGGTTTTCTCTGGGTTCTCCAGCCAGCACAGACCCAAAGCATGCTGGTTAGGTTAACTGGTGACCTTAAATTTCCCATAGGTGTGATAGCGAGTGTGAATGACTGTCTGTCTCTGTATGCTAGCCCTATGATTGACTGGCTACCTGTCCAGGTTGTACCCTGCCTCTCCCCCAATGTCAGCTGAGATTGGCTCCAGCTCCTCCGTGACCCTCTACAGGATAAGGAAAGAAAATGTACATGATATCATGTAGATATAGATATGTGTGTGTGTGTGTGTGTGTGTGTGTGTGTGTGTGTGTGTGTGTGTGTGTGTGTGTGTGTGAAGCTGTCAATTTGTCTTGCCCAGCTCGATCCAAAAAGACAGACAGCCCATTGAGGCGTATGCTGCAGAGAAAAATAACAACTCCAACTGACAAACATACTTTAGTCAGCATGCAAACACACCCCGAGAAAGAGGGATGAGGTTTTGCATTTAAATTGAAGGCACTTTTTATTCTTCGTGTACTTTTTCTTTGTGAAATCATCACTTCAGCTTGTTAGTTCTTAATTCAAATTATTGATTAATGGTGCACTGAAACTGAGACAGACTCTGCTTGAGGAAGGCACGCTAGTTGCACTAGTGAGAGTGAATGGAGTGGACCTCATTCCGCTGAGAAGGCAGCACTTAGTACCCATAAATACTAATCGTCTGTCTGCTTATCATGTTGCTATGAGGGGGTCCAGCAGGGCATTTAAGGTCGTGAAGCGGTGTGTGTGTGTTGATGCATGCAGAGCAACAGAGTAAAATGTATCTTTCAAGAGGGGCTTACCTCTAAGCTGCTCATGCTTATCTGAGATGAACCATTAGCACCATTGTGCTTTTTGTATGTGTAACTTGGATATTATTGACCAAACGTCCTTGTCTGCAGTCATACAGTTGTCACCTTGTTTTAGTAAATGAGCAAACAGTTTATTTAACTGTTGTCATCGTATGGCATGTGGCTAATTTATTCATATAGCGATATCAAATGTAAAAAAGGGAAGTTTGCCTGTGCAGGGGAACTTTTCCTCTTGTTCTTATTATTTTGGCATTATGTTTCTAGTTTCATCTCTTATTAGCTGAAAGGTTCCCTTTTTCTTTCCTTTACTAGGAAAATGAATTTTAGATTATTTTAAAGTGTAGGTGGATAGAAAAGTTGAAGTTATTAATTTATTGAATAAGTCTACATATATGTGTTACAGCATGCTTTTCCCCCCAAATAACTGAAAAAAATCCCTCCTAAAAATGAAAACAGATAAAAGCAGTTTGATCTGTGGACCTGATCTTTTAGACCTGTAATGCCTATAATTAACAATAGAGACACTACTGGATCAGAGAGATTCATTTTTGAATGAATTTTTTTCCTGCATTGCTAATGTCTTTAGTCAAATAAAAACATGCAGCAGGAGCAATGCGGAGGCCAAAGTTCAGTAAATCACAATGAATATTCTTCATGACATGAAAGAAAATGTAACCTATAGTGGCGAGGTTCACTCTGCAGCAGCGTGGGAAAAATTCAAGAGCACGCAGATAGAGCATGAAGGCAATATCAAAGGCCTAATGCACAGGTTTATTATGCATGTGAAGCTGCCTACTGCATATGGTATTGTTCTCTGAAAGGACTTAAAAGGAGAAACTTACCCTGTAGTTCACTATAATATAAAATGTACTGCTAAATAATTTCAATTACTCTATTTGCTTCCTCGATATCTTTTCCCCTGTGAGTCCTACAGTATATTTAATGCAGTTTATTTTACTTTGTGTAAGAATTTGATCTACAATATGTATGTTAGAGAAGAATAAGGATGCATTTAATTATATTGTATTTGATTATAGACTGCGTGATATACCATTCATAAAGGTTTCCCTTTGGCTCTGTGGTAAAAGGAATGTCTTCATCACTCGTTTCATAGTCAGACATATTTACGTTTACCATCTGAGCACCGTGAAACAGCTGATGGAAAGGTGCCCAGCTGTCAACAGGCGGCAGCGCGCAGTGATACGAAGGGAGGGAAAATAGTGCTAAGTGATTGTGAAGTCTGACTTTTTTACGGACAACGATTTTGTGACGCAAATGTATTACTCTTTTGAACACATATTGTTTTTCGAAGCAAAACGCTTTATCTTTGTGACCCCAGAAACTAGCCGGAACTACTTTCTTCAACACCAAAAGCCAAAGGGCCAGAACTCCGCTCACAGGACACAGTGGGGGAAAAGCCACTGCTGATGCACGACACTGATGGTGAGGATGTCATACAACTTCACGTCAAAAAACCCGAACTATCCCTTTAACCTCTCTCTGCCTCTTGTATGTCTCTATTCATCTTTCTGCCTCTCTGCTCCTCTGTGGTTCTGTTCCACTCTCTACAGTACCTTTCTATTTTACCTCCAACTTCTTTGTCCATCTCTTTCTACATGTGTAGTCTAACTTTTTCCCTCCCTCTCACTTCCTCTCTCTGCTCCCAATTCTCCACCTGACCACAGTGGGCCAGGAAAGCTGCAAACATGAAATAAATTATGAATCATTTCTATAGGCAACTACATCTGTATTGAGCTACACTGCAGAGAATGATGAAAACAAAAGCAATAAATCAAGGTAAATCCACAAGGCAGAGGTAATGGTTCTGCAGAAATATTCTATAGTCGTGTCTCTAGAGAGCCACTGAAATAATCCCCTCATGCTTTTGGATAAGTTCAACTGTCTAATGTAGCTAACTAGGAAGGCTGCTAATATTGCCTGTCAAAAAAATGTAAATGCTTAACATGCATCCCGTGTTATATACTTTTCCATGCAAGGCTTTGTGAAATGTAAAGCATTTTTTTTACTAAGTTTAATGACTACACTTTTTTTTTTAAATGGTTTACGCCGTGTAAAGTATGCGAACATGAATGCAGCTGATACTTAACTTTCAGGATATACTCCATTCATCTTAACAGCCATTTTCAGCAGATTAAAAATCACTCAGTGAGGGGAAAAAGTGCCCCCCCCCCTTTCAACAGTTCTCTAAGTGTTAAAAACACATTCAACCTATGATAAGTATTCAAAATGCATTCTACTCCTGCTTTACTGAGGCTTTCAGGAGAGGCCAGGTATGAATATTAAAATCATCAGAGGCTGGTGGTGTTTGTTGATTGTAAACACATCTGTCACTACTGTTTAATTGGTAAGCAACTCTGACCGCTTTCTGTTTGTTTGTAAACAACCATGTCCCTGGATGATATGAAAGGTCATTAAAACAAACTGTACCACCGGGTCTACTCTATCTGAACTGTCTGCACCTCTCTGTGGTGTTTTATAGACACATTTCATTTAGCCTGCATTTGTTGGTCCAACGGTGATTGTCTTATCCATATTAACCCTTTCATGCATGAATTTTTAAAAAGGTGTGTTTAAGTGTTTTTATTTCCCTTTAGGAATGATACAACTTGCTGTGTTACACTCCATATTTTCTTTTTTTTTTGGTCAAATGACGTTGGTGGGATTAGCTGTAGACCTGTTTTTATTTTTTATTTTTTACTGGTTTGTTGCAGTTGCACATGTTTTACTTTAATATTACTACCTTGTACTCTTGCAAACTTAAGTAGAGAACTCATCAAATTACCCAAACCAACTGATTTACAACTAAAAAAAGTTAGTGCAGATGAAGTGGTAGTTTATGGGATGATGCACTAGTGTCTACTGTGGTGGCTGAAGTGCAACAATACCATCAAAATCCATCAAAATCCATGTATTCATCTAATAAAACAGTTTTTGAATAGCTGTCCCCTGCAGTGAACATTGTGCGTGAAAGGGTTAATGTGTGATGAAGAAAACACTTTTTTCATCGTCACCATTGCACGTACAAAACTCATTCATTTGACCTTAGAAGTACAAGTCATTAGAAAAGAGGGGGGAAGGATTTTTCTCAAGTATCCAGCAACAACATAAGTGGGGAAGCAAGATGTAAGAGAAAGTAGTTTTTTTTTTAAACCTTGGCTCCAAAGAAAACTCCAATGATTTTTTGGTGAGATTTGTTCTCTTAGTATGCCTCTAATTTAGTCAGTATTCCCCATTATACATTTCAAGAGACCCCAACAGGAAGCGTCAACTTGATATTGGTGTATAAATGGCCCAACACAGTAAAGGCCCTTTCAGTGACACCAGTTTCAAAATGTTTAATGCTGACATCATCATCTTCTGCCATGAAACGTTGTCATAGCTGCACATAAATCTCAAAATGATATGCTATATGCTAAGTGAGTCATTTGATCGTACAACCAAAATATACACAGTTTATTGTTCATGGGTGTTTCAAAGTGTTTCCTTTTTTATTTGGAGTTTTAGAAGACCGGGTTTTATTGTGAAGGTTTGTACCAACAAATGAGGATTATAACCAAAACTGAGTGCAAAGAACTGTTAACCCTTAACGCTGATGAAAAAATGGGTCTGTGATCTAGGTCCATTATAATATAATAGTTCTTCTGTCACACAGGAACCCAAACAGAGGGAATGTAGTTTCTTACCCCAGGGCCCAGGCCAATTTAAAACATATTAGTGCTCTTGTCGTGCCGAGACCCAAACTGAGAAAATGTAGTTGCTCAGCCTGAGACACAGGCTAGATAAAATATCCTGGAACAAACAGGATTAGGAAGCATCCATCAACCAGCAAAATTCTGTTCTTTCTGCACTTGTGGGTAGCCGTGTGCTACAGACAATACTCTTTTGTATCCTTAGATATCCCCACCCTTCATCTGTTGTTATTTAAATACAGTGTCAGTTATAATCCAATTCAGTGGTTGCAAAAAAGTGTTTGAAATGTGTTTGTATTTGTGTGTGTATATGTCAATCCTCTGGGAAGAATCCATTATGAATAACAGGGAAAAAGCAGCACGAGACTCTGTCAACACCAAACTGTTTGCGTGTGTGAGAGTTTTACTGTGTGCACATTCAAAATGGCAGCATATTTTATTAGCGGATGTATTGTTTCACATTGTGTGTGTGTGTGTGTGTGTGTGTGTGTTTGTGTGTGTGTGTGTGTGTGTGTGCGTGCGTTGGTGCGTGTGTATGCATTTGTGTGTGTGTGTGTAAGAGTGGCAGTGATCCATTGACCTGACAGCTCTTCCTGAGGGAGTGCACACATCCCTGTCATTACTGCAGTACCCACTGCTGATTGACTGCTTTCAGCACCGCTCAGGAGATGTCAGTCACTCAGTCACACTGTTGATCTCAAGCCAAAGTCCACACACTCGAGTGGTGCTGACAGTACCAACTGACTACTCATCTGTTAATACGCACATTTTATCACCATCTGATCAGTTTTACATTGACCAAAGTTCTATGGCATAATGGTGCCCTTAGGTGTTGGACATTTGAAAAATAGATTATCATTAATTGTTCTGCTTTCATCATGAAAAATGAAAAATAAATACAACTTAAAGTGATCAATAGTTACTTTAAAATAAACTGGTTAAAATGCTGACTAGTTAATGAACACATTTCTTAAAAGGTATGTTAATGTAACCTAAACATTTAACAAACCCAAATCAATTTTACAAGGAAATTTGATTCATATTAACTTAATTAGATATTTATTCAGTATCTGCCAGAAATTAAGATCTACTTAATTAATTTCACAACTTTCATCAGTATCAAATAACTCAATGTTACATTGCTTTATTTCTTCAATTCTATTAAGTTCAGTCTATTCAGTATGTAAGTAGTATGTACAGCTCAGAAATAATGAAGTTTAAGTTGCATTAAATTAGCATTAAACATTATTTCAAGTTGCTACACTTGTTGCTCCTTTCCATTAACACATTTGTAGTGATTGTTTCTCTTGATGTGACCAAAACATGAGAATATCATACTTGCTCATACTGACATAGGTTTATTTATTGAGTTTATGTAGGCTTGTGAGTGTTACGCAGTAGCCAGGCTTTGTGGGTGGTGGTTGTAAAACTAGATCAACTGCAAGAAGACGCACTTCCTAAAATCTGTACACCATAAAAAAAATCAGTTTTCTCTTCTTGATAGGAAATGTATAAAAGTGTAATTTTGATATGTCTTATCTGTTTTATTCACTGTTATACTCTATATTCTGACAACAGGCAGGCAGGTCTGTTTTTATATCTTATGGGTGCCTATTGTAAAAGACCCCACACACCCTTGATCCACCCACACAGGTGTTTTCACTTATTGTGAATAATTAGACATTTTGTCAGGACTAAGTGGGCATGTTCAAACTGTGCTTGATTGTCATCTCCTTTTATTGTCCTGTTAGTTTCCCACCTGGGCGGAACAAATTACATGTTAAAGCGTGGCTATAGAATATACTGCTTGCCTTCCTTTGAAAATCCAACTCTACCTGTATACTTGTGTTTTCTCCCATAAGCTTCCCTCTCCACTGCAAACCCTCTGTATTACAGTGAATGAATGTAAACATGTCAATTACACAGCAGTACTTTCCTGTTCAGTCATGCAACAAAGTGGCTGTAACTCCACTTTTAATTATGTGTGTGTTTGAGTCTCACTATATTGCAAAGTGATTAAAGAATGTTATTACTGTTACTGTTGAGAATATAAATAAAGAACAACACAGCCTGATCACACATGATACATCTGTCTAATGTTGAATGGGGGAAATCCGTTGTTGACCTTTGCCGCCTTGTTTCAAGTAAAAATCTGATTTACTTTTTTCATTGTATTTGCATTCCTCATATTATTTTCATATTAGTCAACCTGAGCAGAGGTCTAATTAATGAAGTGAAAACACCTCTGTAGATGTGTAGAGCCTTTAAGAAAACACTTCTTTTTTTTTTGAAAAATAGTGCACAGTAAACAAATGTTTCATTATGCACAGGTTTAATCAAAATTTTTAAATTACAAATCTACAGTGTCAGATGAGCACATATAGAAACACAAAGTGGGACCAAAACAGAGAGAAACATGGAGTGAAGAATATTGCAGCTCTCAGTCAACACAATAACAATGCAGTAGTTTAAAAATGTTTCTTTAAAATGTTCTGATCAACAGCTTATGACGCAGGCTATTAAGCACAATAACTTCAATAACTCTCTCACACGCACACACACACAAACATACACACACACACACACACAGTATTTTGAACTCCAGCCTTGTAAAGGATTGTTCTGCTCAGCACCTTCACATCTGATTAATTGACTTGTCAGCACAGTATTTTTATCCTGCTCCCCTGTGTATGTATGAGTGTGTGAGAGAAAGTGTGTGTGTGTGTGTATGTGTGTGTGTGTATGTATGCATGTGGGTGCATGCATGTCTGCAGTCCTTCCCAGTGTCCTCTATGTACTGGTGTTACTCCCCAGGCACAATGGCAATCTAGCCTTTAGATGCGTGTGTGTGTGTGTGTGTGTGTGTGTGTGTGTGTGTGTGCGCGTGTGTGTGTGTGTGTGTGTGTGTACATTTGTGGTAGGCAGGCTGAGGGGGATTTTCCTACAGTGTGCTCGACTTTGATTGGCTGACGCCTGTGGGCACTTCCTGGTTGCTTCCTGTCCTAAAGGTGTGTGTGTGTGTGTGTGTGTGTGTGTGTGTGTGTGTGTGGCAGAGAAAGAAATTGTTGACTGTTGACAAATAGGAAGAAAAAAAAGATTTGTTGAATAATAATGTTAAGCTTTGGTTAGGTGTGAATGAGAATCTTTCTTCATGAACTAGGTTTGAGAACTCGTTAAGTGAAAAATTTGGTGATATAGACTGTCTCCATGAAAATTCAGAGACAGGGAGAAAGTGACAGTGAAAATGAGGCTGTACACACATTTAATCTACATCAATTTGACAAAAGCCCCTTTCAGACAAGCATTCCTTTAAGGCTGTGTACTCTACGTCACTCTATGCGACACCAGACTCGTACTTATTGGAGTTGTTGCTAGCTGATATCAATGGAGGTAATGGAGGACGTTGAAAAATCGGTCCTTGGACAGAGGGTACCATATTCTTAATTAATCTTTGGGAAGATGCCTCCATTCAAGCGAAGCTCGAGGGTTTGTCGTTGCTGTCGCAATTATATGACATCACACAATACACGCTATATGACGCTTCCACTCCAATGATGTTGCCACAGCAACCTGTCAGATTGGTCATTAATGTGGCCCAGTCTGAACAGAGCCAAATCCGATTTGGACACTTGCTAAAAACAGTGTGGACAGTCAGGCCGGATTTTAGAATGAATCAGATTAGAATCGGATTTGCCTGCAGTCTGAACGCAGCCTAAGTTAAATCTGATGGCTCATGTTGATCTTGAATAAGCCCCTGAGTCACTTTTATGTGAAAGTCACAAGTCTGACCAAGTTAAACCTTACAAAACCTCCTAGAACTTTCAACATGGTACAAGTCTGATTTGAATGCTGTCAGATTAATGTAAAGACCACAGACCAAGGAAAAACTGGAACTATTTCTACCTCTTATGCACTAAGAAAACAAATGCCAGTTTAATAGACCAGGAAACATTATTAAAAGAAACAATTTCAGGTTGTTGAGGAGATTCTTCTCAGATCACTCAAAAAAATCAAATTTTTCCCTTGCAGTGCAAAAAGGGAAAAGATGTGAGGAAAACCCCTAATAAACTGACCAGCCTCTCAACTCTCATTCATGCTAACCTCCTTGATGAATGAATGAATATCCAGTCTTTAAAGTATCATAAAGTATTATGGGTGTATAAAATATGTGCTGTTCTCATATTTATACTGTTAAGACGACATGTCACAACCCCTGTCAGACTGCATGTACTGTACACGTATGCTGGACTTTGATTTCATGTGTAATGAGGACATAGACCCAGGAGGAAGGCAAGGAGTCAGCAAAAGAGCTGATACTGTGGTGTATGCTGTTCTCTGAGGTTTATTGTGAAAAAAATGATGTTGACCTATGTCACATAGAGTGACACATATAATGACCTCATGTAATGATGAGTGCTGCACAGATGTGCTTTTTCCTGATAGGCTGGTCGCTTGAGTGGACAGTATCTTGCTATCTCAAAATATACTATTTGTAATGGTGTTCAGGCATAAATTGTGAATGGATCTGTAACTAGAGAAATTGAATGTATATTGCAACTTGTAATTATACTTCAATTCCTGTCAAAAAAGTGTTTTCTTTCTGTATTTCATTCTGGAGACCAGAGTGCTTAGGGGAAAAATGTCTGCAACACCAGCAAAATGTGTTACAGACAGCATGTGAACTAATGAATTCATCGAGAGTTCAAACTTACTGTAACACCCTGTCATTCAATGCTTGTCCAGTGATGGATATAAAACAGGCAGCTGAATTTGCTCTCTGATAACATTAAATAATGAAACTTAACTGATTCACTGTTTCTTCTGTTTATTAATGCCACTATATCAATGAGTGCTAAGGTTTTAATCATTTTATACAGTACTGCATGATATCCTCATTGTGCTAACATGTTTCACAAGAATGAAATACACATAAGAAGCTTGGAATGTGAGGCATGTTGAGGAAAAAATATAATCTCTTTAAAATATAAGCTCTTTAAAAAATATAATATTGTCTGTTTAATATATTTATAGTAAATATAATATTCTCTGGAATGGATAGGGACATTAATCAGTGTGTCTTCATCATCACAGAGGAGGGCAAAAGTTGGTGAATATTTGTTTCCCCTGGTTCAGACAGCAGACACAGTAGGCAACAGATTCCACCATGCAGCACTGGCAGAGATCACCGTCATTAAACTATTAAAAACAATAAACATCTGGTTCTCTGTCGACCACATATTGCCACAATGTGTTGCAGCATTTGCTAATTAAAAACTTCTCTTTATACACACAGAAGCTTTCAAACAAACACTCTTGATTACACTCTCTTACTCAGTCAACTACACACACACACACACACACACACACACACACACACACACACACATTAAATATAGACAAACATTAAAGAGCTTGAGGAAATTAAGAGAAACACATAAAGAACTTCAAAACTCCAATTCCCAACCTCCCACTGGGGCAATCCCAGCTCTTTTCTTGCCTTCAGAATCAGGAAAGAGCTAAATGAGTCTCAGTCATCAGAGGACTGACTGATTGGTTTGGGGCTTTGAGGATGAGCTAGGCACTCTCAGAGAAACGCATTCATCTCAAAACCCCAAGCAAGACTGTTCAGTTTGGCACCACATGAGTTTGTTTACACAGGCTGCTATTCAGACCAAAGTGGCTGAATCTCAGCTGAGTCACATGAGCAAATTCAGGAGCTGCAAGACAGCTATATAAACTCAGGCAGTTCAAGCTTTGACTGTCGCTGCTAATTCACTGTTGTAATGCATTCACAACAGCGATAGCTAGTCTCAGTTCCTGCCGCTGGGGATGCTGCATCTTCATCATAGGAACGCTGGATGTTTTCACTGCGACATGTGCATCCACCAGCAACAAATGAAACATATCTGAATGACCCCTGCCAGCAGTGAACAACATGACATTATTAAGCCCAGTAAACTCGACATCTATGCAATTCATGTTCCATCAAATGAAATGAAAATTACCTTCTAATACAAGTGCACTGAAAAATAGCTGGAGTGGTTCTTCAGCTCACAGCTGTATTATTTTACCTATAAAGGTTAAGACTACATTTCAAAATGTACAATATGTAGATTTTGTTTTATTTGCTGCGTGCTACATATTATATCATTATTTGTAAGTAGAGCTGCAATGATTAGTCGATTAATTGTTGCCTACTATTAAATTAATCACCATCTATTTTGAGAACTGATCAATCCTTTTTAGTCCATTTTTAAGAAAATAAAAGTTCAAATTCTTTGATTCCAGCTTCTCAAATGTGAATATTTTTGGTTTCTTTAGTCTTCCAACACAGTAGACTGAACTTTTGTTTTGTGTGTTATCGGTAGGGACAAAACAGAACATTTGAGGACCAACCTCTATAAGAGATTATTCGGCCACCAGAATATGGAAAACACCTTTTTTTGTGCGTGTGTGTCAGTCTTGAGGCATCTCTACCATAAGCACTATTTCATGGAAAGTGGCAGCAGCTGTTTAACACTAATGAAAACCCTTTTAGAAGCCAAAATTTCTCACTTAAAAAATTGAAGATTTTTTTCTGTTTGATGATGTTTTGATTTCACTGCTGTGGAGAATATGCACCAATGTTTTGCATTAAACATAACAAAAACAACAAGTCAGCATTGTAGACGTGTTTTCAGTGAATAATAATCCTTACAGAGGTGAGAGACGGATGTCAAAATAGACACAGAGAAACACAAAGCAGGAGTACACTGTGATTGAATTATAGATGACCTGTGATGTCTGCCTGCTCTTAACTACTGCAGCTTTAGTTCTTCTCTTGTGTGTGTGTGTGTGTGTGTGTGTGTGTGTGTGTGTGTGTGTGTGTGTGTGTGTGTGTGTGTGTGTGTGTGTGTGTGTGTGTGTGTGTGAGAGAGAGAGAACCGTCATTCCTGTGAGGGATTCAGGTTCAAGAGGCAATTCACCCTGCTGAGCAAGACACCGACCTCTAGCTTCTCCAGTGGTGCTGACCTGTGCTCTACAGTGCCTGCAGACAGTGACGAGAGATCTTCCCTACAGAGATCAATGAAGTATCATGTTACTTCTTATTTACCTCTTTCTTGTGCAGCATCTCTGATAGGTTTTGCTGTCTCAGATGTTTGTTTTTTTTGTGAACGATGGAATGTAGTTGAAATATGATAGTAAGACACATAAAGGGTTGGTTCCCAATAGCATCTTCAGTTTTGGTTCCAGGTTGCTGACCAGATAAATGCTGAAACATCACCAGCAGATTATATCAGCTGTGCTTCATCAAGTTAATTTTGTAAGCAACTTGTCCAAAAGTCAAAATTAAACTTGGGTATTGTCAGGTTAGGTTTACTGTGGCTTGATGTCTGTATTTGGCTGCTCATCTCATTAAAAGATTTGAAAATATTAAAGACTGATGCTGATGCATTTTTACACAGTTGGTGTTCTACGGTCTCTATTAGTGAAAAATAATAGGACCATTACAGAAGAAGAAAGTGAATAGCACCAGGATACATAATTAATATAATAAGATACATAATTATATGACACTGAGATTAGCTGATTAATTGATTAGTCAATCAACAACAGTTTTAATAATCCATTAATTGTTGAAGTCATTTATCAAGCAAAAACTGCTCAACACAATTTGAAGACATTAGGCTCATAGAAAGTTGTGTTTTCAACCATTTTACTGACTATGAAATGATCGTTGGAAAAAATTGACAACTAATGAAAAAAAAGTTCAGAAAATTTCACTGAAAAAATGTCAGGGATGTCGACCAGGAGGGCAACAATGTTGACTATCATATTGATGTTATATTGTTGTTTCTGTATTCATCTAGTAGTTGTTGGGTTTTAATCACAGTTGTCAGTTACTGAGGGGCTTCAGTGCATGAACTCCAGTTGAATACATGTTGTGTTTGGTCTGTGCATGTGTACGAGCAGAGGTTAGCAGGGTTGTTACTTTGAGGTGTTAGCTTGCAGAATCAGTATGTGGACTCACGTCATATTAGCACAGTCGAGGCGTTAGTTGGCGAAGTTAGAATGGATGTTTTCCCTCCCTGGGTGCTCCTGAGAGGATAAACAGGCCATCCATAATTAAAAGCAGCTCCGCCTGCATTCTGATCCACTCTGCTTTAAAAAGAACAACTGTCACCATCGGTTAGAGAAGCATGTGGGGAGGGGAGGGGGGGGACAGAGGAAATGTGGGGGAGAGAGAGATGGGGAGCTCTTGCTCAGGCAAAGTTTCCCTTGCTGGATATGACAGACACCTACACACACACAGAGAGACACACATATATACAACGACACATGTACTGTTCAAAACATGCACGCATCAAAACTCCATGCAATCACATTTGAATATGACACACACACACAGAAATATGTACAGGCACACATTCACAACAGAAAACACATTTTGCTTCTGGCTCTGGGATGAACAGTGAATGGCTTTATAATAAATTTAAAGAGAATACGTTCAACAGTAAAAACAGGAAGTTTCCACTTTATGCTTCTGCTGATGCAAGAATACATTTATCTGAGCTTTTATGACCCCTACATCAATGCTGTACATCCACCTGCTGTACCAACCACCCTGTGTAAACCAAATGATTGCGATAGGTGTCGGTCCGAGGGGGGAGCTTGCGCGCTTGGTCTAATAAGCAGCAACACAGAGCTATCAGGACGCGTTGGTCTCACACGCACTGCAATGATAGTCACACAAACACACACACACATGCAGATTCTGTCTAGAGTGCACTCTTGCTTGCTCCAGATTCCAGGAGATTATATGTCATTTGCGGGCGTCAGGCAGCCGCTATCAATATGCAGGAGACTCCCGGAACTTCCGGGAGAGTTGGGATGTCTGCTTATGGTGGCTGTTAGCTAATGCTAGCTAGCTAGAGCTAACTATAATGAGCATAACAATGTAGAGAGAACATCAGTTTTCTGACTGATGACTAACATAAACTTGAAGTCACAAAGTCTGTACACAGCTTACTTGTGATCAGTGGCGATTTTAGACTCTTTATAGGGGTGCTCAAGCACCCCTAAATTTAATCTCAGCACCCCTAAAAACAAATAAATTATGATTGTATTTTTTTTGACAAACAATTATGCTACAGGTTTAAATTGTTTTATTAACAGGTTTAATGTACGTGGATATTTCTGTCATTACTATTGTGTTTCCCTCATTACTATCACTATGTTAGAGTCCACTCTGTAGTAAATCATTATTATTATACACTATAGTGGAACACTCTACTATGTATTAATATTTCTGTTGGGGGGGGGGGGGGGTGTCGAACACTTACAGGGCATTGTATGTCAAATTCTCATTAGGAGTGGAGCCCCCCTAAAGGTCTGATTCTATAGAGTCGGCTGCTTGTGATCTATTCTACATGGAGACCAGTCTGACTGTCTGCCCAAAGGACAGCATACCTCCACCTGACCTTGGTTACCATAGGAGACAGACAGCTTATCAATACAGCTGCATATCCCAGCCAGCCTTAGTAGACAGAGAGATGAACCACTTTGAAAGAGACAAGTCATGACCTACCAAAAAATGACCAGTGAATAACCTGAGGAATACAAATATTCCCCCCACACTAACTAACTACCTAACTAACTAAACGTTAGTGGTGTTGTGTTGCATCTATTATCGTGCAGTACTTACTTATAGACACAACAATATTTTGACTTGAATTTGGACAAACAGGGGGCGCTGTCATAAAAACCACAAAGTATACATTTCTCCCCTCTGGGTACTCTGTTTTTATCCAGCGACAGAGTAGAGGAGATGTCAATGCAGTAGCAGGAAAAAAACATGCAATTTAACTTTCCTTGGACTTTTAGTGCAGCACAAATCTAAAAGTGTCATGTTTTGTCAAGAGGCACAGACATGGTAGGGAATTAAAATCCACCACATTTGTTTACCCTAACAACCACTTTGATAAATAACCATCCATCATTTAAATCATATACAGCTTTGTGCTTATTATACAGGCCTAGTTGGTCAGCAAAACATTGAAAGGTACATGATGGACTACACCAGCTGGAGTCACTTAATGATGGATGTGAAGTTGTAGTGTATTTGAGACTTTTGAGTTCATTTTATGCATGCTACTGTATGTCTGATTTCCAGCCTATTTATAATACATGTGTGTTGTTGTGTGAGCTGCACACATCCAAATCCAGGCCAGTTGTCATGGGGACCAATCTGATGGTGAGACAACAACAGTTGATTGTACTGAATGTTTCTGGCAAGGAAAAGTAGTACTGTTCCTTTGTGTCTTCTCTCATCCCTCCTCTTTCCTCTCTCCTCCCTTGTCCCCCTTCGCTCCTCCCCTCCCTTCTCCTCTCTTGTGTTTTCTCTCCCTTCTTACTCCCCTCTCTCCCCTTCCCCTGCAAATCTATATGCAATCATCCCACTGCAGCAGTCTAATTTAAATGTGGAACAAATGTTGTGACAGACTAAAGCTGGATAGAAGTCCTTATCCGCAGAGTGAGAACTGAATTATCCTGCTTGAGTGAGCTGCTGACACACACACACATTGAGAGGAAGAGAGAGAGACAGTGAGAGACGGAAGAGCACAAGTCTCATCTAAATTAAAGCAACCTTTCTGTCTGTCTATTAGTCACCCTGGAAGCCAGTAATTCCTTAATTCCACTATGGAGAGACATTCACACATGTTCTTTGACTTGAAGTCATCTCAAGCCGAGTTTCTTCTTTCCTCAGTCGGCTCCCTGAGCCAAAAAGACACCTGTGGAGGAAAGTGTAAAAGGGGACTCCAGAGATAAAGTTGTGAGACTTGTGAGAGGCAGATTCCATTCACAGTAAAATTATATCATTACTTCCTGTAAGTGATGTATTGTTAAAACCAAGTGGGTAGCTCCAGGTATGAAAAGAGAAGCCAATGCGTTAGTGACTTAAACCTGCATTCTCTCTAATGGCCAGCAGGGTGGCTACTCCACTGGCTCCAAAAAAAGTTTGTATAGAGGTCTATGGGAAACTTACCCTACTTTTCCCTTGATTTATTACCTCCGTAAAACCTTTCCCAATGATTTTATGAGCGCTAGTTTTAATACAGTACATACAATAATTCTTCAATACAGCATGATGTTAATTTTGTAAATTATAGTCCTATTTAGAGTAAAATAGACACGATAAATAAAGCAGGGTATTATCTAGGGCGTGGCTACCTGGTGATTGACAAATTGCTACAGTGAGGTGGTGTAATTGCTTCTCCCCAGCCCCATACTTTTGTCGAAATATCCTTCTCATCACATCTGGCTCCAAAAAACCAAGATGGCGTCGTTCAAAATGCCAAATCCAAGGCTTCAAATCAGGAAATCACAAACTAATGCGTGGCATCATGTTGGGTACGTCCATTATTTTTATAAAGTCTGTGGTTGAAACAGAACAATAATATTGATATATACTGATATAAACCAATGGGCTAATTTTAAAAGAGACAATAGCAGTCTGGTTTAACAGGACAAAAGGGTGGGATTGTTGAAAGGGCTGTAAAGACCTTTTTGATTAGACTTTTTAATTACACCCACTTGTGCAGTATGAGGTCACTACTGAAGGTGCACTGGTGTCCAAGAAGTTGAAGTGCCCATTTAAATTGATCTTTACAGGAAGAATTGTCCAAATCGATCAGCAGAGGCCAACACTTTACTCAGGATAGTATCAGGATTAGTAGGGTTGAGTGCTAAAAGTGCCAGTCTCACTGACTGATAAAAGTTTTTAAACATTATGTTCCCTTTGTAACTCAAGTTTACCATGAAGGAATTGAAGTATACAAGCTCAAAATAACCCTGGTGACATTATCAAGGTTGATTTAATTGGAAAACGATTCCAGAGACAACTGTTTTCACTGACTGAGATGTACCACCCACACTAGACTGATCTTCATGTGTAAAATCTGTCAAGTGATGCTTTAACTTTTTATTCATAATCTCTGCTGCAATTCTTACATATTGCTGTCCATCATTTATATCACTGGGATATCTGATACATTGCGTTTGTGGAGGCAGACATGGTGAAGTAAAACAAAAGCATTACCTATTGTATTTGTACAATATGAGAAGTTCACATATGGTCAGTGGAGCCTATAATCGTGTTGTCCTGTGCAGAGCTTCAGCCATGTAGTCTGAGAAATGAACAGTGGTTATTTGAACTTTGTCACCTAAAGCAGAGGTAGACAAGGTGGTGTGGCGACTGTAGCTTCAATGATAAATGAGTTCAAACTCTGTATCTGTGCACTACGTGGATATGTTTAGGGATTTTTAAGTTTCTTTGGATAAAAGCATCTGCCTTGCCTGGACAATGTAATTTCACCATGAAGCAGCTCCTATATGTATTGAACATCACAGACTAACACTGACAGTACCTGGGGGAAACAAAGGATGTCCTGTCATAGTCTTTGCTCAGCAGACTGTCCTGTTGACCATGAGAAATCAATTAACTGCAGTAAAGGGATGGTAGGAATAGTCAGGTAGGTATTTGGTCACAGTCAGATGGAAAACTAATTTTAGTTTAGAACTTTTGTGAGCATTTCACATAATTAATAGTACTAATGGAACACAGTTTCCAAAAAGGTTGCAAAAAAACAACAATAACTTCCCAAAAAAGATTATCTGGCACCAAAATGAGTCCCAGCAAAGCTTGTTCTAATTGTTCACTGCAGACAAAACAGTTGTTTATCAGAGAATCCGTGTTGGTTGTTGCAAGCCAAAGTGTTTTTATTTTGGGTCATTCAGCCTGGATGATCCAGATTGCTGCAGTTACAATAACAACACATCAATGTTTAATAGTCTGCAATGCAGAGATAACGTTTCTGATAGTCACACTGAAATCTGTGTGTGTGTGTGTGTGTGTGTGTGTGTGTGTGTGTGTGTGTGTGTGTGAGAGAGAGAGAGAGTGTGTGTGTGTGTGTGTGTGAGTATGAGTGTTGCATGTCAGGGTGACAAATACAGACAGAAGGAAAGATGGAGAATGACAGGGAAACTATTGAGGCATTTATGATAAATACATTAAAATATATCCATAAACTGCATTTCCATTAATAATTTTTACTTCTACAAACATCCTCAGAGTCAGACTGTTACTTGTGGTCAGGAGCTGTTCGCCAATCCTGTTTCATAACAATCTGACTTATTCTGCCAACAGGGACAATGATAAGAAAACTGATAGTGCTGCCAAGTCCTCAAAAAGCAGACTACAGAAGACACAACATGAAACATTCAGCAGAAATTGGCAACTGCTCTTTTAGTGTAAATAAATCAATTAGATGTACAGTGCCTGGAATAAAACACATTTTCCAAGTCTGTGGGCCCATTTTCTGGTTCAGAGCTGCTGGTGTTGTTACGAAATAGAGCTCATTTGGGTGTGAAAACCAAACAAGGATACTATATTTCCATAAATACAGACTCCAAAAACAGGAAGTGATGATAACCACCACTGTTCTGTGCAAGTATGGTTCAAATTGAATATTATCACTGTAAATACTGCAGAAAAGGAGATGCACAATTAGTAATAGAAATACACTAAAGTTAAATATCATAAAAATGGAAAGATATACACCCTTCAACACTCTAGTATTTCCAAATATCATATTTTGTGCAGCCAGGTAATGTGTGTGATATTAGCCATCACTATTTGTTGAGCTCAGGTTAACTGCTTGCAGAATGGGATTGAAGGCAGTGCTGAAAACATCTAGGATCTATTAAATTAGTCTATGGACCCATTTCAGCTGGCACATACAGCATCATCATCCACTTAAACTTGATCCTCTTAAATCACAGCACCTGTTGCACTGTTTTCTCCATAGTTTTGGGTTGGTTTGGGGGGGGGGCTATTCTTGTCAGAGAGCTAAAATAAAACCCCACAGATTTTCTATTTCCATTCAAAATTCAAAACGCTTTAGTTTTATTAGCACAAGTTGAACATGCCTAAGCTAACTTAAAATATATCCCTCTTATTATTATGCCTCTGTTTATTGGTTGTAATGGGCTGGGGTCTTTAATTACATAAAAATAGCTAATGCGCAAACCTTCATTTTTATACTTTATACAACAGGAGAAACCGAAAAACACAAAATAAAAGATATCACTGAGAGTTACAAGTGACAGGAATTTGAACATATTTATTCCCTGGTGATATGTCGTACATCAGTGATGTATGTTTGTTAAAAGGTCTGCAGATGTTGCTGCTGTGTGCAGGTACAGTATATTGCCTTGAGAGTTTGTGTTTGTAAAATTATTCCTAACTCTGTGGTTGAATTAGTTACTGTGCTGTTCCGTTTGTATGCCCTAAGGCGCGCGCACGCACACACACACACACACACACACACACACACACACACACACACACAGACAGACACACAGGTGAATGTTACTTTATGCCATGTTAGTTTCCCTCAGGCAATTACAGGGCAGTCACACACACACACACACACACACACACACACAAAGCATCCACCTCTGCTTTGCATGTTTTCCTCTGTGAGTCTTTGAACTCTTCACTGTAGACAGACAGACAGGTTATCACACTGACAGTCTATTATCTGTCTGTCGATGTATCCCAGAGGTGTTCAGTATCTTGGTGGCACATTTAAGAAAAACAACAAGATTCTCCGCCAAACTGAATTGACCCAGATTGGTTTTGCTTGGAGGAGTAAAAACGATAAGCTTATTAGATTTAATTTTAGTCATTTGGCATTGGTGTGGACTAGATTTTAAGGAAAGTAAACTAAACTATTTCCTGTATTTATATTTCACCGTTTCAAACAAAATTTTCGAGACGGTTAAAGAGTTAAGTATGCCTCATCCACTGTTTAAAAGAATCTCGTATTTCAGCCAAACCTCATTTGAAATGTTCCTTGTTTTGTCTCCTTGCTCCTTTTTTTTCTATTTTTATCTCTTCAGCCGTCCTTTATATCTCTGTCATCTCTGTTTTGCCAGTCAATTCATTTTTGTTGTATCTTCTCCTCGTTGTTTGTGTGCAAGTGTGTCTGTGTGTGTGACCATGACTAACAGGTCACTGCTGTTCGGCACTGCAGCCAATCCCTTTAGGTCCTCGTCTCTGCTGCTTGTTTAGCGACCTTGACAGCCTTTCTCTGTCCCTCTGAGTCGCACTATTCCCCCTCTCCATTCCTCTCCTCTCCTCTCCTCTCCATCTTTCTCGCTTGCCTCTTTCATGCTTTTTTCCCTTCTTTTCCCTTTTTCCCTTCTCTCTGATCTCCTCTCCTCTCTCCTCTCTGCTCTTGTCGTGGTCTTTCCTCTATGCTCCATGTTTAGCAACCTTGACAGCCTTTTTCCATCCCTCTAGGTCAAATCATCCCTTCTCGCTCTGTCTTTTCTTTTCCTTTGTCTTTCTTTTCCTCCCTCTACTCTTCACAATGTGTTATATTGTCACAGAGGCAGATACAAACTCAATACAATGTTAAATCAATTGTAAGTATTGAGCAACTGTTAGCTGGTTGGTGTTGCAGATAAATGCTTACTGAACATTAAAGAACAATGAGTCTTGATGCAGTCTTTTATAATATTTTTTTCCAGTGGTAGATTTGGCTAAATGTGTCTGTCACATTTAGGCATTTCATTGATGTTTAATTCTAGTTTTAGTCACCTTCTGAAAGGTCCATTCAGTATTTTATTCTGGATCTTTCAATCACATCACATGATCTTGATCACTGTTGAACTATAGTTTGGAATTGATGTCTACATTTCTTAGAGCATTGAAAGGGGACATATCAAGCACATTAACAGGGCTGTATTTATATTCTGGGGCTCTACTGGAATGTCTTTCCATGATTTACAGTTAAAAAATGGTCAACTTCTCAAGTACATCTATACATGTCTGAGCCTTAATCTAATCTGAAATAAGCGACTGGACAATACAAACAACCCAAACAAAGACTACATAACAGACGGCTATTTGTAGGCATGCCCAAAGAATTTGCTATCACCACGAGGAGGAAGTAGAGAACTTTGCAAAAAGAGCATTCAGGGCAGACTGAACCCTTGGCTTTAACTTGAAGGCAGCATTTTTACATACGTTTGCCTTTGGAACTGACCATGTTTAACATAGACATCTGACATCAGTATAAAAATTACAAAAAGCAGGTGATGTCCCTTTTAAAAGTTGAGAAGACAGTCTTGTGATAGTAAGGGTAAATGTGTTTAATTCAGAGTTTTATAAATGTGTCTTATTGTGGTCATGCATTTTATTTATGTTAGGTTGTAGTATCTAATGAAATCTGACCTTTCATCAAGCACTTTCACACTTTTGTGCCTGAGGTTTTCTTCTGAGAGAAAAAAAAATCAACAGTAGCATATACACGATGATCCGTTTAATGATACCAGTCAGTAATGTACAGGTTGACTCATTCACTTGAGGGCACAGATAAAAAGACAGTGAAAAAAAATCCTCAAGTCTTATGATGTGGTTGTTAAAATATATTATTAAAACACTTTCTAAGGCTACTGCAGTGAGTATCTATTGTTTGTTCTGTCAAGGTCACACATGTTTTTGTATCATGGGACGATCACAGACTTTCACCTGCGCTGACACATTTCCTACAGCGCCATGTGTTTGATTCTGTGTTCAGTCAAAAAGAGGAGAGATAGTATTAAGACTGCTCTGACTGAGTCTTCCTCCTAGCAAGTGTTGTGACTCCCACTTGGAAATAAACTCTGAAATCACTTCAAACATCGTCTAGTGTAAGATCAGCATGAGCCAGCAAACTCTTTGACTCACCTCCTCCTGTTTGTCTCTCTCCTCCCCAATGCCCTCTCCAACCTCCCCACACCCCTGTTCTCTCTCTCTCTCTCTTTCCTTTCCTCCCTTTCTTCTTCCCTCTATCTACCTCTTTTCTTCTCACTTACCCGCTCTTCCTCTGCCTCTCCCCTCCTCTTTCTCTTGCTCGTCTCCTAATCCCTCCTCTCCACCCTAATTTAAACTCTTTGAAGCCTTCAATAAGGCTCCATAATAAGCTTCTCCCTCTCCAGGCAAGGCAAGGGAGCAGCCTCCCAGTTGCATTCTGCCGCTGTGTGAGTGCTGGTGTGTTTGTGTGTGCTTATTTCTGTGTGTGTGTGTGTGTGTGTGTGTGTGTGTGTGTGTGTGTGTGTGTGTGTGTGTGTGTGTGTGTGTGTGTGTGTGTGTGTGTGTGTGTGTGTGTGTGTTTGTGTGTGTGTTCTCTGTTTATTAGCATCTCTGCTTGTGAGCTTTCATGCCTGTGTTTGTGCATGTAGCGTGTATACAAGTATGTGAGTGTGAACACGTGTGTGTGTGTGTGTGTGTGTGTGTGTGTGTGTGTGTGTGTGTGAGAGTGTGTGTATCAGTAGTGTAAACCTAAACGCTGAGCAGAGAGCCATGAGGGGAACAGAGGAGCATATTGTGGAACACATCAGAATATGACTCCACTGCAGATTAAACTGTATAAGTAGGTTATTGATGCAAACCGTTCTGCAACAGTTTGAGTTCAGTTACATATTACTGAGTTGATTCAAACTGAACTCAATTGAATTGAATTGGAAAAATCAAACATTCAAAAGGAAATATAACATTTTTGACAATCTTAAAACCTAAACTTAAATAGGACAGGAAGATTTACAGATGACGCCAAAGTAGGTAACACATCTCAAGCATTCAACACCTTCATTGTCAGATTGGTCCAGTTAAAAGGATTGCCCACCGTCCAGCAAGAAAAAGAGCACTGGTCTGATTCATTTTTTTCACTGCTAGAGCCCCACAGGTTTGTCTGCTCACTCCCTCCCTTAAGCTGAGTTCAGACAGAAAGAGAAGCGAATTTCTGCTTCGCATCATTTGCAGGAATTTGACCACTGGACCATTTGTGCAGTCTGTGTTGATTTGCCCTGAACAGCCAATTTACTGACTGTGCAGACATTACAGTAGCTGTAAGCTAGCTAGCCAGATATGCAACGACTCTGTGTGTGTGCAGCTCAGCCTGTGACTTAATCTGAACACCTTATATTTTTTCCTATTCACACTCTGTAAAGTCATACCCTACTCTGCCTCTAATTCACTAGTAGTTACTTTTGTTTTCTTTTTGCTCAAATTTGATACATTTCTGCATCGATTCATGCCCCCTTCAGCAAATTTGCATCTAACCTCATCCTATTTCCTGACTGTCCTCACCGCAGTTACTTCTTTTAACTCTTAAAACTACATATGTTTTCCTGACACATAACTCCTTGTGTGTCTGGAAAAAAATGTAGATGCAGTGTGATGTTTAAAATACCACACAAGCTCTTAGGGAGGAGGTTGGCATGGGTCATTGTGCATACACAACACCTGACACTTACACCAAAGATTATTATCTGCATACATCCCATCTCCTACCAACAGTCAATGTTGGTTTTTTTCCTAATGTTTCAGAAAAACAACTCCTTATAGCCTTTCTAAACTGAACCACTTTGATGGTTTCAGAGCTTGCTAACTAAGAGAATAACCTTGATTGCTTCATAGCTCATCACAGCCCACTTTATTATTTTTAGGGATGCACCTATGTTTTTCAGCCCTGGTACCAATAACGATAGCAGGGCTTTGTGTATCGACAGATACCCAATTCCGATCCAATACCGTTGTTGGATTAATAAACTGTATACCTCGCCATGTGGAAAAGACTGAAGGCAGGAGGCTTGACTGAAACATTACTTTCATAACTTTGTACTGTAAAACAACATGTAACAAATTAACACAAGGATGTAAATATATTGAATTGATTATTATAAAGATAATTTGTAGATAATTGTAGATATTGCAAGCAGCCTCTGGCAGCTTTTATTGCACTAACAGTAACATGAAGAGTGTAGTTAGTCACCTCCAGTTTTCACCTGGTTTACTGTCTCTGTGTGAGCAGCACACACTGAGGACTCCATCAGAGGTGATCCATATGGCTCTTTAATATATCATAGCCATAAAGACCTCTTATTAAGCCTTTGCTTTTTTACACTGAACCAACCAAAGCAGCATTATGTTGCTGCTGTGTGCACGCCAGTGTTTCTGATTCAAAAGTTTGAGGCGGAGCTGCAGGGTTGAGTGGAGGTGTGTGGGGAAGCTTATTTGTGCTGTTGAACGTAACCGCTTTGAAACAATCAGAAAATAACATTTTATTGATCTGATTCACCGGCTTTCTTACTGTCAGTGCTCCCTCTCTTCATTCACTCTCTAGCTCACTCGACCACAGCTAGCATAACAGCGTCCTGTAGCAGCTACCCCTGTAGCTCTTCTCCTCTGTCTCGGCGGACAAACAGCAGTTGAGAGCTGTCATAACTCAGTAATTTAGATACAGTAATGATCTGCTTGCTTCAAACACAATTTTAACAATTTATTAATATTTGGAAATTGACACACAGGCCACTAGTTGCCCATGTCTGCTCTCTGCATTTGTTGTGAGTCATTTCTAGCAGCAGGCTGTGTGTGCTGCTGAAGCATGACGTATGTAGCACGTTTTACAAATGTAGAATTGACGTGAATGAAACATTACCCGATACCTGATCTAGCTATTAGAATCAATATCGGGGCCAATATCCGATATTAATATCGGATCAGTGGCATTTGGTGCATCCCTACTTATTTTTATCAAATAAGAACATAGTAACTGCTTCTGGTATGTGCTAATCATTTCTCAAGTCATGACTGGTTTGAAAATGTGACTGCAGCTTCACTCTCGGTCTCACTCGGCCATATTAAGCTTTTGGGATCCATTTGTAAATATTAAAGTTGATTATTACAGATAATGCGATGTTTGTGAATTCTCCTCTATTACAGAAAATTCCCACAACACCTAACCAACCAAATAGTTTCATTTGCCTGAACTTTAACTATTAAAGACAGGTCAAAAAAACACTTCAGTGAATCCTGCTGAGGGGCTCGAGAAAAGAAATGCTTAAAGTCTGTATAAAGTAAGAATAAATATGTGTTCTGAGTTTGACAAACCACAGAAAAGTGTGTTGTTAACCACCCTGCCAAATTTGAATGATTAAAAAAATCGCAAAATATATGAAATTAGGCTTCAAAGTTGTGTAAAAAGCAGCCACTTTCTCTGCTGCCAAGTGTCACCTGTCAATCAAAGTCACCACCTCTACCAGAAACATGGACGCTGGGTCTGAGAGCTTTCTGCTGCTAACTCAGCGGCTAACTCGGCGGCTTACTCAGCTAACTGGCTAACTGTAGACTGTAGTAGTAGTAGTGAATGCTGAACGTATTTATACCTCTACAGCAGCAGGGGCGGGTTTATGCTAATCACCACGGCGGTGATTTTCAGACCCGCCCACTAAATCCTGAACACAGAAATCTTGAAACACAGATTATGAAGCCTAGCTCCACAATTCAAATCTAAATGGTTGAAATGCTTTTTACACCTTTTTTATTAATACATGTATGACCTATTTAATTTGTTTAGAAGGAAATGTCTGAATTCACTTTTTCAGTCTTTAAGAAAGCAATGACAGCACATGAACTTGTGACCCTGTACAGATGATCACACTTCAAATAAAACAGACCTGTCACACTCCTGAAGACAAGCAACAGTCTTCTTTGTGAAGATATCTCCAAAAAATGTGTCTATTATTCAGAGAGGAACAGATCAAATTATGTTTTAGTGCCATTAAAGGAGTTATACTTTCCCTTATTTTGAGTCATATATCTAATGTTCCAGTGTCGGATGTTCATATTAAATGTTGCTAAAGTGTCAGTTAGGACTGCCCTGAACGCTCAGTTTCCAATATTTCTAAGTACTTTCAGCCTGAGTCGATTTCGGCTTGTGAAAGGTTGTCCCTGTGTCATGCATGATATTTCTGATACCTCCAAACACATTTAAACCAACATTTTAAAGAAATGATGCATCACACCTGCATTGTGGCGTTTTGAGAGTGTTTACTGTCACTGTTTCATTATAGTTCAGTGGTAGGAATTTATCACATTATCTCTGCATAGTGTGGTTCTCTTTGAGCTATAATAGATTAGAGACTGACTTTAGCGCACGCACAAACACACACACACACACACACACACACACACACACACACAAACAAACAGGCATCACACCCTCAGCACTGGCCAGACACACACATGGATGCACACAGTATGTGCACAAACACACACTGCAGACCAGCTTACTGTGTGCGCACAGACACACACGCTGATCCATGGGTTTATCTTCATGATGATAGTAATCAGTATGAAGCCCACTGGCTACAGCAGCAGACTGCTTGGTAGTCATTACCGTTAGCTTAACTGTTTACACCCGTTAATCAAATTAGCAAGTCACACACGTTTGCACAAGCAAAATTGCACACATAAACATGCATACAAATGTACAGTGAAACACTCAGAGACACACTCAGCTACACACACTGACACATAGGAGATGCACACAACACACACGAAAGAGATGTAAACACGGAGGAGGGCTCTGTGTTCCGTCTGAGATTAATTATCTCTGTCCTAAAGCAGAGATGCGGGCAGAGACAGAGAGGTGGAGGGAAAGAGGAAGAGAGATCTCCACACTTCTGTAGGTAGAGATATATAAATTAGATAAATATAGCAAGATGATGGGGAAGGAAGAAAGAGAATGAGACCAGGGGAACCGGTGGGTGGCAGGCAGACAGATAGAAATGCATACAGGAGTTGAACTTACACTTTTGCTTCTTGTCTTTAAAGCTGCATCTCAGAGTACTCTATCCAAACAAATAACAAACAGTGACAACCAGAGCAGAGAGCCTGGAGGCTATAAAAGAGCTTTTAGTATCTAGTTGTGTTTGCGTGTGTTGTCTTGAGGCCAGCCTTTTGAGACGATGGTGATGGGAAGTTTTGTTTCAGTAAGGATGGGGAGTGGCAGCTGCAATACACCAATATAGCATGATACAGTGAGGTATAGGGACCAATAAATAATGAAAATATGGATAACTGTTGGTTAAACAGCCCTCATATATTATCTTAATAACAAACCATGTACTGTAGCAGCAGCTACATGCGGCATCAGACATTAAGACTGCATTACATCTTGTCCAAAAGTGAAAAGTTGGATATTCCAGCTTTAAAGCAGTTACTGACTGGCTGGGATTCAGCTCCATGGTGGTCTGTTTTCTTTTCAAGGTAAAATGTGGTTTCTTTCTTGAAACCTGCCAAAGCTTTATTTTCAAAGTTTATTCTTGGCCTTGGCTGCTTTGGAGCTGTTGCTGGTATCGGATGATCTTCATCTGCAGATAGTGTCTGCTATCAAGAATAATCTTTTTAACTCAACTTTCAAGGAAACACTCAAATGAAAATGCCTTGAAGGATAAGGCTGGTGATACTCTATATTTTTCCTTCTGTCAACAAATCTCATGCAGACCAAACCAACTATGGTTACATGACCAAACCAACTATGGTTTGGTCTGAACTATGAACTTTAAAGTATTGTGTAGGTCTCCAAAGCCTGACATATGTTATTCCTCTGTGCCATAGAAAATGAAAATATATTATAAATATTAAAAACACATCAGTGAGCCACAATGTTGCACTAGGAGACATGTTTCTTCACTATGAAGATTACAATCACGGTAGATTGTTTAGAAATGGCTCCAAAGACTTATAAAAGTGATCACATTTTCAGTCTCTGGAGAGTAGTTCTGTGTAAGGCAGACACAGCACATCCACAGGAATACAGTTCTGTTTACAATGATTCACAGGCGTGTTGTGCTATACAGTATATCACAGCCTCTAAACTTTGTGGTACATTGTACATCGTAAAGAACTGTAGTACAAAGTGAAATGTAGCACAACAGGCGAAGCCCTGGAAACCAAACTGCACTTGTAAGTAGGATCAATTCTTTGTTGGCTGCACATGAAATTTGTTGAAAATAATAAAAAAATACAGAAAATCAATTTATCCTTTAAAATGCTTGAAAAATAAAAAAAAACATCTACATATTCATGACAACTGGGCAGAGTCCGCCTGCTGATGAAGTGATCTGTTTGACGTGATCAAAAGCTCCAGCTAGTAAATGAGACTGGGTGGAGATTGTTCTGACAGCAGTACTGTCAGAGTTAGTTATGTTTTACAATCTGGACGAACAATTCTAAGCAGAGCATTTAAGATTTATGTGTGAAACACTTTTGCAGAGAAGCATAACAAGAAAACTGTCATTCATCTGTTGTCTGGTTTTCTGTTCTTTCAAAGGATGCAGTCATTTTGAATCATAGTGCAGACAACATAGCACTCTTGTATGGGTTAATTGGGTCAATGGAGACATGAGGTTAGAGCTCAGGGAGAGAAACTGCCTGGTGGGCTTCAGAAGGCAAAACTCTAATCACTGCTGTTTGAGCAGAGGAGATACACACGCAGACTGACAGACTGAGAGTTTGAATGCAATTGTATTTTGTTACATGTACATTGCCATAGTCTGTATTAACCAATAGTTGCATTATACATTACAAAAACATCTGTGCGTCAGCATAATGTGAAGAAAAATTAAAACATTCGTCACAGATCGTCAATGTTTTATCAAGAGCTTTGTACCACGCACTCCCAGGGAAATAATCAGTTTGGCAAGTGATTCAATCCAGTAACAAAAACAGAATTTGCGCTTTCTATTTTTTCTTTAGCTTTCGTGAAGGAAGGAAATGAGAAATTGATTTTAATTGTTTTACAATAAGCACAAAAACAGAAAGGAAAAAAATGTTTTAAAAGTAGGCATGTCTCCAGTGATGTCACTGTCTCCAAGATAGTGATGCATCAGTTTATAGTGAATATTGAAGGATGTTCAATAGATGAACTCTGGTTGACTGTTAAAGGTTCCTTGTAAATATAAATGGAGAATAGGCGACAGAGGAGAGAAAAGCATGTGTGTGTGTGTGAATGTCATCCTGCATGTGGTTTTCTTATACAGAGACAGTGTGACAGGATATAACTAACTAAAGCAGCTAAAGCTCAGATTAGCAGGCAGCCGTCTACATTGTGATCCAATCTTACAACAGACATGCCAGTTTTATCACAGCCACAGTATATTATAAATACACACTTGACCATTTACACATACGCTCAGCGACAGATTAGCAGGCAGCCATTCATTTGTGATCCAATCTTTCAGTCCATTATTTGCTGCATTGACTTTTAGTGACTCTACCAGACAGACTGCAAAAATGGATTCATAAAACAATAATCAATTATATACGCAGATTATACTGCAAGTGTTCATACACAGACAAACATCTCAAACTACTCCTGGAAAAGTCCTTAGAGAATCTAATCTTATGTGTGAAGATACCCATGTGTATCTCCATAACACACATGTATTCCAATGAAATGCATTCAAAGTCACAGATAGGTGAATCATAACTGTGTTCAAACAGCCTTATGTTTAAAAGAAAAATGTTTTTCTAGTTATCACTAAAGTAAGATAATGTTATGTTTGGGAATATTTTCTGTAAAAGAAAGTTGGAGCTTGGCAAGGGATAGATTTGAAAATAATGGTCAGTAGAGGACGAGATACATGCTGACCTTTAGTCCATACTACGGGTCAAAAAACGCTGGATTTCTTGCACACTGTAAATTGTCACAGCCCACACCCTTAATTTGTAAGTCAAGTTTTATATGAACATTTTTTATCTCAGAACCCAGGCTAATGTCAAGCTTTGTGTGATTATCATTCATATACTGTTAATGGGGTTGGATGTCAACGTTCAAGATGATCAAAGTTCCAAAACTGACTGCTGAAACTGGTGAATATGTGTAAAAAGTGCTCTGAATGCTCTGTTTGAAATGTTACCTCTACTTCCCCACTCACATATTTTGGATCTGATTTTGGCTCAAACGTGTATGGATGCATTTGATAAGTTGATGTTTTGAGTAAAGAAAGAACAAAAGAAGTCAAAACTGTTGTTTGCGTGCGAAGTCTTCAGAGCCAGCTGAAGTCTGCTGACAGGCAGCTTCTGGAAACTAACCAATGAAAACAGAGTGGTCTCATTGGGAGGGAGGCTTTAAAAAGACAGCAGCTTAAACTGTCTGTTTCGGGCAGAGGCTGAACTGAAAGGATGCATAAAGGACTAATATAAAAAAAGTTTTTTGAGCTGTAGATAAAAAAAAACTTTAAATAAGCTCTACTGGAATATCTGTGAATCGTAGCCTCAGAATAAAAATATAGATCTGGAAATGTACATGATAAGTCAACAAGTAGTGCTGCATTGCAAACTGCTGGCAGGAATATCTGTGTTCTGGTTTAATGAGAAAATTTATGAAATCTTCTTGCCTACAAGCATTTGTGTATTTTAGACATGTCTCTGCAGATGCTGTTTTTGGTGTTGAGTAAAAACAGCAGTATTGAGGAGCAGTTATGAATTAAAACATTAGCCACATTTATCATGTTTATAGTTTGGCCTGCTGTTGTTGGGGGTTCTCAGACGTGGTTATAGAATTATAATCTGGCCTTTACTTTATATTTTGCTTTTTGAATATCCAACAATGTCACCAATGTGAGCCTCTGTTTAGCACAATGTGCCACACCATAGATTTCATATTTCTTCTCACCAAATTCAATTAAATGATTATTATTATTATTTATTTAGAAATATAACAGTGATCATGTGGTGAACAAACATTCCCCTTTTTCACACCAGTCTTGCGAAATTCAGGGTGGCTAGTCGCTGCTTGTTTAACCACAGATATAACACATTCATATATGCGTGACTGCACACAAACCTAAGCAGCTATATGAGTGTATACACAAAGACTGTAAACTCACAAACACAGACTGCAGAAAAGACAGAAGCTCTGCCAACAGGCAGGGAGAGAAAGGTAAAGAATGGAGAAACAAGAGAAAAATGCTGGAAAAAACATGAGTAGAGGGAACAAGAGGCAGAAAAAACACAGACAAAGGCAGAGAGGTAAATCCTGGAAAACAGTATAAAGAAACAGAAATGGTGTTGGGAATAGAAAGAAAGAATGATTTAGACAGAAAGCCCATAATACAGAGGAACTAGAAACCCTGACCACTGGCAGTGGGAAGATACAAGAATAAAACAAAGTTAAAATAAAAGACAGGAATATTATACACATAAATTAAATATATTATACACCTAAATGCCATTCAGAAGCTACTGTAAATAGCACTGCTTCCTTTTTGATGGTGAACAGTACTTCGACACAAACATCTGCTTTTTGAATTACTGTAGAGGAACAAAAGCATAAGAGATGATGATTTTGATGACTTAGGTGGTGATATTACCTTGTTTTTAAAAAAATTATAAAATAATAATTAAAACTACTCATCTACATTAACATAAGAAAATACTTTTTATAAGCAGGAAATAACAGTTTATGAGTTTTACTATCATAGCAAAGAAACATTCATATAGGAAACATCTTCAAACTGTCCACTTTGTTCAATTCAGGGAAAGATGGCAGTTTTGATGAAATATTTATGATATATTAAGTCCAGGCTGATTTATAAGATGCTGAAATAATGATAATTTCCAAACATTTACCAAGTTAATAACAAAAACAAAACAAAGGTTCAAGACTCCATCCTGATGTCTTCTTTGCACTATAAGGATGTACTTGTATTGGAAAAACTTGAAATCAAATGTAATCAAGACCATATTACGAAGTATGAATTTTTCATCAGGTGGCTGTTAGCCTCAGCATCCATTACACTTTCAAAGCAGTGTTAATGATCTCACTTTAATGTCTGAAATGTCTGAAGGAGGCAGGTGTCGGAGCATAAAATGAGAACACACATTTTCATTTCTTTACTGCATACTGCAGTTACAGACGGTCAGTGTGAATGGTCAGAGGGAGGTGCAGAAGTGGAGAGTCGATGGGAGGCAATAAGAGATACAGAGATATTGTGCTAATTGTGGTCTTCCCCTGCTGTGGGTGGAAATGAGATCCTGAAATAACCACTTCCTGGTTCTATTTTCAGCTGAGGTCAGCGGCGGAGGAGTACACCATGCTGAAAGGTGTGATGTGACTCCGTTGGTTTGACCCACACCTGCTGCGTATCCTTCATTCAAGCATTTGGAGGGTGAGTGTATCTGTGTGTGCGTGTGTGTGTTTAGGGCTATATGCATATATGCAACACATGTGTCCAAAACTAGACAGGTAACTGTTAGAGTGTGTCCACTGTGTGTGTGTGTGTGTGTGTGTGTGTGTGCATGTGTTTGTTCGTTTGGGTGACCTTGAGTGGAAGTGCAAACACATACAGTCCCACTGGAAACACACATCTGTTTGTGTTTTGTTTTCTCTTCCACACTCACAAACACACAAATACTTCAGTTGCTCTGAAACTATTTTGGACACACATTGTTTAGTAAACTGACCATGCTCGCGTGCACACACACATACACACATCACACCGAACAGGTTAATACATGCAAATATCTGTACACATGCTTCCACACCTCATCAAACACATATATGTAAACAGAAATACAAAAATAGTTTAACCTTGCAATCTGATGCACATTAACATATCTCTCTCCCTCTCTCTTCCACACACACACATGCACACACATGTGCACACACACACACACACACACACACACACACACACTGAAGGCTTTAGTGTAGCATTGAGTCATCGGACTGCTTGTGCATAACTCCTCCTCTCATCGCTTCCCTTCCCTGCTGGGTATATAGTACTGTAAGTGAAGGTCACACACACACACACACATACACACAAAATAAACATACATGAAAAACAAACATGCTCATACTCGCACAGTATGTCTGAGAACTTACAGTATATTTTCAAACACACTGTACTTGCAGTACATACTGAATGCATGTGATTGTACAATGTTAAATATGTTTTGATATGTTTTATACTGTATGACATTATATGTGTTTTAATTGTCTGCAGTGTGTGTGCCTTCTTCACGTTTGTGTGGCAGCAGTACAGTATATGACTGTAGGAGTGTGTGTGTGTGTGTGTGTGTGTGTGTGTGTGTGTGTGTGTGTGTGTGTGTGGCTGTAAGGGGCCTGGTTTTCCCCCTGCAGGCTGGTTTGAATCGATAGCGCTGGAAAGTGCTGAAATAGCAGCCTGACACACACACACACACACACACACACACACACACACACACACACACACACACACACACAGATACAGAAGGGTGACTCACTGGAGCTGAAAACATGAACAAGAGTGCTGACTTCTGAAACAAGGCAAACAGAAGGAGAGAGAGTCAGAGAGAGAAACAGGGTGACATGGAAAGGAAGAAAGGAAAAAAGAAGGTTCAGCTTCCACTTCAGACTAATTTCTGCTTACCTGTGCGTAGCGGTGAGACTCAGTGTTGCTGCATTCAAAGGGCAGAGAGCTGAAAATATATAGCTGGGTGCAGGCACTTATTATCCTACTAATCCTTTCCTCCTGTTTTCCATATTCTTCATGCTGCACTGTTGTGCTCACCTCTCTCTTTTACTTGACCTTCCCTCAACATTAAGAAATGACCTCTTTTGTAAAATGACTACAGTGTTGTTAATGAGCACATGCAACCTTTTTTGAGCAAGAAAAGTTGGGATTATTGCCTGAAAGTGAACCACAAGTATACTAATATCGTGACTAGGGCTGGGCGATTATTATTATTATTATTATTATTATTATTATTATAATGCCTATTTGTCCAATTGGTGAAGGCTACCTTCAAACTCACCCAAGTCGTCATTGTTATGATTACAACCCAGTTAATCAGAGGGGGGATGTGCGACAGCCACTGTGCACGTGTGTGTGCTGTCTTTTCTCTGGCCCTTCCTTTCCACCATGTCTTCAGCATTTGAACCTTGATCTGTCGTTCGGTTGTCATTTTCAGTCACCTGCTCGCTCGAGTTCTCGCTTATGATCTCAGTTCACGGTCCCTCACTGCTGGAGCCCAAACAATAGCACGTGTGCTGTGTGCTTCAACCTGACTTGACTGGCTCTATTCCAGCATGATTGGTTTGGTGCGGCGCTACTTAATTATGATTGGCTATTCTTATGTCTGTCAAAACATGTATTAATGAATTATATAGAAATTGTATCATATTTCTATCGAGGAAAAGTTATTTTGCGATATGTATCGTTATCGTTTTATCGCCCAGCCCTAATCATGACTATCTATGAACTTTAACTTGTGACCTTTGCATAATAGGGGCCTTCAGTAAGGTGGATCATATGGGGTTATGTGATATAGCAGAAGATACTGTGAGATGAAATCTGTTAACCAGCTTTTTTTTCACATTTTATAAAGGGTTCTGGTTTGCTGCTCGTCTGAGAACTACATCATGTACCAGTTCTGTTTAAGTCCTGCTAAATTGATTATTCAGAGTGTCGTGCTGTGCTGTAGTACGGCCTGGCTAAGCAGTCTATCTGTGAAATTTAAAACAAAACTATAAAACAAAAATCCAAAATTGTGTAAAGATTATTGGCCAGCCCACTCATTTCAAATAGCTCACACACAAAAAAAATGCAATTTAGAGTCCCTCAGTTTAAATGCAACAGGCTAAAGAATTATTTTATACATCAGTCTATCCTGTTTTTAAACCAAAATTGGTTTGTTTCTAACTAAGATCAGAGTCCAGAGGATACACTGTGATATGAATGATTGAAAGTGAAAAGTGTCATATGTGTGTCTGTATCAATCTATATGTAAACTTCTTAAATGGAACTGCCTCAGGAGGCAAAAGTATTTCAGTGTAAACTCACAGTCAAGTTGAATAGTATTGCATCATAAAGCAGCGTATTGTATCGCATCACATTGTAAAGCAATGTTTCATATTGTTCCGTATTGTAGCTGTTCTGTTCATTTATTAGGTTTACAGTGTGTACAGGCAGTTTGCATCAGTGTGATGAAGTACTGTGTGTGTGTGTGTGTGTGTGTGTGTGTGTGTGTGTGTGTTTGTCTGTGTACCTTGATTTTATTTATTTATTTTTTCAGAGTCAGAGTTCATCGTTGTTTTTTCCTGTATGTAATTCCTAGTTATTTTCTATCAATTATTCCCACATGAATTTCCATAAATTTTACAACATCAAAATACGCAATACATCATATCAGAAATAACACAGGGATTATGTGTATACGCAGAAACTGCATTTGGTTTTGTGATGTGGAGAGCGCGTGGTCCTGCTGCTCAGTGAGCACATGACACTGTTATTTGTAAATGATTATACGGCCCACCTCAGTGACCAAAACACTGTATATCATGATATATGATTTTATCATCTACCACCAATACCAATGTATCGATACATAAGAATAATGTTGCCTCTATTATAAGGCCTTGTTAATTTGTCAGGACCAAGAACAGGTTACAGTGGCTGCTTCAAAACTAATGAAGTATTGATGCAAGATTAAAGAGTTCTCCCATGTTAGAGACACTGCAGGACAGATGCAGGACAGATGTGGTGCATTAAAGTAGCTCATTTATTGATGTTGTAAAACAATGCTAATAACAATGCATAATTGTCAACAGTGTCGTATTCTGCTGTAAGCTATTGGTTTTCTGACATTTTAGACATTTAAGACAGTTCTAAACAACTAAAATAATAATGTGTATGTATGTGTGAAGCAGTATACACAGATCTTTGTGTGAGCAATCATTTTGTAATTTTCTTTGTTGACCATGGCATCTATCATACTGTTGATGCATGTTAAACACGTGCATACTGTAATTCCACAAATGCTTCATGGGGAATATTTCACATTGACCATTGCTGTGGCGTTAATCCACCACAGAAAAGAAAGTGGACTTCTTCCATGGTCATGCTCACAATACATAGCCAGTAAATCCAGCACATGTGGTTTGACTGCATTTTTTATTCTGGTTAAATAAATAATCACATCATCTCCACAGTAATTCAACAGGCCTGAGCTAAACTCCAGCAACAAGAGTCCCAGTCAACAGTGTCTGTGTGTTTATGTGAGCGTGGGGGTGGATGGGTGTGTGTGTGTGCCTGTGTGTCTATGTGTGTGTGCATGTATTTGTGTGTGATTCAGCGTGCAAGTGGTTGGCGCTATTAAACATTCACCGGCTCACTCAGTTGCTGCTGCTGCTGCTGTTGTTAGGCTCCCAATCTGGGTCAAGTCTCCCTCCTCTCCTCCCTGAGCTACCTCTATCCCTCCATCCTCTCCTCTTCCTCCTCCTCATCCTTTTCTCTTGCCCACTCACTTTGTCTCTCTCTTTCTCTCTTTCCTCCCTAAGTGCTCTCTCTCTTTCCTCTTAGTCTCATTTCCTTTTCTCTCCCTACTGTCTCTCTCTTTCCTCTCTCTTTCTCTCTCTCTCTCTTTCTCTCTCTCTCTCTCTCTTACTCTCTTTCTCTTTCTCTGTCTCTCTCTTGGTCTCTCTCTGAGGGAGTATTTGCTTAGCTACAGACCTCAGAAGCAGGCCCATGCTCTCATCCAGCGTCCGAGTCAAATAAAAATGCCTATAAATGTTTGAGAGGCATGATGAATAATTTCTGTGTGTGTGTGTGTGTGTGTGTGTGTGTGTGTGTGTGTGTGTGTGTGTGTGTGTGTGTGTGTGTGTGTGTGTGTGTGTGTGTGTGTTTTGTTTGTTATGACCTTCAAACAGCACCTACTAATTGTTAACATTATCTTGTTGTCATTTGCACTTCTTCACTAACGGAGCCTTGTGTTCATGGTCAATCATCAGCTGCTTGGCTACCAGCTGACCAGTAACATCCAATCATGTTCATCCAGGTGTACACAACAGCCTTACAGTTCTCTGTATCACTATTACTTTGAGATAACTTCATGACATCGCCATCCCTCTGTTACAGTCCAGTTAGTCCTGGTGTCATGTTTTGTTGTTAGGTCTATCAGATTAATTACCAATTTTGTCTTTGGCTGAACCAGTTGGTCCAGCATTGGTCAAGTTTCTTGGAAATTGTAATCAATTTCTGATTATACATTACTCACTGTAAAAGCAATTACATTACACTGCTCATTAATCAGCAACAACAGGTATGCATTATTTTATTTAATTACTCAATCCTCAGCTATGTCAAAGTTTCCTGTAAACAACTCAAAATCCTCCACACCCACACTTTCCATATTTTGTATTTAGCATATGTAGAAGTAGAAAATTATGGTTGTGGTTTAACAAGCAGGTGGGATACGGTTTCCTGGGGTCTTTTCCATTTTCCCCCTGTTTTTTAGGGTCCAGCAGCTAGCATTAGTGTAGCTTCAGTGACTGCACACAGTATTATAGAAGTCCTGACGTCAGCTGCCCGATTCACACATTCTCCAATCCTGAACAAAACTAGCATTAGATGATACCTGAATGTTGGCGCTCTAGTGGCTAACTGTTCTGTTTTACGACGTTTTACGTCAGGGTTGTGGAGTTTTACGTGTGTGTGTTTGCGTTGTCAGAGTGAATGGCACAGCGAAGTAAATGGCAGCTATTTTTCATGCAAGACTGAAACCAAGTGAGACTCATTATTCTTACACCACACAAGAATATAACACAAAACATTAGCAAGCTAGCTCACAACACATAACGGGTGAATAAGACAACTCTGGAATAACTACAAGTCTTCATTTCTCCTCCTCCAGAGCAATCTGTCAACTGAAAGCAAAGACCACACTGTTATCAACCCTCCGTTAATCCCACTAAGACAGCGAGCACTCTGACCTCCAAGTGTAGAAGTAACAGTGTTACTGGGATTAGGAACTGTAATGTAATTACTGAATATCAAACTCTCGCAATCACCTATTCTCATGTCACCAACCATGAACTGAGCTCAGCAGTTCATATACATGAACAAATAAACACAGTCAGGTATTAAACCAATATAGAGTAAGCCACTCTTCTCTCTTCTTTACTCTGTTTCTCTCTGGTGGCAGCCCTCACCTTCCCTCTTGAAGTTTGGCAGTCAATTACAAATGACAACCTGTGATGGTGTTGCTTGCACCACTCCACTCCACCCCACCCCCACCCCATTAAAACAGTTGGAATTCACACATAAAAATGTAATTTCTGGTAAGTTAATTAGATTTAATTTCAGCAACATGTACTCTTTAAATAGTATGGTGCAACCATGGTATTAAATGCTTCTCCTCGTCTGTTGGCAAGCTACTGATTGGGACTTCAGTACAAGCCTTGTATTTTTAATCTAAAGTAGATTTGTGAAAATTATGTAAAAGTTTTAATGTAAGCTATGAAAGTCAAAACTTTCATCAAATATTTTGGCTGGAGGGCCGGATTTGGCCCACGGGCCGCTATTTGCCTCCCACTGATACATGTGTTTGTTCTCACAGCAGAATCCTCATTGTTGGAGCTCCATCACACAGCCACCTTTTCCACCAAACCTAACAGCATAACCATTTACTATAAAATGTAATTTCTACATTATTGATCATTATTGGTTTTTACTGGTGTCTTTATTGCATTGGTACTGGTGATATTTAAATATGAAGAAGAGAAGGAGATAAAGGAAGGTGATGATGCATATGAACAGAGTTTAGTTTCATCATTTTAATCAGAGATCACCTTAAAAACGTAAAGAGACAAAAGCTTTTTTGTGCCATTTGTCTTTAGTAGCTCAGTGAGCAAACGTGCAATAATCAACGTTAATTTATCTGCTCTGAACATGGTTTGAATTTGGAGCATCACAGAGTGTTGACTTTTTGTTTATCGTTGTCTCTAACTGAATGGAGACTTCACGACAGGCCACACACAATAAATAAAACATATCAACATCTCCTCTCACTGTAGGTACCACTGCTGCCGACACTTCAAATGCTGACACTGCCTGCAGTGCTGCACAGAACTATCAAATTAGGAGCAACAAATAACACACAAGTTATGACGGATGTGGGAGCTTATGTTTGGACCTTTATCCTGTCTCAGGTTTTCTTTTCTCTTTTCTCTTAGTTTTATTTATTGTCACCAAAAGAACACTTGGCTGAATGAATAATTAAAACTTGATTGACAGTGTAGGACAAATGATGTGGTTTTGCCTCTTCGGCACAGTGTATTTCCCGGCCCTGCAGCTGGCCTTGGAGCGGTTCTGTCTACCTGCAGAAACATTGAATCAGCAGCTCCAAACAGGCTAGGTGAGCCACAGTATATCGCCTTTAGCCAAACAATGATGAGCATACATTTAGCCCTGCAAGGGGCGTACACTATCTGCACATGAACAGTATGCAATTAGGGTATTCTCACACATGCACTCATACATATTGCAGATTCTTGCATCTTGTCAGCACCCATCATTTGTAACAGGTGGTGAAGAAACCAGTTTAACAGCTCTACTGTATAAAGCCTGTTGCTATATACAAGCTACATGTGGCTGCTATTTTTAAGGTGAGACATAGTGCTTGCAGCTTTGACATCTTTCTAACGTGTCACACCCAGAAGAAACTATTCTTTGGCTGTTTCTCTGCAGCAACCATGCCAACTCCTCTCGCAAATATTCTCATGTAAATGTTGTTCTGGGTGAATCCGGTTGTTTTCTGACAACAAGTATTGCTAGAATAAAGGTGTGAATCTAAAAGTGCAGTGTTTATCAGGAAAATGTAAAATGCTATCTGTTTGTGTCTGTGAGCGTGTGAAGAAGAGGGTGATGGAAGGTGAAACAGAAAGGAATGAATTGTTCACCAACTGCCATCTTGTTCAATAACATATCTTGTAGTGTATCTGTGTGTTGTATGTTGAGTGAGCTGTAACTGGTAAATGTGTTTAGCAGCTTTGCATTTAATTAGGTACACAATGATAAATTGTTAATGGAGAAAGTGATCCACTTGAGAAACCTGAGTGTTTATCCACCAGCTCAAAATCTCCCTTCTTCATTCCACACCTCCACCTACCAGAGCTGCAAACAGCACTCAGCCTGTTGATGTTTCAGATGACAGCTGCCATCTCCACACATTGCCTGAGATGTGGTGAGAACACTGACAGCCCTCTCCTATACGCTGCTAGCTCTCTCAACATCGTGCACATCAGCAGTGTGAGCTGAAGATGTGGCTACATTGATACTTCACCAAGTCTAATATGTTGACACACATACTGTACATTTATCCATGTCACCATCAGAGCATGCCAAGCTGAAGCCACATCATCTGAAACTTCTAAAACTTCAAGCTCCATACAAAATGATGTATTTATGTATTCTACAAATGTTACTAGATTAAATTATTTGAACTTCAGTCTTCAGCACTTCATTCAACTGAACTACTCATTAAGCTGGAAATGAAATAGTCTAAGTACAGTAACACAGTGAAGTGAAGTAAATGATTACAGATGAAAGTTTTGATTTAATAAAGATCAAATGTACACGTGTTAATTATTAAAACCATTGTCTAAATTGATGTGTGCTCTACCGGCACAGCATGCCACGATTTAGTTCATAAAGCGCATAATGATGACCACTTCAACAGCTGACATCAGAGAACCCAGAGGAAGTTGTACTTATTACTGTTCTCCCTAATATAACAGTGAGGGGGGTGACATGAATGAGAGGAGACACAATGAGAGACGAGGGACGAGGGAATGGGAAGAAAGAAATAAAGGGGTGGAAGATGTAAATTTCAGCTTTCTCCTCCTGCACAGCAGTTCCCACAGCTCATCACAAACAAATCTGAGGTCATAATTATTCACCATGAGGTCACTATAGCTCTCATTTTGACCCTTTAACACCTAATGTGACCCCAATTTTATCATACTGTTAATGTAAGTCTTTATTCATACCTATGTCTCACCTCATTATAATTCTCCTTAAAAGCTTACACTTGTCTTTACTGAGTATAGACATTTATTTGTGTTCCCTTTGTCCCTTTACTAATTTTAATTTGTGTCTTTATTTTCATTACAATATGTATCAACAGGTACTAGACAGTGATTAAATGAACCACTAATTATGCAGTGGGAGAGGAGTGATGAAGGGAGAATGGGGGAGATTTGTGGAGGAGGAAGAGGCTTGAAGGAGAGAATAAGTAGATCAAAATTAAAATCAGCATGAGGTGAAGTAACAAGTTTATGTCACACTTGTGGATTTTTCAGGCAGTTAAATATTAACTGTTGAACTATTTTCAACAATCAGACAAGTTCACTATTAGTACCTTAACCAGTGCTGTTTTGAATTTATTTTGCACCTTCAGCACTCCCTCTTTCCCTATTATGTGTAACTGCTGATATGCACACTCACACAGTGTTAATTTGACTTGCCATGAAGGAAATAGTGTGATTCGCTTGAGTAGGTCCCTGGACATGAATCTAAAGACAGTAGGGAGCGTGCAGGGCAATCAAGTGATAAAGCTTATTATCTGAGAGGAGCTATATTCTAAGACTTATTATCTACCAGGAGTTAAAATGACTTTCAGGTCCTCAAAGGCCTGATGGCCTGGTTTGACTTGGCAGGAGAGAGAGAAAGAAGGGGGCGAAGGAAAAGGGGCAAAGAGGAGATCAGGCAGAGGAAGGAGGGAGAGAGGAAGAAGCAAGCAGGTGGCGGAGATGGAGGGAAGAAGAGAAAGAAAAGGAGACAGGAAGGGAGAGAAGAGAGAAAATATGTAAGAAGATAAGAGAGAAAAGAGAAAGATGAGAAGTTTGATGAGTGGGGGGAGGAGAAGGTGATTCACAGGCGTGGGCAGTCACTTCTCTGTCTTTTTGCATCTGCTGTGAAACCAATTTTCTGGTTAGAGTTATGGAGATATACTATACTTCATAAAGCTGCAGGGTGCTGCATTGTGTCTTTGTTGAGGCAGTTCAGATAGTTTACTACTATAGATACCGTAGATGGTTCATAGCCTCGGATACCATAAGTGTTGGCATAGCAACAATAGATTTTGACTGTCTGTTCTTATTAGGAGCTAACAGCCAGGTTGGACTGTAACTTCACTCGAGGACAGGCTGTACACTGCATCATACAGTATGATGTAACAGGTGATCATACATATTTTAAAGCCTCATTATTAATATGAAAAACATCACTGAAGGTTTTATTGATGATATCAAAAAAAAAGAGACACAGCATTAGTTATAGGTTGTGCACCTTGGCAGAATTTGTCTCAAGCCTTAAAACCAGCAGCTTGTGTAATAAGGCTCTGCAAACTCTCACATGAAAAGTTATTAGCTTGAGGTGAGTTCCAGCTGGAACGATGCCTAATCAGTTCACCTTTATTTCAAAGTCACTGCAAGATTAGGGTTAGTTGGTCAATTACCCATGCTTTACATAATGCCTGCAATGTCACAAGAAGCCCACATGACTGCAGCCGCTGTAACACCTGTGGTACTGTTCTGCTGTACACCCCAGATCCTCTGCCCATTTATTTTTGTAAAAGTCTCCATCAGTGTATTTCAATTTCCATCTTGCTGTAAGAGTGGTATTGATTTGTGTTCCTGCATTTTTTAACGCTCAGTCTTGAAATAGGTTTTTAACGCTCAGTCTTGAAATAGGACACCACAGTGAACACAGTGAAGCAGAAAGCTTCCAGTTTGTGTCATGTATTTGCAACATTATATCAATGATAAATGGAAATAATATAGACTGCTATCTCTAACACGTGACATGTGACTTATTGTTGGATACCATATTTTAGCCAGCTGTTAACTCATTGCCTTAGTTTACTCTACCAACTGAATGTAAACTTTAAAGGAATGATGCAACATTTTGGGAAAGAGATTTATTCACTTTCGTGTTTACAGTTACATTAGAAGATCAATATCACTCTCATGTCTGTGTGCAAACTATACTGCTGTAGCCAGGAAGCAATTAGCTTAGCTTAGCCATCATCTCCATCTGTTGGAGGTCTGAGAGCGGCTGTCATAGCTGTCAATCATGACATCACACCTCATTTGTATGTTGTGTAACGACTAATTAAAAACAAACTTCAGAAAAATGACCACTTGGATAAACATCAGTGTGACAAGAACTACCTAAAATGACAGAAACCATCTTTGGGGGAAAAAATGATTTGACGTTTACTTTTTTTTTTAATCCGCCAACATAGAGGGGGCGGGATTAATGACCTATACTGCAGCCAGCCACCAAGAGGCGATCAAGATGTTTTGGCTTCACTTTTGAGCTGATGTCATGACATCTATATTTATATACAGTTTATGGATTTGATGTGTTAATAAATCAAACTAAGAGGTGTTGGTAAGAAAATCTTTGACCTTTCAAACCACCTTTAAAACACAGACATGAGATTGGCATCAATTATGTCATCTAAACATACAAGGAAGAGAATAAACGTATCTATCAAAATGTGGCACTATTCCTTTAAAGATCCTCTCCAGACATATAAAATGACTCTGCTTTGAAACCAAATCGACTCCTTCTCCCTTACTGAAAAATGCAAAAATGTGCAAATATTGAAACCACTCGACCCAAAATGTCTCCTCCTTCACTGTCACAAATCATGCATGTAAGTGCACTCTTTAAACTTAGATTTAAGGTGAGAGCATTTAAAAGTATGTCAAACTCTGCACATTCATCACTCTGCACAGTGAAGGTCAAACATCAAACTAAAGTAACAATAAGCAAAACACATTATACAGTGGAGGGGGACTTAAAGTGACACTAAACACTGCTTAATGTCCAAATATTGAATTAACAAACTGCTGTATTGCTGTAAGCATCCAGGCAGCCCATTACTGGTAGATAGCTTCCAGCCTAAAGAGTGCTAATGAGCACACTGTGCACCAGTGTTAACCCAGTCTCTCTTTAAACATTCAATATTGACAAAGCTAATTCAAGCACGGGTCCAGAATGAGTGTTATTCTATGAAAATGTACTCAGCACTCTTCTGACCCTAAAATGTAAACTTACTTCATCAGTATGAATTGCTTTAAAACACACACATTAAGCAGAAGAGTAATGTATGTTCAACAGAGTTTAAAAGGGGTGAAAAACTACATTACTTACCACTCGAGTGTGAATTTATCACGATTGAAAGAAGAATTGATTATGTCACAAAACAAGACACATAACTACATCAAACTAGCTTTGTTGGTTAAGATTATTCTTTATTATGAAGTGCCACAAAATGCTTTGTGTTCATTGTGCTTACATTGTCTGAATACTGGCTCAAAAAACCCAGGAGATCCTCTCTCTGCACCAGAGAGCCAGACCTCCTGAGATAAGGTGTGTCAGATATCACTATACAGCAGTAAAAACGTCTCAATCCAAAGGATTCTTTACAAACCCTCTTGCAATAAATGATTATTTAGGCTATCATCATTCTTTAACTTGGAAATACAAAAAAAGAAGAGAGGTCAAGCTAGTACAAGGTTTTTAATTCTTCTCTACCTGAATTCTAGTTAGTTTCATTGTGCTACTTTCGTTAAGGTGGAGATGACTAGAATGGAAGTGCTTAGAGAGAGCAGATCTGGAGCTCACCCAGAGACAGACGGACACACAAATTGAACCTTTCTGCCTTAAAACCACAACACAACCACACATGAACAACTTTAGCCAAACATGTTTGACTGCAGTGCAAAGTTGCAACCAGAGTTTTAAAAAAGGATGCAATATGTGACACGAAAACAACAACTGGAGACATCGCAGCCAGAAATGCTCTCAGCAGATTGTTTAGCAACTTTCACACTGTCACACTGCAATCAATCACTACTACTGAGGTTATGTTGTTACTGTTATTGGTTTTGCACAGATGGAAGATTTTAGATTCAAATCGTAAATTAGAAGCTTTTTGTTATTTCTATATATCCACCAGTGATAGATGTCTCCAAAAGTGTTGAAAATATTGCATGAAGGTAATGTGTTTGCTGTCTTTGCATATAGAGAATTAAGTGAAAATTCTTTGTAATATTTGTGCTTTTAATATTGTATTTGTGTGATGTTTATGAATAAAAAAAGAAAGATGTAAGCCCTAACACAGAGTTCTATGACTAATCAGCTTGATATAAATTGAAGTAATTGCAGCTCAAATCTAGTTCACACAACAGGGAGAGAGATAAGACCTGCAATTTGCTGACTCATACACTGATCCCCCCCAGTCACAACAAAAACTGCCTCCTTGTTATTGACTTGTGTGTTTCTTTTTTTTTAAATATAAAATAATAAAAGATTGTATTGTCTCCTGCAACAAAACACTTTTATCACAAAATATAGATTTTTTTTACTTCAGATCTGATTGCCGTTTGATGTCATACAGGTCTTATAACTTTATCTCTGTTATATAAATGAAATTAAGTAATGGGGGCGTGTTTCAGTGCAGACTCACCCTTTATCCCTATATCCATAAAATTATATTGGATATCAGTCAGCCCCATCTCTAATTGAGTAATCTCATGCCTGCAGTAATCAAAACTCCTTTGTCAGATTTACATCTGAATATTAAACTCATTTCTTTTAAACTGTTGAAAGTTTGACTGCAGAGGAGTTTAACAGGACACCACAGAGTTCTCTGTCTAGGTCTCCCCTAATGGCTAGTGTGTGTGTGTGTCTGTGTAGGTGTGTGTGTAGTGTGTGTCTCTGTGTGTGTGGACATGTCTATACAAGGTTATGACATATATGGCATATGAAAATCAACAAGCATTCAAATCATTTTGTGTCCTCAGTCTGTCTCCTGGGAAGCTCCATGAATCTGTAGAAAAGGGTTCTGAGCTGCAGAGAACTGGGTTCAGCATTACTGGTATTGGCCAGTGAGATCAAAGGTAAAACAATCTACGGATCGGGGTTCATTAGAGTTAGCCTGTCTGTAGGTACCATATATCACTCATAGAGTCAGCTTATGGTTGGCCCAGTGGGGATGAATGGGGCCTACTGCAGAATAATCAGGACTCTGTATGTGGGACTGTAACAGTTAACGTAACAGCAAGCAGGCCAATCTCGCTAAAGTGCATGCTTTTTCTGTGGTTAAAGAATGCACGCTTTATGGTTTAGAAGTGCACTGGATGGGTAGTTGAATAATGCATTGCATTTAAAGTTGACCTCAGCTTAAATGATGCACCAAACTTTGGCTTGGTTTCCCTCTGAAAGTATACAGAAAACCCCATATATACTAAGCATCACTTCAGGTTGGTGCACCTGTTACGGCATAATTTGCCATTTCAGTCTGATTCGGTCTTTGCTTTAAGATGTTGTTTATATCAGTTTAAGACAGATCTCTTCGGGTTATTAATAGCTTGTTGAAGGCCCGTTATTATATTATTTGGCCACAGGACAAAGGAATGATGTTTTAAACACATTTAAGTGCCATTTTAACATCACAGAACCTTAAATAAACCACTCATCGTATGGCCAATCATCCAATCTGATTAAACTGTTGCAAGGTCTAATCCAAAATTAGGTCTCTCCTGGTTATTGTTTGCAGGCTTTTTTCATGCTAGAATTAGCCTAGCACACATCTGTAAGGGCCCTAGTTATCCTACAATAGGCCTCACAGTCAGTAGGCAGCTGATCCCAGCCTCTCTAGCCTACATCCTACATTAGTTCTACTCACTAAGAGGCAGGCAGTGCATAACAAGAGAGGAAAGACAGGACTTTTCTTTTTGTTTCTCTAACACTACATTGGCATGTTCCCTGATGTCTGTAATATTAGTATTTTTCTGTTTATGACTATAGGTGAAGTAAAACATACCTGATTTTTAAACTGCTATACAGTATAGTAGGTAATACTTCATAACTTCATCATAAAATACCATGCATTAGGTGATTATTGCTTTTAAAGAGTCCTACGGAGGCTCCAAGAGAAAAATATTGCCCTCAGGTTCTATCTATAGGATTTTGGCAAAAAATCATAAGCTTTTTATGATGTTGGCATAGATTTCATTATTTTTTTGCATGCAATAACGTTAGTAAGAAAAAAGGTAAACAACATAATAGGAAAAAATATTACTCAAAAAAGTGACATATGCTTTGGCCTGTAGTGATAAAAAAAGAGGTAAATAAATTAAAGTGCAACAAATATGAAATAATATTACTTCATTGTTATCAAATCAAGTATAAACTTACAACAAATAAAATTAGCCAAAATGTAACAAAATAAATAAATGAATAAATAAATAAATTAATTAATAGATACATGAATAAATAAATAAATAAATCAGAAGTATTTTACCTCAGTAGTGAAGAGAATATGGTCACTTGGTGCAGCAGAACATTATTATCATTGTTATTACTATTATTATTACTAGTATTCCCCCCAAAAAAAAACAAAATCAGAAGGAAAAACTCTTTCACTGCGTTTCAGTGCAGGGAGGAACCCAGTAGCTATAAGCTTACTATTGTCTTTGTCATCATCCTCACCGTCAGTGTATATTGTCATACTGTATCTAGATGCCAGAAGGAAGCAAAGTTTGCAATATTGTCTCCATAACAGACAGAGGAAGAGGAGGTGAAGAGTTTTTTTGAGGAAGTGCATGCGTAGATCAGTTAAATCCTTAAGTGGGCAAATCTCAAGGAGAAAAAATTGTGCTATCTTCATCATCATGAATAGGCTCCAAGGAAAAGCAAGGTGGGGAGGGGGGGGGGGGCGCTGAGAGTGGAGGGAAAGCAAGGTCATATTCTGACCAAAAATAGATTGTTTGTGTCTGCAGTTCAGTCTGTAAGGATAATGGTAATTTATGTCTGCAGTTTTGTCTGTTTAATCTATGCGGGGGGTCATGCATCTAGGGGGCCAAGAGGAGCGAAGGGGCCTTTGAAGCAGGCAGATTCATAGTGCTTGTTCAGGTAACTCTTGAGCGCGAAGGTCTTGTTGCAGCGTTTACACTTGAAGTGCTTGAAGGCCGAGTGGGTCTGCATGTGAGCGCGCAGGTTCGAGCGGTCGGCGAAGGCCTTCCCACAGTGGGCGCACCCGAACGGCTTCTCGCCTGTGTGGGAGCGCATGTGGCCCTGTAAAAGCCAAGGTCGACTAAACGCTTTCCCACACACATCACATTTGTGCTTGAGGTCATGCGTGAGCAGGTGCATGGCCATGGCAGGCATGGACACATACACCTTCCCGCAGGTCGGACACTTCTTTGCCAACTTGCTGTCCAGTGAGCGGTGTGTCTGTTTGTGCCGGCTCAGATTGGAAGACGTGGCGTAGGTTTTGCCGCACTCGTTGCAGGTGTGCCTCTGGATGGTCCTGGGGCTGCCGATGGCTTTCCTCCTCGAACGGCCATCTGTGATGAAGAAGGCATCAACTGTGTAACCCTCACTCACTGCAGTGTCTCCGTTGATGTAACCATCAGTGATTTCTGAGCCGGGGCTGTCAGGAGACTCAGAGTCAGGGGCCCCGTAGTCACTGTGGATACCATCATAAAGGGGGTCAGGGGAGGGCACCTTGATCCCACTGTCACTCTCACCATCGTACACACCAGGGCTGATGTAGTCACTGATGTAACCACCTGTAATGGAAAAACAATAAAACAGTATTAGGAGATAAAGCACTGAAATGGAAGCTTTAATAAAAATGGTTTTACATTGAACCCTGGTATGGGAATGAGATATATTTGTCTCTGATTTAACCTTCAACTGATAGAAAGTAAAGAATTTTAAATTTGCTCTTGTAAAATTACCAGGAATTCCTGCAGTTCACATCATACAAAAGAACAGGTTGAAATCAAATAGTCCCCTTCCCAAGCATATCTCTCTTCACAGAGACAGTATTGGCAGAGATTAAATATAATGGCTGGCAGGACGCAGTCTGAATTAGTGTAGTTAAATAACTGTATGGTCACTGATCTAAACAACTCCATTAAAACCATTAGCAATATACAGTGGGCCACTGGTGTTTATCCAACGTCTGCATCCTGTTTGATAGCATCTATTATAACACAGAACATAGAGAACGTGTTAACATAAAATATTCCCAACAGCTGGTTCATTCAACCAGTAGTGCTGCATTACTGTTGTATGTAAGTAACCCATGTGATATGGAGGGAAACAAAGGCTGACATGATAGCTGGTATTGTACTGTATGTGTTGAGATGCCAGATGCATTTTCCTTTAAAGAGCAGAAAATAAATAAATTGCTGCAGAGTGGGTGAGACAGAAGGCTGCATAAGATCTGATCCAAGTCAGCAATTTTATATGCATTAAACCAGTTAATCTGTGGTTATACAAAGTATTTCTTTGAAATAAAAAGAATCCTACTCTCACTATTAATGTACTAATTCAGAGTTTAATAACCTGCTGCCTGTCAGACACATACTGTGATCATAATCACAGTCTTTCATCCTGTATATGCCTTATCATGTATTACAAAAACTATGACGAGTTACCTACCCTGCAGCGCATGGCATAAACCCACCATCAGTACTGCAGCAACAAAAGTAACTACTTTGAATAACTTTTAACATATGTGAAAGACTAAATTGGCATATTGTAACACAGAACATCTGTCTCTGCCTCACACACCTGTGGCCAGCAGTGGAATGTGAAAACAGACTACAGTATGAATCTACAGATCATTCAGGGATATAATTCCTCTCAGCCTTTAAAGGCTGCACTTAAAACATTTACTTTGTGGAAGATGGAGGCGCACAAGCTGACCCTGAACTTCAGACAGCTGATTTAGCATGTGAAAATGAGCATCAGCACCACAGGCAGATCCAGTGTGGTGCAGGTCGATGGCACAGTGACAGCAGGGCTGCTGCACACGCTCAGGTATTGCAGTCAACGCAACAGTATGGTGCATTTTTACAGTTCAGGGGGTTGTAGACTTGCACAGTGAGCCTTACAGGCAAAATACAGGTACTCAAATTCATTCTAAAGCAGGTTGGAGGATATGACCGCTCCCTTTAGTTAGATCTGAAAATGATATTCTTCTCAATTTGGAGTGTTTTTAAGATAAATCAGAAACTTGTGAATATATCTACATATGGTAACAGCCTAAATATAGAAATGCATAATTACATGAACAGTCGGCTGCACATACAGTCTATTAAACTAGCATGTGCGAGCTCACACTGCACATAACAATAAAAACACCTTTAGATTCAGTTCACTAACAGTCTGAATGTTTTTTCTTCTACACATTTTCTGGTTATTTACTGTCTCTTTTGTTCTTTTCTTTACTCATTGAAAAAGACTGTGTTCATCATGAAAATATACTTTTTTGTAGCTTGCTGCCTTTTAAACTATGTGACAGTTTACGGGGTTAAAATAAACTTTAAATTGAGAGGCCAGAATTAACTGAGCTGAACTGTCCCTGAATGTACAGTAAAGCCATCCATAAACACATGTTTAAACAAAATATGAGAAATATTCCCTTCCTTCTGTTTACTAAAATGTACGACATACAGTATGAATCTAATATCTCCCCAGATAACTTTTTAAGAAGTTTCATCCATGTTGAACCATCCAAAAAAGAAAATTTACTATCCACTAAATATATTTTGGAAGTATATTTAGACAAGAAAAGGAAACCTTAGTTGTAGATGACATTCATTTTGTGCAGGTAATAGTTTCTAAACGTTAACAGTTTTTAGGAAGACAGATGTGATTCATTTTTGATATTATCATTTTATTCGAGTTCAGTAAAGCAGTCTAGACCTGCAGCAAGAGTCCTGCTCCTGTAAGGAATTTCTGTTGTTATTATTCCTCCAGTCTCTCAGAAGATTTCTGAGTTAAGACGCAAAAGCAACAAGCTCCATCTGACATCACATATCTGTCTACATATACGATAACAGCTACTTCATATCTGCCAGGCGTCCCATCTGGATGCACAGTCCCATCACGCACAACGCAGGGAACACGGGTGGGACATAAATTATTCCAACTCCGCTTCGTTCAGGCAGAAAGTTGTTCCTATAATGTGCAGGCGCTCTTGTTGTGGGTATAGAGTCTATGCTGCTGCACAGTGCAGCCAGCCGCATTAAGCTGTTGCCATCAAGTGTTAGGGATGGAAATAAAAGGTGGCCGGGACAGGCAGTTCGCGTGTCAAACCGAGCAGGGCTTGTTAACCTCGACATTATAAATACACCACTGACATGAGTGGAGATATACGGGCAAAAACCGCACATGTGAATATACACGTTGATGTGCAACAGCGTGTCAACGACAGTGGGGCGGAAACAGTGCAGCCAGTGCCTTCATTTACATAGAAAAGGCATCTCTGGGTTTTTCGTGTAAAATGTGACGCACGCTGGTGGAGGGTGTGGGGAAGTTCACAGCTTCAGAGCAGCGCAGGGCAGCACAACAATGAGTCACACTGTCGCTTTAGGATAATGCAGTGAGGCCTTGTTATGCCTTACAAGTCAAGCTTAAACATATAATAGGCTATAAAATAAACTATTCTCCATATGCAACAGTTATTCTAAGGCAAATATAAAAATATTTAATCAATGTGGATAAAATTGTTACTTAAATTCAGAATCTGTTTCCATTAACTTATATTCAACAGTTAAGTTAGATAAGAGACAGGCATGTCAATTCTGATCCTGTTTTGTCTTCCTGTGTCTCTGTATACTGTGACAGTGTAGGCTTATGGCAGCGATGCTCTTCTCTACAGGAAGCCTTGGCAAGATATCATTGTGCAGAAATCTGCCAGCACTGCAAAAAACCGGACAGGCACACCTGGACAAGGAGCTCAGACAGTGCAGAATGAAAGGATATGTGGCTGTGATGTATGAGGCTAATTTTATGCAACAAAGAAGAACAAAACCGGAGTACTTTAGACCTCTGGTGGTTTTGGTTTTGGACTCAGCATTGTTGCAGAAAGAACAACTGAATTGTGGCTGTTATCGTGCTGCACCTGCAGGTGTTGCATAGTGTTTGTCAGTGAAATACAAAGGCATAAATATCAACCATGTGGCATTATGTTGTGTCAGGTTATTTTCTCTACTATAAAACACAAAACGTATCCACATGATATACTGCAGACGTATGTCCACTTATTAGCAGGTTAATGAATTAAACATTTTGACTCCAGGTGACCTGCCTTCAATAATTCCACAAAACCAAGTGAAAGTGGACCAGATATTAATATCCTGTCTTTATCTCTTTTAACCTTTTAGCCTACGTAGGAGAGGAAAAGTCCCCTCTGACTATGAGCCAAAATCGATGAAACATGGGATGCGCTGGATTTAGTTGATTTCTCAAGTGACCTTTCCGCTTCAGTAGCAGCTCAACTCCTACAACCGACCAACCGCTAAAAGATTTCAGATCTACTTTATCCAGTAAATTAAGCGGTGCTGTGATAACTCTCGCAGGGTGTGTGGTTATTGAGATTGGCAGTCTCTTCACCCCTCTTATAGTCATATAAAGTGTAATACCTCTTACAGTCTCCACTAATGTTGTACATTAAAACGCTGCATAGTCTCACGGCTTTGAAACATGCACAGGAAAGGTAATAACTAGACTATATAATAATGTTATACTGTCTGCTATAGACTAATGTACTTATGAACCTAAAGTGCACCCACATACAAGTACCCACTAATCTTGTAGTTTCAATGGAAAGGTTACAGGTACATCTGATTGTGGAGAGAAATAGAGATCAAATAAACATGCAGCAGTGAACTAGTTATTGAGCACTACTGATACACTATGTGTCTCTATTTGAATATTAGTTTTTTGTTCAGAGTTGCAGGACTGCACCCATGTGCCAACCCATGGTATCGATTTTAAAGAACAACCACAGCCAGGGAATCCCTCAAGAAGATAAATCCACCTTTTAGTCTCCTTTTGGAAACCTCTCCTCGTCCTCTTCCTCCTCCTCTTTAAGTCTGACTTGTGTTGAAGACACCTGTTAGTGCTGCTTGTGCAGGCAGCCTGACCTACCTTTGTCATGGAGCCGCAGGCTGAGGTCTGTCCTGTGCCGGTAGGCGTTCTCCAATTCCGCCCCGGTGGAGAAATCATCCAATTTCACCTTTTTCACCAGGAAAGACCTTGGCATGATGGTGCACACACACACACACACACACACACACACACACACACACACACGCACACACGCACACACACACGCACTCTCACAAACACACACACTCACAACAATCACAGCCGATCGCTGACTGCCTGGCCAGCGTGACGATTTCGCCCCGTCACACACCAACAGGACGGGTGGCAAAGATTGTCTTGGGGTTTTTGGAGGAAGCGCGAACTGTGAATTGACCCGGTAAAAGAGTTAACCAGCAGCGATGTATTGTTTCTTCTCAGTTTCTCTCACTGTCGCTGACTCCTCTTCGGTTTAGTCCTCGTGCAAAGAGAGGGAGACAGAAATGCAACTTCAGCACCGGACAGCTCCCTCCGCGGGGTGCCTCGCGCTCTCTGTGCTCGCGGGCAGGCGGCAGACCGGGGTATAGAGGCTCGTGTGCAGTCCAAAGATTAAAAAAGAAATTAACAAGCGGTGGAAGGCACCCTGCAGCGCACGCCACGGCTCTCGGGCCTCTTAAAAGAAGAGGAGAGAAGAAATGAAGAGGATGAGGAGGAGGAGGAGGAGGAGGAGGAGGGAGGGATGCGAAGAAAATAAGAGGAGAAAAAAATGGAAGGGAGATTCTGGAAGCTTTTCAGAAATATGTCGGACACCTTGTCCTTCCTTCTTTGCCGCAGAAGTAGTCCTTAATTCCTGTCAACAGCGACTACTCAGCGCGGTAAATAATCACAATAAAGATCCCCCCCTGCGGCAGTGTGGATCAACAGCGTCCCCTCTTTCTCTTTCTGTATCCCTCTCTCTTCTCTCTCTCTTCCCCTCGTCTCTCTCTCTCTCGCTTTCTGCAGCTTCCGCGAGGTGTTCCCGTGAGTGTGCCGTCTCGCGATCAGCTGTTGGCATTTATAAGGCGCAGAGAGAGAGAGAGAGAGAGAGAGAGAGAGAGAGAGAGAGAGAGATGGAGGGATGGATAGACAAACGGGTGGAGGGAGTGCTTAATTTAATCCATCCCACATCCCCGGGGAGCGGCGACTGGCCCGGATGATTTATTGAAGCTGTTATCACCCCCCCCCCCCCTTCTTTCTTTCTTTCTTTCGTTCTTTCTTTCTTTCTTTCTTTCTTTCTTTCTTTCTTTCTCTTTTATTCTTTTCCTCCCTCCTTTCTCCCTCTCTTCATTTGTGTGTGTGTGTGTGTGTGTGTGTGTGTGTGTGTGTGTGTGTGTGTGTGTGTGTGTGTGTGTGTGTGTGTGTGTGTGTGTGTGTGGTTGTTTCGGTGTGTGTGAGGCAAGGCGCCATGTTTTAGAGAGATAAGAATGGAAATTATTGTTATGGGTCTTTTTTTTCTTGCACTCATCGATTTGATTCAGCAATCACAGCGTGGAACATGAATTTTAAATATTGTCCCATTCTAGTGCATATACTTTGTTTGGTTTGCCATTCTAGTGCATATACTTTGTTTGGTTTGCCATTCTAGTGTATATACTTTGTTTGGTTTCTCCTCATCTTTTATCACCTGCTAAGCTCTTCTATTTCTTTTGCTTTTATTTCTCTTGATGACATGGATTTTATGGAATATTAACTAGCATGCTGAGAGCCTTGTAATTATCATTAATGTGGCCCTGAAGGCAAATGGATGTAGACCAAATGGAGTGTTTTACAGTGACTGCCGCATTAATATGGGAGTGGAGTAATATCTGCTCCAGGGTCACACCGGGTTCACTGACAAGTTTTACTGCAAAATCAAGAACGTGGCTGCTGTGTGTCTATTATGTAACAACAACGACAAAGATAATTAGAGAGATTAATGAATCATCTGTTGTGTACACTTTTGTCTTTTTAGCCTGACTCTCAGTCTCCTTTCTGTCCCAAAATGTCAGTGAAATCATTTCAGATGAATGTTTGAAAAAAAAGAGAAAAATATGCTTCTGATGTATCTTTCTTCATTGAGCTTAGAACAAGGTTGATTGATTATCATGTTTTAATTTTAAAGTTGTCAAGTTTGATCAATCATTTAAACTACATGATTAGGACCTAACATTGAGAATGACAGAATGACGCTGTATGAATATGTTTTAATTAGTCCCAGGGTGTGACAGTACACAGAGTTGGTGTCCCTAAAAGCTCAAAGAAATTGTTTAATGATGCAGGTAGGACTGATGCACTCTCTGACTCAGGTTTGTGGGCTGAGGAAGTTGCTGAACATCTGCTAAAGGTTACAGAAAGCTCAGGGAGTGACTTTGATCCACAGAGAAACCACTTAAAGATCAAGTATTTGCAGTAATTTGATGGTTTGTATGACAAACTCTGGCATCAGAGTTTAATGTGGTTGAATTGAATCACACATCACCTCACTGAGTTGTTAACTTCATGTTTGAGACCTTGACAGGTAAACATGTGACAACTTAGACAAGGGAAATTACATTAAAAATCACATTAATAATAAATTCAACTGTTCATCACAAATAACTTATTATTATATATATATAATTATCGTTATTATTATTATTATTAATTTATTAGCAAAATATATTTTTAGGCAGGTTAATGTAGATGTAATCCACATATCTACACTGTATATTTAGCATTTACATCAAGGATCAAACAATTAAACTTTCTCTTTCTTACTTTTCTGTACAGCACTATTACTCCCAATGTTATGTGTTGCAATGAAATGTTATTTATTTATTACTTATTTGACAGTCCATCACCATCTTAATGACCAGTGTGAAAAACATGACAATGTTCATTTAGGCACCTGACAATTGTTTCAGGACAGACTTGAATTGTTAAGCTATCTTTTAAGGTTTTAAAATATTCACTGTCAATATGACTAATTTTGCAACATCAGTGCTAGTTTTGATGGTTTTCAGACACTTTTTTCCCATTTAGAATCGCTGTCATTCAAACAGATTGAGAAGGACAGTGAAGATGTCGTGTTACAGAGGCAGAATTATGAAGATTTGGATAGTGATTATGAGGAAAACAGTATTTATGAAGACCAAATTGAATGAGGTACCAGGGTCAGGTGTGTGTGTGTGTGTGTGTGTGTGTGTGTGTGTGTGTGTGTGTGTGTGTGTGTGTGTGTTTGATCTTTTCCAAAAGAAAGGAGCAGTACTGTATGTACAGTAGTAAGTTTGTTGAAGTTCATATGACTCATATGTTTCCACTCTGTGTATTTAGTATTGATGACTTCTGAGATAACGTGACTTGTACTCGTGTGTGTGTGTGTGTGTGTGTGTGTGTGTGTGTGTGTGTGTGTGTGTGTGTGTTGCTACCAGTCCATCTGTTGTCCTTAATCAGGGGAAGAGCAGATGAGTTCCATCACCTGGAGACTAGCTCAGGGAGGTCCAATTAAACACACACACACACACACATAACTGGTCCAACGCACGCACGCATGCACACACACACACACACACGCACATATACAATACAACCACCTCTACAACAACTGTTAGTCTACTGAAATAACCTACAACATTAACAACACATTTCATCATCATTAGAGGCGATGTTTGACACATGCACACACAGCCTGACAGCTAGACACATATGGACAGAAACAACCAGTACACGCATACATACATATAGATATTCAGCTTAATGCATCCATCAAAGCATTATTCACATATTATTCCACTTCTGATTTTGACTGAACAAGGTCATTAAAACCTTTTTTCATCACTAACATCTGCCATTTTCCAAATTAGATCCACTGTATATCCTACAATCAAAGACTAAGTGCCGAAATGACGGTGAGTCATTCATTGTGTCTGTATCAGATTGCTGGAGATGTGAGAGTAATTTCTAAAGATGGAAGGGACGATATTTCACCGCAGCGCACATGAGTGTGAATTGCAGCCAAAAGTGGAAAGCTCTGGGTGTTCTCTGGTTGGTGTCATCCTCACACTTTTCTAACAGCACCATGTTTTATTTTTGGGAGAAACAGGAGGGTTTTTTTATTGTGTCGGCAAGCCTTATTAGCAAATCTCAACCCAAAATAAAATGTTTCCATTAGTATTAATTTATTAATTTAATATGTGGATGTTTGATTTGGATAGGAAAGATGTGTACATTTCTGATATAGCACATGCATCTTACTGCATTTCATGCACAAACAATAACTTAAGTACATATTTTTTAATTGTAGTCCATATACAATATTAGGAACTGTAGACTTTAAGGAAATGGAGTAGTGATATTATTAGTCCTACTTTTTGTAGTAAGAAATGTTTTTCAGTGTCTGAATGAGAAATTTGGACAATAATTGATAAGATTTTATTGATTTTGCGTGTTTAAAAAAAACGTCATAATGTAAGGTGTGTGTTTGTTAACAGTATTACCACAAGACTTTTTGAGAGCCTCAGTAAAGAACAGACCCTCCTCTCAGGATGTTTTCTATTGCTTGAAATGAGTTTAACCATGATTCATTGGGCAAAAGACATCACAGAGCTTTTTAAAAGATGATTTATTTAACTAAAGATGAGAGAAAGTGACGTGCGAGCGATTCATATATTGTTAATGTAACATTACACTCATGATTAGGAAGAAGGATATTTTAGGACCTCCTTGTGACTGTGTCAGATACTGCTCTGAGGTTAGCTGTGATAGATGTCCTGTTTAGTTTAATTGATGCTGTGCCACGTCGAAGGCCGACAACACCAGACTTGAAGCCACTGCCCAGCTGGTCTGTGTACACGTGTGCATGTGTGTAGGTGGATGTGGGTGTGTATATGGTGCACAGTGCGTGTGACAGGCAGGCAGCAGCTGCTACAGGATGCCTTGTCCAACATCTCAATATAAACAAATGCACATATACACAAATGTCTAATGATCCACTGGAATAACACAGACGCAATGCTTTTAGAGTGCCCGATTCATTTTCATACATCACTGCTGGCCCTAACACACACACACACACACACACATTACATTGTCTGCAGTATTTGAGCATTTTTAAGTAGTAGTTTATTTGTTATCTCCTGACAATTTAAGGCCATGTTAAGGGTGTGTCCTCTCTCATTTCTTTCTGTGTCGAGAAATGCAAGTAGTTTTACTGACTAGCACTGAGATTTTCCCTTTGAATAAGATGTTTCTATCAAGGAGCATGAGAAGTCAAAATATATTTCTGTCTCTGTCTCTCTCTCTCTCTGCCTCTCCTTTTTTTGTCTTTTCTGAAGGTGAGCCTCGTTCTGTTCTGTCCTAAAGCTGTTCTGTCGCAGTAACGCTAAATATTGCTGAGCAGCTCTTCTCATCAGGCACACACACCAACACAAAGACACATGCGCGCACACACACACACACACACACACACACACACACACACACACACAGAGCCATGCACACTTGCAGACACACGCAGAAGTGCTGGGCTAGGGGAGAAATGTGGCCTGTTTCTTTGCAGTTTTTGATGACTCCCGCTGTACTGGTGAAACAGAATGCAGCGTACATTAGCACAGGGTAGAGTGTCCCAAAACAGAGGAGAGGAGAGGAGAGGAGAGGAAAGGAAAGGAAAGGAGAGGAGAGGAGAGGAGAAGAGAGGAGAGGAGAGAACATATAAAAGACATACTGCAGAAAAAAGATCTTAGAATTGTGTGTTTAAGAACTTTTCTTTACACAAATGCTCACTTGTTATGAACAGTATTATGCAGTCCATTGAATAAACAGACATTGCTTTTCAACTGATGATTTTGGCACATTATTGCATTATCACATTATTATCATCACTATGCACATTTCTATGTCTATATTTTACAGAATTTAGAGTTAAAAACACTCCTCATTTATCTTATACTGTCACTTTATCCAGGTCCTCAGCTCAGCCTCTGTCTGAAACAGGCTACTGTCTCTTTATGGCCCCCCTCCCCACTCTGTGATTGGTTAGCTCCATGAAGCTGCATCTCAGCCGACTTCCAGCAGCTCAAGAGGCTACGTTAACAAAAAATATTAGTTGGATTTTTACCTCTTTTCCTTGTTCTTTACTTGAAATGGAAACTTCTTAAATACATTCGTACATATTGCTTCAAAATCAGACAAAAAATATATGAGTGGACAACACGAACAACCCTTAGAAAACCCTTAACAACAAAGACTACAGAACGAATGGCTGTTTGTGGGTGTGCATGATCAATGTGAGGTCATCACGAGACAAAATAGAGGAAACTGAGCAAGCAGAGCGTTCAGAGCAGGCTGGAGCTAATTTTGAATGTGTAATAAGGATCATGTAGCAATCGAATGGTAACTGAGAACAAATTTAACACCATCTTGTACACATTTATTTGAAATACCAAGAATTCAGTTGTTGCTGTCCTGTAAAGACCTTGGGCCCCATCTTGCGGTCGGCGCACAGCGGATGGCAGGCGTGGCAAATGCACTTGCATGTTGATCTCAAAATGAGGTGTGGTCAGGTGCATTGGTGGCGTGTTGCTATTTTGAGGCAGAGGAAAGCAATTGCGCTAAAAAACACGTCTAAAGTCACTGGTGCATATTTCACTGTTATTAAAGGGGCACATCATCAAGAGTCCAATATGCTCCTATATAGGCGGGTGCATACTGTTACGCACACACAGGCACGCAGCAGCACACAAATGCAAAACATTACAAATAAAAGGACCACAATGTGAATTTGTATTATGATGTACATCAACATATTAAAAAAAAGTCACAATGATGTGCCACAATATATCAGAATCAGTCAATCCAGTAACGATCAATGAAACTGTCAATGTAGTCATGTGACCAATCCTGGTAAATCCGCCATCAAACTAACAATCCGCCAAGGTGACAGTGTGCCTGGATATTAAAGGGAATGAGAGAAACACTCTGATTGGTTTACCGTATGTTACGCCCAAAACACATCTATGATTAATGAAGGGACTTAAGTCCAACCCTTTTAGACCATATGCCTGGCGCAGTGACCATTTTTCTGCCGTTAAAATAGCAAAAGTGGATTTGGACACGCCCCAAAGGCACTTGCGCCATGCGCTTCACACCATGCGCTATAGATCGTTAAAATAGGGCCCCTTATCTACAAAATGTCAGCATGAGCTTAAAAATACAGCCCTGTATTGTATTTTTCCGTCTTTGTGACAATGCATTCTCAGCTGATCCAGCAGCTTAAGTAGTTATCAACTCATGAAGCAACACTTCTGAAAAATTTAAAATCACCACATTTGTAAACACATAATTCTCGGTGTACAGCAAAAAAAAAAGTTCACTGTGTTTAAAGCCTGTCTGAACAGTTTTCAAACAAATGAATATGTCCGTCCTCCACATGGTGAAAATTGTAATTGCTGTTACTGGTTGACCAAGAGGACACGCTGCATTATTCACGCTGTGATATACACACACGTTGTTTTTTTTACTCTTTACAGCCTGATCTTCAAAACCAATGTAATGCTTCATTAGCTAAATGAATCTGTAAGAAATATAAGATTAATGAGCTCTTTAGGAAGTGATTGGCTCCAGTTAAAAATGTACAATCAAAATGTATAATGTTCATAATGAATCCTAAACAGAAGATTTCACAGTCTGCAAAGTGTAGATTAATGCGCCTGACATTTACTTTTTGTTGTAAGAGGCGTACAGTACATTACTCATATTCATACAATCCAAACAAACATCCCTTGTGCACATATAGAAACTGCTGGACGTTTTTGGAAAAGCACTGAAGCAGCCTTTCGCTCTTTTTCTCTGTGTATTTCCCTAAACTCTCTCTGACCCACAATGCTGTTGCAAGAGATATTTCTCTTCCTCTCTCTATCTTGGGGTAATTGTGTGAATCAGGAGAGATTGCATTTACGCAGACAGCTGAGTGGCGAGCTGGCAGGGTAATAAATGGCCTGATAACCAGCACTACTCTGATCCCTCTCAACACAGAAATAAGAACAAAAAAATCATTACCTGCCTCAGACAGGCCTATCCTCCGATGTCACATGTGATAAAAAGAGACATATTTCGGAAACACAGAGAGGTGAAGGGGTGGGAAGGAAGGAAAGAATGGAGGAAGGAAAGAAAAATGAAAGAAAGAAGTAGCAAAAGATGTATAGAAATGTTCCAGATAACATTTTTATTTGTTTTACAGATTGCTCCATTTATTCAAAGTTTTTGGAGCATAGAGCAAAGAGATGGGAGATAAAATTGGATAGGTGCTATGGCTCCATCCTCAATCTCCAGCACTTCAACCATGATTTAGGAGCGAGAAAGGTTTAAAATGGTTAGAAACAATAGATTCTACCTACCGAGTCTTTGTGTTTTCTATCTACTGTGACTCTACATATACCTTTTAAATGGCACGATCAAGCATATCAAGCAAATAATCAGATATTTGGAAGCAAATTACAGCAGCACACATAAACACACACACAAGTCTCAGCAGTGTATGCAAGTGCCAGATTTGGCTTTGAAACTGACATTACTTATTTAGCTTGCATTCATGTACAAAGGTAGTCACTGCAGCAGCATCAGGTTGATGTTTCTAGGTTTTGTTTGTTCCAGGACTGTATCGCATGACTATGAGGCTCAAGTGAGTTTGTGCTGCAGCCAACAATTCATGTCAAATCAGGGAAGGAGATCTGCCAGTAGCTCAGGATTAATCAGAAATAAAAATAGGTTTCAGATGGAACACATGCTATTTGTGCAGTAGGATCCAAAATGTTCCCCATTCAGACAGGAAAAGTGGTCTAAGACCTTTGGACCCAACTGTATGTGAAATAATTGCTTGCAGTGATGAACCCATAGAAAATGATCACCCAACTCCTTAGTCAAACCTTTCTCCTAGAAACTAAATTTATATAAAACTACATTTTCCCTCCCAGTTACATTGCTTTGGCAAAAGTAATTGCTGTCTGGATTATGTTCACAGGCACTCTACATTCAAATATCAGGCTGAAGTTGGAGGGAGGAGTACTGTGTGGATGGAGGTTGTACAAGATGCAGGACTCTGGCACCACAGCATCAAAAGCATTTTGGTTAAGCTTAGTAAAAATTTTAATGGATGTGTTATGCTTCAAGCCATTGCAACTTTTTTCCTATATTAAACCAAGACCATCTTCCCCTAACTTTAACCAAGTGCTGCTGTGCCTAAACATAACCATGAAAAGTTTAATATCACCGTTGTTAATGCCAGCAGATGTTTCACTACAAGATATATTTTGGTGAAGAAAAAAAGAACAACATTTCACTCATTCCAATCAACCTCTAAATCATGTAGAATCAATTACTACTTTCCAAATATGCTAATTCACAAAATGTTCTTTTTATGTTGAAAGAAAATGTACTTCAGCTAGGATTACATTTCTGGCAAAAACCAAGCAGGAAGTTTGGGGTCCGACAAATGAAGCCAATGTTGAAGTGACTTTACCTGCATTTTCTCTTATGGCCAGTAAGGGGCGACTCCACTGGCAGACGTCTGATCATATGGAAGTCCAGTCCAGTCCAGTCCTACTACTACAACTAGTCTACTACCCTACTTCGTACTTGATTCATTACCTCAGTAAAACACTTTCAGAATAAGTTTAGGGTTTCAATACAGTGTGAATGAAAGGATTTGAACGAATTATGAAGCGGAGCCTTTTGACGATGACACAAAGTGTTATTGATCCTCTCCAATTCGCTTATCAACAGCGTAAGGGTGTGGAGGATGCCACAGCAACCTTGCTAAACCTGGTTGTTGGACATTCGGAAGGAATGATGACTCATGCTCGGTTATGTTTTGCTGATTTCTCGTCAGTTTTTAAATGTATGCAGCCCTATATTTTAGCTAACAGACTCTATGAAATACCTGGCTTTGACTTCAGCACTATACAGTATGTTGGCTCGTTGACTTCCTGACTATGAGGTCACAAAGAACTCAGGTAAATGGCACTCTGTCTGATGCCACGACATGCTCTACAGGCTCAGCCCAAGGGTGTGTCTTGTCACCTTTACTTTTTGCGCTGTACACAAATGATTGTCAGAGCACAGATGATTCAAGATTCATTGTAAAGTTTGCAGATGATTTGGTTATTGTCATTGCTATAATTCATGCTTACAGCTAAACATCAGTAAAAGTAAAGAAATGCTGATCGATTTTCAGAGGAACCCACCTGCATAAAAACTCTCTTTTATTAATGGTACAGCTGTGGAGATTGTAAGCCAGTACAAGTACTTGGGCACCATCTTGGATGATAAACTGACTTTTGAGGCCAACACTGACTATATCTGCAAAAAAACAATCAGAGGCTGTTCTTTTTAAGGAAGCTGATGGATTTTAATGTTGACAGCTTTTAAAAATGTTTTATTCACCTTTTATTGAGTCGATTTGCTGGTATGGGAACCTCAGCATCACTAATAAAAATCGGCTGGGAAGTATTGTTAAACTTTGCCAAAAAACACTGGCACTAGCTTGCAGCAGCTTGACAGTGTTTGTCAAGCAAGAGCCATTCAGAGGGCAAAGGTCATCTTGGTAGACCCACATCACCCTCTCCATGTTGAGTTTCAACTTTTGCAATTGGGAAAGAGGTATACCTTTTCTAAGAGGGCCAAATCAAACAGATACCTCAGATCATTTGTTCTAAATAAGCTTTAGGCTGGTGTTCCTGTACTGTGCACCCATGGCCATTATAACTCATCTGATGACATTTATTATTTATATTTATGTTTCTATTATGTATGGTGTGAATTTGGTTGTTGACTGCTGTTGCAAATCAAATTGCCCCTCGGGGACAATAAAGACTTTCTAATCTAATCTAATCTGATCTGATGTTCATTTTGGTCCCATTTCATTTCAATGTGAAGATAAAGCAGGGTATGTTTTATGGCGTAACTATGTCGGGATGGACAAGCCGCTACCACAATAACAGTAGGTAACGTAACCATGGAGTAATCCTGAATTCAGTAGGCATAGCTGTAGCCATTGCTATGTCAGTGTGTTTTCAGTTCATGACAGGTGATTACATTTTGTGTTAATGGTTTTAAGACCATTTTTAGCTAGTGAAAACCATCATTAACATTATCACAGTTAACCCAAGACTGTAAATACACTGTGTTAACAAAGCTAGCAGCTAGTTCCATTGAGAGTGTGCTCGCCTAGTGTATCTCTTTGTGGTTCGCCAGCTGCACCACAGCACACAAGAAGGCACTTAAAAGAGTAATCAAAACTGCCCAAAAAATCATTGGCCACCCACCCTGGACGAGCTCTACAACACTCGCTGTCTTAAGAGGGCACGCAGCATCTTTAAAGATAGCACACACCCAGGACACCATGTGTTTGAGCTGCTGCCCTCTGGCAGGAGATTCAGGGCTTTAAAATCACGTACAAACAGACTGAGAGACAGTTTTTTTTAACAGGGCAATAACAATACTAAATGCAAACATCTGACATGACTCATCTCTATTGCACTTTTATGCACTGCTACTTTTGTATTTATTTTAATTTATATGTGATTGATTGAACTTGCTTGGCTGCACCGGACAGTCCAATTTCGCTGTACTATTGTACTTGGTATGATTGTGCAATGACAATAAAAATGTATCTTATCTAGTTTTAGGATCAGCGCCACCGTCTCATACAAATATGGTCACTTCTCATTACCTCTGGCCCCAAAAAGAAATGGCAACTCAGATTTTCATTTTGAGCTCAAGGCTTCAAAACAGGAGTGCCCAGACCAATGTGTGATATCAGAGTGGCTATGTCCATTACTTTTTTACAATCTAAGGAAAAAACGTATGTATATTAATAGACAATTGTTTGCTAACCAGATGGAAGAATTTGTGTTTGTTTAAATACTTTGAACTTCTTCATCTCAATGCTCTCAGTGCCGTTGCCTGATATTTATAATCAGGAAAAGAAGCCAGCATTGTACAGCATTGTACAGAGAACTCCTCAGTGCATATACAGGCTTCAGCGCTCTTCCTCCCCTCCTTCCTCCTTGTCCTCCTCCTCCTCCTCATCTCTGAGTGTTTCCAGTATTATCTGAGATTTCATTCTTTTATTCCATCCACCCCTCTATTGCTTCTTAGATTTTTTTTCATCTCACACACAAGCAATATGTCTCACAGACACACACACAGTCACTCATACACACACATAAGCATGCTCACATGATTACAGATACACATAACCACCCTGCAGGGGTACACACAGAAGACCGATTCATGCTCACACACACATACACGGTGTGTCTGTATGTATCCCTGAGGCAGTGCTGTAGCATCAGTTGCGGCCTGATATTCCATCAGCAGGACAACGCATTACTATTCTAACACTCGACTGTTGAAATGCTCTAATGTTTTGTCAATACTGCTAAATCAACTTTATTTGCCCCCGCAGGGCAAAGAGTTTACAGACACACTTCTGTTATGAAGAAATGAACTTTGAATGAACCCATTATATGACCATATTTTATATTGTCTCTGCTGTATGAAACAGTACAGTAAAGTCAGACGTTAGATCCCTGTGATGCACCATAAGCCTCTGTTGTCATTTTTATCATGACTGTAGATTCGAAGTGAAGTTTCACAACACAAACATTTGAGATACAGTCATATAAACTACACACAATCTCAGGAATGATGCGAGAATAATCTTTGACAGTGGGGAAATGTGTGAAGGGAAAAAAATTACACAAATGAGGTGAGGAAAGCGTTTGAGAAGGTGAACTGTAAAGGTGAGTGTTGAGTGAGGACTTGACTGTTTCTAATTCTGGGACACAGGCAGCGAGGATTGTCTCCAGGGTCCTCCCCCCAGTGTTTGGAGAGTGTTATGTGAAAATGTCGCTGCTGTAGTACGTTTTGTGTGGCAGTGACCTTTTAAAGATCACAAGGATGCAGGAGCACCACTCCTGCAAGTAAATTATCTTTTGGTTTATGCAGTGAAAAATACAAAATATGCAGTGACGGATTCACAATTTTAGTCAAGAGGTCAGCAGGGAAAATGACGTTAGTATGACGAAGAGGCATGTTACCTCTGTCCCAATGTCAGCTTTCATCCATTCTGTAATGGTTAGGAAAAAACAAAAAATGTGGATTATGACTTGATGTCACAAGAGTACAATTACTAGAATGATTAACTATCATAATTTATATAAATGGCCTCCTTAAAGACAGTACGGTCTTGATTTACTAGCTGAAATGTCTTTAAGAAAAGTTCATTCACTGGGGTACCATTGTGACCACAACACAAGATCTTAATCTCTCTGACAGGGAAGTCCAACATTAGTTATGACATAAACTTTGTAAGTCTCATTTTACATGCAGCGACTTGTCATTTTCAATTATGTTTATTGTGATGCGGATGGTAACATTTGGGAATATCTTGTTATTAAAATGCACTTTATTAAAGGGGAATTTATTATGGTAGATGTTATTCCCACATGTATCCTATGATTTATCATAAATGGCACTTTGATGTCCAGTGCATTGATTGGACATCCAGTACAACCATCTTAACTTTTCATATTTATGTAAAACATACATGCTCCATCTCCTCGACACTATCTATAAAACTGCCTGAACTTCCTACCCTCAGTGACCTGGAGCAATTGCCATTTTTTTTCTTTAGTTTTCTTGTTACTCAGAATCAGAATCATCATTATTGGCCAAATATGTTTATGCATACAAGGAATTAGAGTCCGGATTCTAGTGGCTCTCAATGTACTAACACACAACAAAGGTCAGGAAGATAAACATACACATATATCTAAATGTACTCTGACAAATGTTAAAATAACTAACGAGACATTATATCATATATTTTGATAATTAAATAAAAACAATGAAGGATAAACAATACTCCAGACAACAGGGATCATAATTGGGTTCATATTGTAAAATCTATAACTCACAGACATAAAATTTGTTAATTACATTTTATTGCCACCTAAACACACAACCAGCTCTCAGTCTCAGTGGAGTTGGGATGAGCTTTTTTTAGTTCAAACATTAACCCACCAGTGGTTGGTAATAAAATATGTATTGCAGATACTCAGTGGAGAAATTCAATCAGTGAAAGTGTTTTAGTAGATGCGAGAGGTGAGGACAGTCACACAGTAATGCATTAAGCAGAAGTTGTCTGCTGGGTTGGACTATATGACAAATGAACCAATTATTAAGGTGTCTGAAAACTCTGAGGATGATTAGTGAATGATAAGAAGCAGGTCCCAAATAGGAAACTGTCATTCATCTGTGTTATTGTGTAAATTGAATTAATTCACTCTCTTTAAAAAGTTATTTGTAAATTAACCACCGTTTTGCTCTTCTCTTGTTTATGCAACTCTACATTCTATTTTAAAATAGTGCTAATTATAAAATGACCATATGATCATCCATATGGCACATTATAATTGCATCTCTTCTCATCAGTCATTACACACTGATAACCAGCCACAGCACTGTGTTGTTATACCTGTTCTCTTTCAGTCCACTGTGTATGCTCACACCTCTGATTTAATAGAAGAATCTGAGAAACAAATAAAAATATCACCTGGACTTGTTCCATCATCCTCTCTCTGTCTCTCATCTGCCTCATCATACATTTGCCAACATCTTTTTATTACTTTTCTTTTTATGTTTGTTTGTTTGTTTATTTTATGCATGCATGCAGTAGGTTGTCTGCCAAGACATCCATGTCCTCCATAACATCATGAATGGATGCCAGAAACCTGCGGAGATAAATGAAAGTGTTTTATTTACTCATGGCCATCGGTGTGGGGGCTAACACCGCACTGCACACCGTCTTCTCCAAAAACTTTTAAAGAAACATTTTGGGAAACATGCTTGTTCACTTTTTTCTTAGAGACAGATGATAAGGGAGGAACTGGTGCCAGGATGCAATTAGCTTAGCTTAGCTTAGCATAAAGACTGGAAGCAGGGGTAAAAGCTAGCCTGACTCTGTCCAAAGTTCAGAAATATACCTACCAGCACCTCTAAAGCTCATTAATTAACATATTGTATGGTGTTTGTTTGTACACAGACAGCAATGTAAAATTGAAAATTCATATTGTAGCTACTTTTTGGTAACAATAGCCAGGTACAGTGACTTCCTGTAGTCTTAGCATTACTGTGAGGTTGCCAGGCAACCAGCACGGATGCTGCATAAATAAACTGTTGTTCATCAAGAAATAGTTGCATCACATAACTTGTGTAAGGATAAAACAAAGAAAATACATTATGTGAGCTTTAGTGGTGCTGGAAGGCAGATTACTGAACTTTGGAGAGAACCAAGCTAGCAGTTTACCATTGCTTCTAGTCTGTATGTTAGTTTAAAGGGTATTATGCACATTTCCAGGTCTATATTTTCTAATTTGGAATGTTTTTGCTTCATTTTCAGTACAAAAACCTCCTTATTCATCTTATACTGACCCATGGAGGACATTTACACAGCTGCTCAGTTTAGCCTCTGTCTGAAACAAGCTGTTGTAGCGCCTGTCCCTTGAATACCATGGACACACAAAAAGACTTTCAGTATCATCATTCTGCTGAAGTAGTTGGTGGTTTGCACGTTAAGTGACTGATCAGTGACAGGGGGTCACACATTACAAGACCTTTCATGATGAGGCATCCGGACAAATCTGTCTGATCTCCAAGCTACATCTTGTCATGAAAATATATGCAAGCAGTGCACTGATTTGCAGTGAACAATAAGGAAGAAAAAGAAAACAATAAGTGTGAGAGAATGGATTAGGATATGCGGGCAGCAAGGAGGTAAATAAATATTTTTGCAATGGAAATAAAGGTAGCTGATTTTGATCAGATGACAGCAGAGGACTTGCTATCTTGTGTTTCTTGAGCTCTCATTGTCTGTAGCTTGTTGCATGGCTCCCCAACCAGATATTATTGTTCTTGATATCTTATGGGTGTATGCGACAGGGAGCTCTACGCAATCTCTCGTATCGCATCTTTCAGCAATTCACAAAGCAAAGAAGCGCTGAGCCAACGCTGATTTGCTTCCGATCTGGCACCTTTTGTTGGTGATCTCCATAAACTCTCTCCAAGTGGAAAATCAAGGCTAAAATCATGTAGTGTGAAATCAGCATAAGGCCACCCTCCTGATGAGCACACTCTGTTCTGATTGGTTATTTTCCAGCAACTGCATCATGGCAGACTTCCGGCAGCTCACGAGGCTATATTAACCAATTTTGACGCAAACTATTAGATTTCACAACTTTGTCTTTACTGAAAATGCACATTTCTACATACATTAAGTGTTGGAACTTGCATGTTTAGCAGGGATATCCAACAGAAATAAAGTAAAAAGCATGATATGTCTCCTTTCAACTAGTTTCTGAACACACTTTTGTACTTACTCCTTACTGTACTATTCCAACACACAGACATGAGAGTGCTATCTATCCTCATCTCAACTCTTGGCAAGAAATCTGAGGCGTATTTCTCAAAATGTCAAACTGTTTCTTTAGATCACCAGCTCTTCAGGATAAAAGAAAAGTCAAGTGTATTTGAGTAGCTACAAATATCACCATTCATCACATCACTACTTACTTCCCTGGATTATATCTGGCTATTTGGCTCAAACTTCATGCTGGCGAAGAGCATAAGCACATAAAATGTCTTGTTCAGATATTCTTTGAAACATTTAAAGAGAGTTACGATTTAGAGGGGCACTTTATTTTGTAGTCAAATCAATTTAAATATATATATGTATATAGCCCAATATTTTGTGATATTTTACAATCAGGGAGGCCGGAGAAGCAACAATATTATTTTGTTACATGGTCATTCTGCAAAAAAAGCCTTCAAATTCAGTTAATCACGCTCACATATTACACTGTTATAATGATTATGATACACTCACAATGTGCTAATAATGTAGACATTAGATTAGCTTTATGAGCACCACTTCAAATACAGCTGCTGCAGTCGAAATAAAACAGGAGGAACGCCAAATTAATTCCAGACAAAAGCTCAGTGGGCAGTTGGTGGTATTAGCAGTAATATAACAGCCTGGCAATAAAAAACACATTGTGTACCTATTTCTTTATTTATTTAGCTCCAGCCTCAGGCAACAGTAAACTGGTGCCCTGTCAGTTACAGTCCATCAACCAGTGGAAAAGCCCTCTGTGTATGTGCATGTATATGTCTGATTGTTTAAGACAGAGACACAGTTAATGCAGAGCAATAATAAATCTCCTCTGCATACCTCTCTTTACACTCTAACTTTGTCCCCCTCTCTCCATCTCTGCTGCCCTTCCCCTCTCACTCTCACTCCCCATCTGTCGCTCTCTCTCTCTCGCTCTCTCTCTCTCTCTCTCTCTCTCTCTCTCTCTCTCTCTCTCTCTCTCTCTCTCTCTCTCTCTCTCTGTCTTCCCTCCTCTCTCTGCGCTTGGTCGGTGAAGATGGATCACTCTGTGTCTGTCAGCAGTAGTATCACAGAATGAGAATGTATTGTCTGCTGTCTCAGATAATAAATGCTGCTATCTACGCTACTGTTCCCGGTCATAATAGATGGCCCATATCTACACAGCTTCTGTTTATGAGATTATCACAGCCCTCTGCCATCCCCCAAGCCCCCCGACAGGAGAGATGGAGAAATTACTTTATCGCTAGGGGGCTCGAAAGTTATCATTTGTGAGGAATTTGTCGAGTGGGAGCTTTGTGAATTGGCAGTTACTGCCACTTCTACTGACTGCGGTGTCACACGCACTGAGAGTCTGAACACAGAAGCAGGAGAGGTTAAATTGTTCTGTGATTGCTCTTTTATGTTCCTTGAATCTGTGATGTGTTATTGAGAGAGGCCACCTGAAGGAGGGAGAAAAAGATTAGCATCATGCCGAACTCCCTCTCCCCCTCGTCCTCATGGTGCATCACCATTTATCATTTTTTTATCTTGTTTTGATTTCTGTGAGCATGTACTTAGTTCATGCAAGTAATCACATATAGATCTCATAGTGTGGGGGTTTTATACACTCACACAAAAAGCCTACTGCTGAGCACAGTATTAAGATGTTCAGAGCTTGTTCCAGCCGGTGTACGGCTTTTCTAGCTGCTCATTCAATTCAGTGCAGGTCATGTGATAAATAAAGGTCTGGGCAGTAGAGAGAATCAGTCACAGTCATTGGTCACTGTTGGACTGGGTTGGCAGTCGTTAGAGAGTGTGAGTGTGTGTGTGGGTGTGCTCATGTGTTTGTGTGACATTTATTGCTGCTGGTCACTGAAGGAGTCTGTTGACATTTGACCTCAGGCTTGACCACATGACCCTGGCATGACCTCTGTGTCTGGCTCCGACTGCAGAGCAGAGGGTCTTATTGGCTCAAGCTGCTGACTGATGGTTCCCCTGTCCTCTCTTGGCTAAAAGCCTTGACCTGTGCCTGTCCACAACAGGGCCCAGCAGCGGGAGCCAGCACAAGCATCCCTACATGACCATCATATACACACATATTGTCCACTGTGAGATACAGCTCATTTGCTTGTTTCTATTTATGCCTATAGTGTTATAAAATGCAGTCATTTGTTGGTAGTGTCTTACAGTGTCTAAGGCAGTATTAGGGCTGCAACTAACAACTATCTTCATTTTTGTTTTGTCTATAAAATGTCAAAATAGTGGAAACTGGAAACTATCATGTCTATTATTCAATGCTGAGGTCTTCTCATATCTTGTTTTGTCCAATCAACAGTCCAAAATCCAAAGAAATTCAGCGTACTATCGTGTGAAATGGAGAAGATTCAAATCCTCACATTTTAGAAGATGCAAGCAGCAAATGTTTGGGAACTTTTGATAAATATGATGAATGAAATGATTATTCAAGTATTAAAACTATTGCAGATTAACTTTCTGTCAAGTGAGTCATTGATTAATGGACTCAGTGTTGCAGTTCTAAAATATACATGATTAAATAAAAATGTAAAAAGCATTTTCTGAGTTTTGTGCAGGGCAACAATATCTACAGCACTTGACCCAGCTGCAAAATTAAAATGGAAGGATCATCTGTTTTTAGAGCAGAAGACAAAAAATCATGCTGATTCACTGATATGAATAATAAACAAGAAGCATGTTCAGTCTTGTTTTCGAAAACTGGAGTTTTTGCTGAAAAGCGCTGACCGATACTTTATAAAGTGCTCTGACCAATGGATCTAATTGGCCCAAGACCTGAACATGGGCTTTAATTGGCTGTTGGCCTTGTGCATATGAGCAGAAGGGACAGTTGGCTCTCAGCCGTGCCGCCTGCTCTGCTGCACATGGCTAATCTGAAGTACTGTAGAGTTTTGCTTGAATTTTATCTTCACAAGGAGCAATTCCATTTTATAAAAAGAATTTGTGCATATTACTTCAACAAACTTTGTGTAATACATATCTGATAACTCATTTTGCTCCAAAGCTAGAAGACAGCTGAGCCAAGACCTTTACTAATTATATCATTATGAGAAAAAAGACAGTGTTTTAGAAACTTACTTTTGTTTTTCGACACCAATTATTACCAAAGAGCTTAAAGTTACATTGAAGTTTAACTTATAAAGGTCATCTGTGCTGCATCTGGCTTCCTGCCATGCGACTCTAAGAAGAAAGGGTTCTTGTCTACAGTCAATAGCAGAGCCAGAGAGATGAAGCTGAAAGAAAATACAACTTTGAAAGAGTTTTGTTTAATGTTTTAATCCAAATAAATGTAATTAAATTTAATTGAGATGATGAATATAAACAAACAAAACTTTTACTGAGAGAAACTGTGCTGTAATAGCTATCTAATAGCTAGCTAATGTGTTCAGCTAGAAATCTGATGGATTTCTTTAAATCAAAAATAACATGAAGACTGCTCTCACAGTACAGTGAGTACAGTCAGGTTCTATGAATTCAGTATTTCACAGTGCATGAGTCGCTGCTCCTCTAGGTAAAGTGAAAGTCTTTGTGAAGAAGTATCCTCATGTTTATTCAACAAGAGAAGTCTTACACTTGAGATACGGCTGCTGCACTACTACATACAGTACAATACATGGGGTCAATCCACTCAACCATATTCATAATTGTTTACATTATGCCAAGGTATCATTTGACAAATATATTCAGATGTGTAAAACTGCACCAATATATGCACCAGGTCAGAAGCAAATAGGAAAAAAATTTGTTGCCAAATTTGTGACGTCAGTTGACCTTGCTCATGTATACTACTACAAAAATGTTTGCATTACAGGAGCAAAGTGTCGTAGCAATAGGTAAAGAAAAGCAAATTAAATAGATCAACAAACAACAAATCTTCAAATTCATTACAGTATGTCTACATAGGTGATATAAAATAAGAGTATAATCAAACAGTGAGTGAGCGAGAGTGAGAAAGTTAAAATGTTGTTAAATATTGTTATCATTTTGACAATAATAGTTCTACAGAAGAACCCGTTGAAACATACATAGAAAACTGCTGCATAAACATCATCATGTATGTAGCAATTACAGAATGATTTGGATATCTGCATTAGCCTACTATAGCTGTCGCCTGTATCACATTCTCCACATGGAGACACCATATGTAGAAGGGATTATTTTTGGAGGAGAAGCTTATTTAGTAATTGTGATCTGTTGTCCAGTCAAAAGACTCAGTTCAGTTACGTTGAGTTCCCTTATCCCCTCAGTTCCCTGCTTTGGATAAAATGTTTCACTTATACCCTAAGTTTAGTTTCATCCACATTTGATAATCCCAAATAGTCAAAAACTCTTAATATTTTCAGGCAGAACAATGATAGTTTGCAGTTAAGGGATATTTTGCAGTTCATTTGGACAATGGTTTGTGTGTTTTGCTATGTTTAGTTATTTATTATTATTTGATGGGTATATCAGACTTAAATGTGAACGTGTCTCCATTTCTGCCTTTGAAGACCTGCTCTGAAATGAGTACCTATTTTTCCTTTTTTTTAAAGTCACCTTCATTTTTTAGAGCTCAAACAGTCCTGAAAGGTCAAAGTCTACCATGATGAGGTTGAGGCTCATGGTCTGAATAGGAGTGTGCTGATATGGCTCAAAATATATAGTTCCCCATTTCCCCATCTCCTGCTCTCAGTAAAAAAGAGTTTGATTCAGATCTTAATGATTTGTAGACCTTAAAAAAATGTCAGGTCAGGCTAGGTCCAAAGCAGACACTTCACCATGTGTAATACAGCAGTGGATTTGTACATGTTGTGACACACGGTCAGCTCTGCTCAACCGTCGTATGTTTTGACTGCGTGTGTAGTAATCAGCTGCTGTTTGAGAGGAGCATCCATCTAACTGTCACACTAGAGTCCATAGGGAGAGACAGGCTAACACTGGGACTAGACACACACACACACACACACACACACACACACACACACACACACACACACACACACACATCCACATCCACACACACCTTATCTTTGTCTGGCAGACCATTGGTTACTCATTAGATACAGAGGGTAAAGAGACAGACTGGAGACAAAGAGGAGCTATGCTAATGCTCTTTGATTTTCGCCTTCCCTTTCCTCCCTTAGCAGTTGTGAAATCTATTCTACTCATTTACCTGTAACACTTTCTAATTCTTACACTCAGCATTTTATTTTTATAGTATTGGTACTTAATACAAAATGTCTTTCGTGCATCAGACTCGCGTATATCAATGTCTCTGTTTTAACAGAAAGAAAATCTGATCCCACTTTACGTTTAGATTTTTTCCCCCAAAATAAGAAATTTACACAACACTTATGCTGCTGAGTAATCCATATGCCTTCATCAAGTGCTGATCGGGTGTTAATATTATGAGGATCTTTGCACTGACACAGTTATTTAACTGTGAATGAAATGATCAATTACAGTGACAACTGACACTGTAGAGAAAATATGCTTTGCAATCAAAACCTTTCAGCCACTTTAAGCAGCTGACCTCTTGACTCTCTCATCTTATTACAGTAAACCCTGACTGATTGAATAATTAACACTATATATTTATAGTTAAGACTGAAGCTTCAGTATTGTTCTAAAGCACAATATTAGTAAGTAATAGCAATAGATGAATTTAGAAATATCTGTGTCTTTTCATTTTACTGAAAATTTGATGATCACTCTAATGAGGCACCTGTACCAGGAAACACAATGCAAATTTGTCTTACTGATGTAAGACTTACTGTCTAACATGCAGTAATTAGTTGTCCTTTCTGGTGTAACCTCCTTTATTAAAGCACTAATTAGTGTAAGTCCAATTAGGATACAGAAGCTTGCCTAATATTAAGCCTGAAATACAAAGCAGTAGTTCGTTGCATTTGTATTATATTGAGACTCTGAGTTGGTATGAGAGGTCAATGTCAGCTCATGACAGGTAAAAACAAAATTCTTGAAAAATGCTGTAATTAGTTAAAAATGCTGAAGCAACTTTGAGCCCTCGACACTAATCACACAAAAATTAAAAGAACAGCAGAACTAACAAAGAATACATTTGACAGATTATTAAGAAACATAAATTGAAATACATGGAGATAAAACACTGAGAACACCAACAGGCTGCCAAAAGAGGGTTAAAACAAACACAGGAGTTAAACCAACCAGAAGCTACAGTAAGTTCCACATCATAGGACAGAAAAACAGGTGAGTTTTAAGTCTAGTAAAACGAGATCAGAGAACTTCATACGTCAGGGTGACTACTTTAAAATCAGCACTAGTGTGTACGGGCAGCCAGTGGAGAGAGAGAGAGCACAATTGAAGTGGTGTGATCAAAGAACTTCTATTATTATACATGTTACATCCGTCAGTTTTTTACAGTGGATGAAGTCTACATGATACATTCATCCTGGGAACTTTGGGATCATAGGCAGTATGATGTGTGATCCAGTCAGTTATGATATGTGGATTTACACTCTGCTATAACAGGTCTGTGTGTGTTGTGTAAAACAGGATCAAAAAGCATGGATCATTTTTTATTTTATCTTTTCGTATTGAGACTCACCTTCAGCCAAGAACACCAGTAAAAAAAGAGTCACATGGTTTACCAAACATTCTTCTCTTTTTTTTAGCAATGTTCCTTTTTGAATGACAAAATAAAACCTGTATCTCACATGCTATATGCTGACGGCCATTAAAAAACTGGATCAGCATAATCACACATCTTGTCTCGATCATCATGTTGTCACATCCGATGTAAGTATGGCTTTGTTTTTCTTTGACCCTGACGTCTCCTCTTTTTCACTTGCTGCAGTGCCACCGTCTGCTTGCCTCATAAATCCTCCAACATGTCAGCACATTTTGTTTCCAGTTTATAGTCTTAGCTAGCCTTGGAGGCAGACAGGCTAAACTGACATAGTAGGCGGTGAGGCTGTCCTATTTAATGTTTCCTTTAGCAACAAGATTTCTAAATCAAAATGATGTAGCCGGTTTAGTTCCTATATCATTAAGTTGAACATAGGCTACAGATGTATGTCTTCAACTCTGAATTCAGTGGTTGTTTTGCTGCCGTAATGGTTGGCTGAACTTTACATGAATTGGATTGGACAAGCACAGCCCACCTAGCATTCATGAGTGAAGACTCTCTGATTGTGAAGGTCTTGGTGGCAGTCTGCAGAATCATTGGAAAAAATATGTATAAAGGATGGAAGACATCTTTGTGGAAGCTTCGTGGAGTGAGGATGAATTTTTATCCTGATTCTGTCAAACTTGGTTTGTTGAATAGACTGAGTTTGTTAGTTACTGTTGTAAATCACCACCTTTATTTCCCACCCAGTCTAGGGGATTTCTTTTGATAACTGGTGGGAAAGTCTCTGCTGAACAGAATGTTTGGTTGCAATGTTTGAGAATGCACAGATACAAAATATAGTGTTAGTTTATATAATACTGTGACATACAGTAGCTATTTGTATTGATTATCATCATATTTTTATCACTAGGCAGGTAGCACCAGTATTTGTACATCTATATTTAAGGTCTTGGAACACTTTGTAAAAATGTAGTTTTTTCTTTGAAACTTATAAATCTTACTTGACTTGACTTGTCACTGGATGCACCTGGTTGCCAATAAGTCTCTTTTGCACAATATTGTATTTTCATTTTTTATTTAACTTTGATCAGAATTAAAGTCATGCTGCATTTTGTCAAAGTTAAAAATGCAGCAGATCTATTCTCTTTTTTCAATGTCTGCCTGTAAACCAGTACATCACCTGACAACCAAGTGTACCAGAAATTACATTTATATAATATTTACAAACACTGCAATGATGACCAAATTTCTTTTTTTTGTCAACATATTGATAAAATGTTGTGAATGAATGTCTTGCAATTTGAAAACATGTTGATAGTAAATATAAATCAAATGTTCAGTGACAACACATATATTTATATTTTTTATGTTAAAATATCAGATCTTGCAATAAATTCTTCATTGATTAAAAAAAAAGTTCTTGGCAGCGGTTATATTTGGCACTGCAATGCAATTGGAAAAAAAACTAGTAATATAAAGTTTGCACTGGAATATATTGTATGGATCCGCACAAGCCACTAAATCAATATAGATTAACTACTGTGAATGAAAATATAAACTATAATTGTTTAAATTGTTAAAAGATAAATATTTGTAATACATGTTGCCTACATTGTCTGACTTTTTCTGACTGAAAAAAGATATATCTATAACTATAATTATAGTATATAATTAGAAGAGTTTCATTGTATTTAAATGGATGGCTTGTCTTCAGCAGGGTCACTAATATAATTGACAAACTACAGGGGGTCAAACACAATGGTGAGACATACATAGACCGTCTGCTCTGAACTACCCACACATACACACACACACACACACACACACACACTCACCCCGTGTGGAGCTTTAAGAAGGTTTGCTGAATGGAATTGGTGGGATTAACATGTAAACAATAGTGTTGAAAAGGACACACACACATAGTGACACATTCACACTGGAGCGAATGTACACAAAAATGAACTCACTGGCAGACACACAGACACTGAAACCAATCTGTGCACTTGTGTCTGGTTTTTTCAGAGGGAACAATGTGGCACCCCTCTCATTTTCATGTAGATGATGAAAGAACCCCCCTCACACACACACACACACACACACACACACACACACACATTTGCAGCTCATAAATGCACATCAAAGAGTGATAATCAAGGTCAAGTTCACCATGTTTAAGAAATTATTTCTTATGTTTCTTATTCATCTACACCTGATAAAATGCTGTCAAGTATCAGTATTGTGTGTGTGTGTGTGTGTGTGTGTGTGTGTGTGTGCGTGCGTGCGTGCGTGCGTGCGTGCGTGCATATGTGTGTGTGTGTGTGTGTGTGTGTTCATTCCATTATTCACTTCATAATTTCAATCCAAAATGTTGTGCTTCTTCTAAATCTGGACATCAAGCTCCTATCACAAGTCATGTCACCAGTCATCATCTTTACAACATTTGCAGCGAGCACACATCTATTTCACTTGGCGGTATGACACGTCTGGTCTTGTCAGGTCACAGTTGTCACTGTGCTGTATTGACTTGAAGCAAAAACACTCCAGCTGCAGCTCGTTCTTTTAAATATGCTCATGAACAAGTCTCTGGATTATAGTAATAACATTACTGAGCAATTTCTCAGAGAAAACTACATGGGAACCACTGCCTCTGGGCTGTAAGTGCCACATCCTCCTGCGTTTCTCTATGCGTCCTGAATGATGCTCTTTCAAACATAAATCTCACTTCCAAGCAGTGATGAATTCTGAAGGGTTCCCATGATCAAGGTTATTGTCCTCGAGTGTGTACGCTGCCTCCGACTGCATCCTTCTATAAACTAAGCCCTCCTTTTCCTTGGGACTGCACTAAATTAAAGGCATGCAGGCATCTCTTTCAAGACCTCAAATCTCTGTGAGTACCGCTGAACAAACTTTTAGTGTCTGCACAGCTCCTGTGAATGTTAATGTTTTAGGCTCCTGCCCACACGGCCAGACAGCCGCTAACTTTGCTCTGTGAATATACTGTTGTCAATAGAGCTCTCAAGTGCCAGATGAACGGCAAACTATATGAGTTGATTCACGTGGCTGATACAGTAGACTTATTTTACAGCTTTGCTACTTTTAAAAGATGACTAGCCATCATCAGCCTATAAGACAACTCTACACAGAGTTAGGGTGGAAGGAGGAAGCGAGGGTAGATGGCTGGGTGTACAGATTGTCTGACCTTGATATTGGAGGTCACAGTTTGAACCCTGTCACTTGCCAATGGACAACATTGAAGGCCCAATGTGCCTAATATGGTCTAAAGTAGTGAAATGTCAGTGAATTGCTTTTTTCTGTTTTTATGAGCAAAATATAGGTTTCACAAATTTGAAAGTAGGTGGTTTAAATAGCATTACGGTTTTTGCTAAGAGGTCTAACACTGCTTCACAAGTGTAAGTGGTGCAAAAATGGAGAATCAGCCACTAAATCTAATATATATTATCCTTTATTCTCTCAGGATACTGTGTCAGCAATCAAACCAAACAGCCAATTAAAACCAATCAAAGAAACAGACTATCCCAACCACCAAAGTCTCCAAAGTCAACTTAACAAGTGAGTGAGTGTTGAGCAGTTGTAGACACATAGGCAGGATTGAGCTTGTGCTTTTCATAGCCCTGTGCTCACAGAACCACATTTGTGCAGCCAGAAATGCTCCCTTGCAAGGATGATCTCTGCTCATAGATGCTGTTGTGTGCACTTGTATCACATAAGTGCACCTGGTTTTTTCTGTGTGTGGGTTTTGAAACAAATTAAATGTCATATCCAGCTAGCAGACCCAGGATTGGTAACGGAAAACTGGAAGCAATCTTTGGACAGAGAGATTGAAACAAGGCAAAGTTGTAGAGCAAATGAATGTTGGCATGTGTTGGTGAAATTATTGAGAGGCGAGAATTTTTGTGCCATATTGTTGCTGTCCACCAGCCTTTTAGGAAGTCAAGGTATTTCTTTCCTTGGTCATGATGAAACAGAGTCCAGTGGCAATCGGTAATGTTTTAGAACTGATGAAGCTCCTGGAGCAATTTGAACTCTTCTTCCAAAACTATAAAGCCCCCTCTAGTGCAACCTATCTCTCTCCTTCCTCTCAAAATGAGATTATATATTGTTAGGCAGGTGAAGTGACCTCAAACATAGGTTTATGAGCTGAAGTAATAAAAAATGTATGTAGTGATGGCTGAAGAGGAGAGGGATGGCCATGCTGAGCAGCTTGCCATTTGTGTGCGTTTTGTCAAAGCTAACAGTACAGTCAACGAGTTCCTCATTGAGCTGTCCAACCTCAATAGATGTAATGCACAGATGCTATCAAACAAGTGCTAGAATCAAAGGGTTTGAATAATCTTCTGTGTGGGGCTCAAACCTATGATAGTACAACGGCACATGAACTTAATGGCTTTTTTGAAACTTTTGGGGAACGTTTATTCTTTTTCCAGTGTTTTAATTTTGTATCATCAGATATTCGTTAATACAGAGAAACGTTTTGGCTTGGAAAAGACTGAATCTCGTGCCTGGAAAGAACTACGACACCTAAGGGAGTCGGACTTCTGTCAAAACTCTCCACATTCTCCAATGTGTACATGCTTGTGATGTTCAGGAGTATGCTGTCCACCACAGAGGGGGCACCATGAATATCTTCAGAAGGAATCCTTGGACTTGGCACAAGCAACACTCTACAAAGACGCAGTGCTTTAAGCACTGACATCAATGCAGAGTGATGAAATGGCAGCAAAATTCTACAAGGAGGCAAAATGCATTTGTGACTTCAACAGTATCTACCCTGTCAGGTCACTGGCACAAACAGTGGTGGATGTATGACCATACAGGGGAGTCCTCCTTGGGTTGTACTGAAGATAAGCTATCCATGTCTTGATTGCTTGATAAGAGCAAACAACAGATTTTCTGGTTTAGGGACAGAGCTAATGAAGGGGATTCAAGCTTGCAACCCAGCAGTGGATGGCCTCCTCACTTGAGTCTCTAAACCTTATTGCAGCACTTAAGATCACACTCAATGAAGAGGAGATTGTTGTCACAAATAACTTCTAGACAAAGAAAAATAAAGAAGGTGACATTTCTGATATGTGTCTACAAGCTCCGTGACCCCTACATGTTACCCACCCTGGCTAAGGCGAACAATGGACCACGACAAACTCAATAATTTGACACTTTTGTTAATAGAAAAAAAGATTCACAATGGCACGGCTTCTAACATGATCATTGATCGGTTCGCTGAAGTCAAGTCAGGGCAGTACTCCTTAATGATTCCACCCCCTAAGAAATAAAGACACTTAAAGAAGTGGGTCAGTAAATGAGCAGACAAAAAGAGACAAGACATGTATCAGTCACAGACACACAAAAAGGCAAAAGATACAATCAGAAACATTAATTAAAGACAGAAAGGAAGACAGGTAGACAAAAAGGATCAACAGAAAAATCTACACAACATACAAAATCGAATAATGAAGGAGGATGGACAGACAATACATTAATAGCAAGAAGAGAGAACATGAAAAAGATTTTTTTTAAAAGACAGACGCCAATAAAGGAATGAAGACTAGAATAGAGACTGACAAGATACATGAGCACTAACTGTAGAGTATAAGGGGTATGACAGTATATAGTTATATCTAAATATGAAAATATGACAATATCATTGAGAAGAAAAAAATTATGATATCAGCTCATCTATTACTTCTTAATTATACCTCCAATAATACCAGTAAAACTGCGCTGAGGATGTCACTCTGAAAAACTTTTTGTTTATTGCCATTCATGACAACATGATTAGGTCATGTTACCATAATACAACATTTAGTTTACTATTTATAAGAAATAAAAATCCATTGTTATGCATCTTTCAATCCTTTAAAATACAAGAAAAGTCATATTTTCTTCACTGAACTTTTGTTCCAGGTATTAAGGTGAGAATATCAACTCAGGTATAATACATTTATTTATTTATTTTATTTATAACGCGCTTTTGCAAGTGCTCAAAGACACTTTACAAAGGACACAAAAAATACAGAACAAAGAGGAGCGCTACATAAACAATGTAGAAGGTTAAAAAAAGACAAAATTAAAAGAACAAACAATGTAGAAGGTTAAAGACATAAAATGGAAAGAGGATAAAAGAACAGTTTACAGGTTAAAAGCCAGTTTAAAAATGTGTGTTTTTAGGAGTAATTTAAAGGTATGGGGGTCTGTACAGTCTCTGATGGGTTTGGGGAGTGAATTCCAGAGGGTGGGGGCGGCAGCGGAGAAGGCTCTGTCCCCCCAAGTTCGGTGCTTGGTCTGAGTTAAGTTGTTAAGTGATTTGTGGGTGAGCAGGAGGATTTTGAATTGTATACGGTGTGTATCTTTGTATCAAATCGCGTATTGAGTTTGTCGTCAAACCCTCCAGCTGGTAGAAAAGGGAGGCCAACCAACCCCCGACTGCCCATGGACCCCCCTATAAGGTCTGAGGTAAAACCCAAAATATTTTCAAATCCTAGAAACACCCCTGATCTGAGCTAATGTGGTTTTTAATAAAAACCCAGAATCAAGAAAATAGGTAACACTGCAAAAACAAAAACAGTTGCTTTCCTCCCAAATTTCCTATCAGTCTCTCAACATTCAAATAAAGACCAAAAACAAACATTTTATCAATTACTGGTAATTTATTACTTTTGTCTCTGAATTTGTGGTTCTCACCATCCTGAAGTGAGGGATTCCTTTCTCACTCCCCACATACGAGCACAAACACACCTCCAAGCATCTGACAGAGACAAGAACACAGGTGTGAGATGTAGGCAGTGATTATGGTTAGTAATGCGTATGTGTGTGTGTGTGTGTGTGTGTGTGTGTGCAATAGGAGCTGCAGCTTGCGGGGTATGTTGGAATGGGTGTGTGTGCCTTCAGAGGACCCCCTCTGTGTCGCAACATGCTTGCTCTCACACACACTCCTATACTCCAGATGGTGTAGGTGACTCTCACACAGACACAGACAGACACACACAGATAGATATACACACACTTTTAAATTGCCAGACAGATATATAGTAAGCTCTGGTGATGTAAATGATTACAGATTGGTGACAGGATTTGATTAATTACCCCTTGATGGAGGGTGAGTGATCCACATTATAGGAAAAGACACACACAGTTCTGCTCATATGAAAATATGAAACACATGAACCTACTCAGCAAGCTGCAGTGAAGATGTACTTCTGTGCATTTCTGTGTGTGCATGTGTGTGTGCGTGTACACTTTGTGACACTGACTCATTATGTCTCCAGAGCAATGACTGGAAAGAGAGAGAAAAACAGAAAAGATTAATTAAATGTAAAGACAAAGATATTGGAAGGAGATGAGCAAGAACACTGAGGCAGAGAAAGTAAGAAGAGGAGAGGAAACAATTAAAAAGAATAAAGAGTCTCACTTAATAATTTCTGTTCTGCTGTGATACCTTGACATTTGACTCCTACTGTACTTCAATAAGGACAGATCAATTGGAAGTGTATAACAATATTTATTAAGGTAAGACTTTGAAGATCAAACTCCACATATGAATCTTCTTTAATAAGCTCACGAAGATAGAAGATCCTCCAGAGTCAAAACGCTGGTGGTAGAGTAAAGCCAGCTGAAATCTCTCAGTTGAATCTCCCTGGACATCCAGATGGTGATCCAGGGGCTTACTGGTTCAAGGAACATGGGCAAGAAGCTCATTGGTCAGCTATGGTTACATCAGGTTTGTGAATATTGGGACTTTGACAGTGTGTGAACAAGGAGATTAGAAGGAAAAGAAATAACCGAAATTCAGAGGAAATTTCAGAGAAATAAAGGCAGAACATGAGAGAAAAGATGAAATTACGAAAGGATGAAAAAATCCATGGTAACCTCAATAATTGTACACAACTAATGTTTGTTTTTACACTGGACTTATTTTTGGCAATGTGACCATCTTCCTATGGGGAAGGGTATGCTCTAGGGTGTGGCTACCTTGTGATTGACAAGTTGCTGCCATAGGCTCTGGGGAGCTCTTCCCCAGCTCCACCCTCTCATCCAAATATGGTCACTTCTGGCTGATGCCAACAGTCAAAATGCCAAGCTCAAGGCTTCAAAATGGGAGTCCATAAACCAATGGGTGTTGCAATGGTGGCTACGTCCATTATTTTTTACACATCCACTCTACTGCCTGGAGTTGTGTTTTTTTATGCCACGCCCATGGATGTATGGATGATGACATATTTTTGTTTTTAATAGTAAAAAATATTAGCAACTGTTGATAATTATTGTGAATATTTTGGAGATGAATGATTGATAAATGTAGAAACTTCTCCCTCAGCTTGCCCTGTGACTGAAAGGACCCAACTTTAACGAGACCATATGTAACACTTCCTGTTCAGCAGACCAGACATTTGGGATTTCGGGGGATTATATTAAAGGTCTACTGTGCAAAGCAGGAATTCTAACCGTGTCATTCTGAAACCTTTGTGCCAGATACAGTAGAACTCTCCACAATGCATTTCACCAAAAATCCAACAAATGTGCAAAAAGAAAGAATTTCTGTGCCCTCTATTTGTTGGAGTGAGTGAGTAAATGGGTCCCTTAAGGCCGAGCTATGTGACCATTGAGACAATGGGGTATTTTACAACTCCCCCCAGCCATTTAGACGGCTATTTCCAAAGCAGTGGCAGCCACTTTAGCCGGGGTCCCACATGGTGCTGTGGGCAGATATAGATGGACAGGGCAATTACACTGGATTTTTTACACACACACACACACACACACACAAACACATACACATACTTACATGCACTTCTAATAGCACTGTGATTCCAAAAACCCTGGGAGGTGATCATGTGACACACACACTTACACACACGACTGCCTTTAGTCTCAGCTGTAAACCTTCGTGTGTCATCTAACATGGTAATCTATGGCATCATTAATATCAGTAATTAACATATGTTATACATGAACATCTGATACCAAAAATTAACTTATCAGTCAGTCTCTGTCTTCTTGGGTCTGTTTTCTCTCGGTTTGTCCTTTAATAATTTAAGAATATTAGACTTTAGCATCAACCCACCACCTTAGCAGTTCAACACCTCCTCTGGAATATACAGTTTAATCAGCAAATTCATAAATCCTGATTCTACTTCCCTGGGTCATAAGAAGAAAATCTGAGATTGAGTGGTATGCCACTTAAAAATTGCGGCTAAAGATAGCACTGTAGCTGGCAGGAACTTTCTCGGTGTGTATCTGTGGGTGGTTTAGAAGCTCCCCTGAACCCCTGCTGTTATTCTGTAAAGAACCGAACAGCCTGCAGCCCGATAATGACTCTATTGAATATCTCCATGATTATACCTCTTTCTCTGAATGTTTGTCTTTTTCCCCCTTATGCATTTCTGTCTGCATCTCTTCTTTTGTCTATCTCTTTCTTTCAGCTACTGTTCTGATTTTTTCCTTTTCTCTTTTGTCACTTGCTTCTTCTTCCTATTTGTCAATTTTTGTCTTCCTCATTTTCTTATTGACTGGACAAGCGTCCTTAACCCAAAGATTTTACCAGTGCTAAATAACTAACTAACCCAACAAACTTCATTCAGTCTGTCTTTCTAGAGAGACTGTTTATACAAGATAAACAAGATAAATTTCTGATTTATTAATTTGTTTATTTGATGGAGACAATACAAATATATCATATTACATAGATGCTACAGGTGTAATATACAGTATAGGATGTGTAGCTGGGGATACGGTAATTTGCAGCATCTCAGTTGGTTCAATATTTAATATTTTTTCTGCATTTTTCTTTTTTTCCACAAATCTCATAAATTGATCCTACTAACAAGTATTGTTCATTTGTCCAGAGCAGGATATATGTTATTCCCCTGTGCCGTAGACCTTGGTTGTCGTGCAGGTGGTCGAGTGGTTAGAGTGCATGCCATGAACGCAGCCTATCCCGGTTTGAACCCCTGCCGGAGGTCCTTTGAATTAGGGGTGAGTTATTTCTTTCAAACTGATTATTTAAATCAGTAGTGACAAAGATACCTAAATATTTGAAGCCCCTCTTAGACACCAGAAACAAGACTGAAGACAGATACTTTTATTTCGCTCAATGCACCGTCAATGACGTCCAGACGAGCGCCGACTGATTCATCCATGTCATTCACAGAGTAAAGTCTCAGGCGTCCATCTTGATTCGGATCACGTAACCAACCTTACTGACTTGTTTTTAATAGTTTTTTGGAGAACAGGTGTCTACAGTACAGAGCAACACGAGGACCACAAAGAAACCCAAATAAGGGGTTTTTTTTGGTACTAAATTTTAGCAAGTTATCGGGCCATTTAGTTATGCTGCTACTACAGTAATTACGGTAGACTAAAGGCACTCGTTTGGATTTGATTGGGCTGCCGTAATTACTGTATTAACAGTGCAACTTCATTTTAAAAGGCAGATTTCTCTCCCAGAGCATGCTCTACTTCGCTGCCGTAACGCTCCCGGTGTGAGTTGACGCCAGGCAGAGGACGGAGCTAAACCGTGGCGCAGCTGTTCCGCGCTGCTGACGGACCCGGTGGAAATCCCCAGTTAGGCCACCACCATCATACAAACAGAAAATACAGGAAATATGTACACAGAATTATAATAATAATTTAACAATAATTATTTAATATTATTATTAAGTGAGGCTCCATTCCATTTAGGTTTAAGGGAGACAGGTTCCTGCTATTATTCAAGTAAGGTGAGGTCTGAATACCATCACACTTTAGCCTATAGAAGCTGTTTTCTAATACTGCATACACATATCCTGTATGTTTTGGTTGTATTCTAATGAAGAGACTGTGAAATAATTATAAATGGTCATTATAGCATTGCTAAAACAACAAATCGAATGGTGTTCAAAGACTTGTCAGAGAGGACTGTGTGTCTTTGGTCCCCCTTATCTGTAAATTAAAAAAAAATCTGTCAAATTCAGTTAAAAATCTGACATTTCCACATCATCTTTTTCAGCTGACACACCTCAAAGTCATCACTCATCACTTTGCTTATAGTCCACAGATATACAGTAGTGTGCAAAAGTCTTAGGCCACCATTAGAAAAAAAAATTGGCAAGTATTTAGTGTGACCTCCCCTTACACTTGAGCAACGGCAGGAACCTGGCTCTCTTAAACTTAAAATGGAATTTGGAAATGGAATGGAACTTTAATTTATAATAGTTTTTGTGAGCCTGTCTAACCAGATCTTAACTATAACTTTATAACATCACAAAAGCATCATATAAATCATTTTTGTAATGTGACAGATTTTGAAGGCACTGACTAATTACATCATTCTGCCTTAGTTTGGACTTGTTGTAAAATACTCTGCTTCTTTTCTTCACTGTCTTCAGATTTGTGGATATATTTCTATTTTTTTAAATTGACCTTCATGGCATATGAGAAAATGACATTATTTGTGAGACGACCTTGTGTGTATGATTTCAGAATCAGTGCCCACATCAACTAATGCATGCTGCAACACAAACTGTTAAACCCCTCACCTGATATGGTCTCCTTCAGTGTCTTCAGTAACCTTCTATTGTGTCTCTCTGTGTACACACTCTATCATCTGCTGAGGCACGCTCCTACACACACACACACAGTCACAGGCCTCATGTATACTTCTTCACACTGCGCTTACACAGACACTGGTACACACACATAAATGCATCCAATCCTCTAACACTCACTCACACACACACACTCATAATGCATGCTATGGCATTATTATAACTTAATGCTAATCTTACAGCATCACATTATTAGCTTTTAAGATATTCTGGGACACTATTAGCTGCTAACACTAATGCTAGGGCACTATTAATGCTTAATGCTAATGCAGTAACAGTGAGAGTCCTGAGCCAGCCCGCCCATCCAGGATTATGTGAAGCTTTATAATCCCTTGTTAGCTAGCAGCGGAGGCATACATCACACCTCCAAGCTAATCTGAGCACTGTGTGACAGCTATACACCTCGACTTGTCCTCATCTACTCCTATAATCTACTCCTTCTGGGATAGTCGCTCTATCAGCTACTTTAGTGATGATATGTACACAGCAGGGCTGTTGTCAGGATGATCTCTCTTCAGTCTAAAACAAACTACAGTATAAAGTGTGAGAAACTGTTTGTCAGTATTAGCCATTTTCTTTTTGCCAGACTTACTATGGCTCAAGCAAATGTAGTCTGCCTCGCTGGATAGGCAACCCTTGTATTTTGATCCATTTTACTCTCAAATTTCTATCACTGCTGCTAATGTCTCCCCTTGTGTGTGTGAAATAACTGCTCGAATTACGCTACATGCTAATGATAACAAACATCCCTGAAGTAACACACCTCCACAGCTTGTTGGATGTTTGGTTTGTTATTATGTCTGTGCAGAGATATTTTTACATGTTAGCCACATGTGCTAAATGTTCCTCTGTATCATTTTATTCCAGACAATGAGCCTCATGCAAACAGATGAGAATTTGTGGCATTCATGAATATTTTCCTACTTAGAATTTTCTCCGCAGTACGAATGAAATTTACAAGGGTCTTCATGCAGGTCTTTCTCCAATATCATCTTCTGTTGCACCAGACAGTGTAACATTGTATTAATATCACAGTGACTGACTCATGAACAGGTGAAAGTCATCAGGCTGAAATGAGTGTTTACGACAAGATCAGGAGACAAGAGAGTTGGTTGAATTGGACTTTGAGAGTTTTCAGAGAACAATACAAAACTGTTCTTGCATGAGGCCAATTATTTCGCAAGACAACCGGTTTCTATCTACAGTAGGAAGCTCTATCCATCCATTTTCTATACTCATTTATCCTGTTCAGGGTGATGAGGGCCTGGAGCCTCTCCTTGCACTAGGAGGTAAACTCTGAACAAGTCACCAGACTATTATGGTCTACTGTATAATGCAGAGATATTTCAGGGAAAGGAGATTAAGACAAACCAAAACCAAAATTAAGATAAACATTTGCTCTTCCCTGCCCTCTATTTAGTTAAACTCAGTTTTTTTCCATATCCTCTAATCTTACTTGTTGGGCTGACCTTGCTGTATTGTGACTGCTATAGGAGTTGCTGTCTAACTCAAAGACTGGCAGGTAAACAGATAGACAATGTATCTCAATAGCCAGACGTTCAGGTAGGCAACATACTTACTAATGCCCTTTTCTCTTCTGGTTATCTCACTATGATAAGAAACCAGCGGATGGAAAGCTGAGAAGTGTGATAGGAGGGGACGGACGGGGGGTGGGAGAAGGTGAGGAGACAGCGGAGAGGAGGGTAAGGTGGGAGAAAAAGAGGCAGTGGAGGGGAGAGAAGAGAGGTGAAAGAGGGGCGATAGGGATGAGAAGAGGAGCAGGAGGCAAAAGGGGGGAAGGGGGCACAGGAGAGGAGAGGGGAGATAATGTACTGTAGGCTGATTAATGTCAAAGGCGCTGAGTCCTGAATACTTATGAAGCAGATGTCAATGAAGCTTTACCCCGCAAGGTTACACAGAGGGAGGGGTGTGATGGGAAGGGGAGGGGGTCAGAATCAGAGGAAGGAGAGGGAGATGAGGAAATGAAGGTGAGAATGAAACAGAGGAAAAAGTTGAATGAGAAAGAAAAGAGAAGCAAAGAAAGCGGGGATTGTGACAAGCAGGGAGGTGATGGAGGCCATGTCCGCAATTTGAAAACACCACTTAAAAGTTTTCTATCCACACTTGCAGTTTTAGACATTTTTTCGAAAAGTCTGTTGTCAACAATGAAACTCCAGCCTCTTTTTTTGAGCATGTGCAGGATGGTACGCCATCAGCTTTGTGCAGTTTTTGAAGCTTTGTTCATTGTTTACAGAGCAAGTGTGCCAGCAAGTTATTTTGGATGTGTGGCCGGACCCTGGATCACATGACAATCAAGGCACCTGAGATCAAACAATAGTCATACCTCAGCATTTTTTAAGAGCTCGGAGTGCTCGTCCAAATAAGATATATTCACTTTGAGCAAGCAGTGCTTTTGAAAACAATAAACCTGTGGACTGAATCCGTCTGTATGCCTGAAAAAGCTCCTACGACTGACTGAACTCCACAAGGAGAACATTCATCTTAAGTGAGTGCATTCAACACTGAAAGGCCTACAGTGCCACAGTGGTGCATCATGTATTCTGTTTTTAAATAAACGTCACATACAGACAAACAAAAGCCGAGCTGCAATCCTGATCCCACTGATTCGACCCTCTGGGAGAAGATCCCCCCATCTTTGGCTGTCACTACTTGTAGACAACAATAGACCTTACACTCTGTTTGTTATTGATGACAGAGTATAGACCTTTGACCTCTGACCTCTAGGAGCAGCCTTGACCTCTAGCTTGACCTCTGGGGACTGTTGTAATGATACTGGGATACATCTAATGACCCCTGGGCAGCAAAGAGGTCATTGATGAAAGGTCAAGAGCAGATGTCTTACAGCCATGGTGACCTCAGGAAGGAACTGGATATACTGATTAACTGACTGGACAGTCAATTGGGCGAAGAGAAAGGCGGGGGGGGGGGGGGGGGGGGGGCTCTGTTATCAAAGATTACAGGTTACAGGAGCCCCTTTGTTTGAAACACGATCCAGGAATTAAAGAACAGAAAGGAGATAGAAACAAAACATGGAGAGCAGCCTGGATGAGATCCTCTATGGGATCTACTGAAAAAAACAGGCATGAAAAAATAGGCATGATCAGTCCATCTATATATATATATATATATATAATAATAATAATTATTATTATTATTATTATTATTATTATTATTATTATTATTATTATTATTATTATTATTATTATTATTATTATTGTTCTCTTTTTTGGACAGGTTTGCCTTTATTATTTTTCCCACAATAGAGACAGACTGGAAACATGTGGACAGTTAGTGGTAGGTGTAAAATTCTGAATATCAATATTAGCAACAACAGGCTATCAAAACCATCTTACCTTAGATCACAATCCCAGCACATGAACACGAGAAAAAAAACGCAAAACCTATTGATTGTTTATGTAGCCTCCCAAGCCACTGGCAGTCTGCTGAGGGGACTCATTTCATTATTGCAGTCATCTTGCAGTCACCTTGCATCCTGAAGATTTTCAAACATTGATCAAAAATGATTGAAACAACTGTTGTTGTTTTTTCAAAACCATGACATGTATTAACGTGCAATGTTAAAGTTGACATGTGGAGCATCACCAATTATTGATAGGGTGAGCGGGTTCGAATCCCGAGCTCGCCATTGGGAGTCCACGTCGCTTCAGCTCGAAGCATCTTCTAAAAATAAGTCAAACATACAGGGGTTACGCAAATAGATGGACATAGATCGGCTGACACGGATGTGCCCTACAGTGCACTGAAATGTGCACTGCTGCATCTTCACAAACCACACCCATCCGGGTTAAATGCTGTGTTTTTAGGGAGTCCCATCTGCTGAGGAGCATCTTCCAGAAACTGGCCAATCAGAACAGAGTTGGCTCATTGGGAAGGTGGCCTTAAAGAGCCAGGAGCTAAAACGGCTTGTTTCAGACAGAAGCTGGACTGAGGTACTGCAAAAAGGGTTCCAGTATAAGATTTAAAGGTTAGTTTAAAGAAAGCAAAGATGCTCCAAGTGTATACCTGCAAATATGTATATGTGTCCTTTAATATTCATGATTCTGGGAGTTATATCAGTTGGTATTGATCGTTTACCATTCATACCATTTCCTATTTTTTTCTTAAAAATATGAATAATTATACTTTAACTTTAAAAAATCTAGAGACTGAAAGTAAAGCAGACACAGAGGGTTGGAAATGGCAAACTTGCATATTTCAGGCAAATACTTCCCATATAAACTGTTTTGATATGGGTTAAGCCTGCAGTTTGTACATAACATTTTGCTTTAAGAAAACTTTTATGAAGGTGAAGGCAAAAAGCTTCAAAAACAAGGATTATAGCAAAAAATAGAAATAAATGACTGCACTGATAGGGACAACCAGCCTGTTTTCATTCCCAACAAGATATGATTCAGCTTGTCAGATGTTTTTGAGAAAGTTTTGAGGGAAAGGCACTCTGAACAAAAACTGCTGCAGCGGAACATTGATGAAAGTAAAATAATCAATTACAGTGGAGTATAGACACATCTCTAAACTTCACAGAATATAAGATACTCTACTGTAAGTCTAACTTTGCTGCTACAGGTGTGACTCTGTGGCAGTTCACATTTGGAGGTAAGATGTGCCTCTGCTGACATTACTATTCCTCTCTCATCTCCGTCTTCCTCTTCTCTTTCATATCTCTCCTCTACTGTCCTCTCCTCCACTCCTCTAATCTCTCTCTCTATTAGTAGTCTATTTACAGCGTATTCAGTCTGGAGTCTGCCAACACTTACTGCTCTCCAGAGCTTTATCAAGCTACTGATAAACGCCACGCACATTTACATACAGACACACATGCATGCACACGATTTCATGGAGACGTTTTATGGAGTGTGCATATGTGTCTGTGTGTGTGTCTGTAGGACACTCATGCTTGTGTAGAAATTTGTACATTTTTACATTTATAGATTCATTTAGCCTGCGTTTCTGTGTGTTGATGTTATATATGTAAACCTGTGTATTGGCTACGTGTGTTTATATGCATACGTTTTGCGTGTGTCCGTTCACATGTGTATATGTTATCAGCAGTGTCCCAGTGTGCTCGCCGAGGGCCAGTCTATTTAGTGTTCATAACAAAGCCTTTTACTGAGGCTCCAATCAGGATTAAACCCTTATCAGCACCCACAGACCACAGGACACAGCCAGGGAGCGTGTGTGTGTTTGAGTGTGTGTGTGTGTGTGTTTGTATGAGTGCATGTTAGTGTGAGGGAGAGAGACACAGGGGTGGGGGGTAAACGAGATTATTTTGCACGTGTGTGTTGTGTATTGTGTATTGTTTATGTGTGCTTGTATGTCTTTGGACTGTCGCATACGTCTGCTTGTGTATTTGTGTGTGTTCATACAGGTATGTGCTCATGTGCATATGTCTCATTGTGTGTGTGTGTGTGTGTGTGTGTGTGTGTGTGTGTGTGTGTGTGTGTGTGAGCAGCTGCATGCGTGCTTTGCATGTATATATGTGTGTGAGTCAGTGGACTTAAGTGTTGCAGTAAATCTGGAACTCTGAAACCATATTAAATCCAGATTCAAAGCTGGCAACCCCCCTGTGGGCTAGATAATTATCATCACTGTGTGTGTGTGTGTGTGTGTGTGTGTGTGTGTGTGTGTGTGTGTGTGTGTGTGTGTGTGTGTGTGTGTGTGTGTGCTATATCTTACTCTAATTGAACCCATAACATCATGAGGTGGATGGAGACAAAGAGAGGAAGATGAAAATAACTATATGGACCATATTATAGTAAGGTAGATGATACCAAGAGAGAAAGAAGAATGGACAGAGTTGCAGGAAGTATTGGCAGAATAAAGAAAATTGTCTATTGCCAGACACCATAAAAATAAACATACAACAATTTTGAATATAAAGAAAAGTTTCAGTATTGCACAAACTCTCCATAAAACTGCCCGTCTTCAGTGAAAAATGTATGTATTTTAAAAACTGATATTTATAAAGAAGAACTCAAACACAACTTGTGTTAAAAAACAAAGTTTTGCGCGTCTTGTTGCACCCTGCTGCAGATCCACAGAGAGATCTTGACAGTATATAGTCATCTTTGTTCTTTTCTAGGTCAAAGCTCAAAGATTTGATCTGAGGTCTAAGGATCGTTTCCGAGATATAATATACAGTAGGTCTTTATTATTATGATAACGCTGCATGTAATTATGCAAATGCCACCATTAATATTCATGAGCCACGCCGCCGCCAGGGTGGAGCCTGCAACAGACACAACAATGAGCCGACAAAATTAGAGTAAACTGAATCTATGAATAAAAATACGAGGCAGCGAAAGGATTATTTACACCGTCTGTCTGCTCACTTACGCCTACTGTACAATGAAGGTACGAGGCTCAGTGTTTTTTAACAATCAAATAAAGTGTTGAATCTCTGTCAATCTCTCTGCAGGTTTTGTGTCATTTCATTTTCATTGAATAGAATTTATAGATAAATATGACTCAAACAATATCATTTCATGACGGTATGACTTTTTTCTCTGTGGAATTTATTTTGAATCATATATTCATCTTAAATTTAAAAAAAAAAATTGAATGCATTCTTAAAGGCATTTTCTGCTTCATGTTAACCTCTTATTAAAAGTTTTGAGAAAATCCCTAAAGACCATCACTCAAGTTATAACCAAGGATTTTTAAAAAATTAGATTTTAGTGAACTTGCTTGGTTAAATAAGCACTGAAATTCAGAAATGTCGTCTCTTTTTTTCAAATATCTAACGACAGAGGAGATTTGTTGAGTTGAATATTATTCTTAGTTACAATATAATAGCTCAAAAAACATTGCATTAACACAAAATATATATAATTAGCTTTAACAAAAGAAAAATCAACACTGCAAATTTGTAAGTGGCACCTTATACAACAATATAATGAATCATGGTGAAAAATACAATTATATTCAATAGATCAATGATGAACTGAATCTATCAATATCTCAGTCTCCACAAATATCACCATGTTCTTTCTGCAAATACATTTGTACAATAAAGCCTCCTTGGTAAAACGATGATGAAGATTTAATGTGACACTTTCTGTCTGCGCACTGCGCCTGATATACAATAAAGGTACATCAAAACTGAATGAAAATTGGGTGGGCCATCATGATGCATTTGGATTTAGGAAAGGAATTAGGCTGAAGTGAATCCATGAATAAATATGTGAGTCCTCAGAGGATCATTAACACCTGTCTGCCTGCTCGTAACCACCACTGTATGCTAATGTGCTGTACATTTACGACCTGCTGCTGGCTTTTAAATGCAGAATAATGAAACTCAGGTGTATTGTGAAGACGCGCGGACTGGATCAAAAGTCTAAAGAATATTTCTAGTCACATTCAGTCATAGCATGAGTGCTTAAAATCACTATCACATTAAGCATTGATGAGCTGAATCTATGAATATATATATCTGCCTCAGTGGAGAATAACATTCACTTCTGTCTCTATGTTCAGGATTTGTAATGTGCAGTAAAGATCCTGTTTATACACGTAGTTTGTATTCACAATTTGGAACTAATGAAACACTTAGCCGGTGCTGGTTCACAAACCAATGGAAAACTGGATGGAAATGGAAAACTGTGCAATGTGTTTTTTATAGCAAGATTTCTCTCTCATGTTGTAGTTTGCAAACAGCAGCCAATCAACATGCACAAAACCACTTCTGGTATAACATCTTTTACTTAAACTACAGGGTCAGTTACAGAAGAGAGGAGGAGAGAAAAGGAGACAAGAGAAGAGAAGATTAAACTTTTATAATCTCCATCGAGAAACTGGGACATTGCTGCACCAATAGTGACAAAACATAGCACATTTGAAAAGGGGGGGATATGAAAATAAATGTATCTCAGGGGCTTGTTCAAAAACACAATTGAATCACAGCAATGTCAACACGAGATGTGTTGGTGAAACGTGTGAGCGACAGATTTAACGATGCAGCCAACAAACGTGTCAGATTATAATCATTAATCTGGGAGCCACAGTTGGGCGGTGTGGGTTTGAGAGTCAATGAGAGTCAATGAGGAGGTTTTCTCTGACTCCCAGTCTGATTAGTGGTTGTAAATTTACAATAATGAGGAAGGCAGAAAATTCAGATGAAAAACCTCTTCTACTTAACTGACCACTGACAAATATTCCCATGTCTAAGACCATTTATTTTTTTAAATACCAAACCAGAGACATCACAAGAGTTTCTTATCACAATACTACAATATATAAGTTTTTTTCTTATCTGATCAGAATAATGAGATTTGTTCTTTAGCCAGCACAAGCTCATTGTGGCTTTATGTTATTTCTGGTTATCCCATGCATATGTTCACACAGTCCACATCTCACATTATTAAAGGAGAGCATGGCATTCTTATTTTACCATTTTCTAGCTTTAGCGGGAAGCATAAATCGTTAATGAATCAGGGTTTTTAAATCTCATTGTGTGCTCAAAGTGGCACAGATGATCTTCTTCATCCCCCTCTGTAGCTTCTACAGATCTAACACTCAAAGGCAGAAAGAAGGCTGAACTATTCAAGTGAGGAGAAACTTATCAAGTTATCAGCTGTTCGTGTGTATGTTTGTGTGGGTATGTGTGTGTATGCGCTGCTGTGCTTGTTTGTTCTAATGAGCATCTGTCAGTACAGACCTGATAACCATGGTAACACCCGAGGTGATTTTCTGCCCATGCTCACGGCCGCTCTGAGGCTTTTCAGGGAGGTCAACATCTGGGTTTAAAGAACAACCCTGGCACCCTGCAACACTTTTATCACTGCTGTCATTAAGGTGTTGTAGCAGAGGTGCACTGATACTATCTGTAGCACTGGTACCAGCAACAGAATTTAAGTGTTTCAGATACCAGGACACTCCTTGTGACAAATGCACTTTAGGGAAATAAACTGAATCATTTTAAATCATAAATCATTCATTGTAAGTTGGAAGTGTGCTTGGAGAGTCTTTACTATAAATAATGTTGAGAAAACAGTTGTGCACAAACCATAAGTCAAGTCTTAAGTCTTGTCAAGTCCTTCAGGGCTAAAGGCGCCTTTAGACTGTGCAACAACAATGATCATGTAAAGCTTATTGCATGCTACATTGTGCAAGATGCCACAATCTGTGTCAGACTGTACACAATATCAATCTGAGGCATGCCAGATTGTGCACTGAATGCATGGCGAATGGCGAAAAAAAAGTATATGAAAGCAGAAGCACGTTGTCATCAGCAGTTGTGTCGTATTCTGATTAGATCTTAGCCGCAGTCTAAGATTCATTAAGGTGTATTTACAGTGACATATTTCTCACTCATTTGTACTTGACAGACAACACTACTTACTTACTGTGATTGAAAACCGCTTTTTTGGATAAATCTCTTTGAAAGTATGATGTATCCACAAGATGTATCACAATTCTGGGAAGTATTGCAGGCGTTCTGACACATTTAGGCATATCAGACTTGTATGGGCTCAGAGAAAATCATTGTTACTTTCATCATTCCTGCGTTACTTTCAACACAGTTCTTTCCTATACCACATTACTTATTGAAAAATATGTGACATTACGTAACTGTTTCACTTCTGAATCCTCCTGCGTATGTGTGTGTGTGTGTGTGTGTGTGTGTGTGTGTGTGTTTGTGTGAATGTGGTTGCCTGTATATGGTGACCTGTGTGACAAAAACCAGCTAAAGGCCCTGGAGATGGAAACTGATGTTTTATTGTACTTGTAGAGCATCTCAGTGTGCATGTGTTGGTGCTTGTGGTGCTGGGAAGGGTAATGTTTGGCGATTCTGTATGTGTTCATGTGTGTAAATGTGATAGTTTGTATTTCCAGTGGTCCATTAAAGTGAACAACACAGGATGTCTGTCAGGTTGAAACATTGCAGGGGACAGTGTGCGTTATTCTGAGGCCCCCATGGTATGTGTGTGTGTGTGGGGGGGCAACAAAAGCGTGACTATTCCAGAGGCAAACGAAGGTCACCTCACGTGCACGCCTCAGTGGAACAGTGCCTGGCCACTGTGCACGAGTGGCCAAGCACTAGCAGTCTCCCAAGGACAACAAAGTGCTTATCCAGGAGGAAAAAAAGAAGAAGGCTGTGGAGCTCTCTGATCACTCACTCACTCACACACACACACACACACACACACAGTATAGAGTCTCCGTATAAAGGCTTACATGCACAACTATAAAAAGAAAAACAAATCTTTTAACTCATGCACTGTGTTTTAATGGCTTGTCTCTGAATGTCATTTTGTCTCTGTACATGAACACTTACTGTAGTGTATATACCTTCATATCTTTATGTAATAGTAATCCATCTGTGCTGTGTCTGTGCATCAATGTAAACCTTTACTGGGATCTGCATGTGACAGTAGGAAAAGCACAGCTGTAAATAATATTAATAATGATAATGATGATTTACTGAAACTCTTATAATTGATGTATAACAGAACAGAATCATAGTTAATGTTTTTGGTGACACCTGTGATAAATTTAAATGTCTGCTGTGAAAACCCCATTTAACTTAAGGCTGTAATTTCTTTCGATGCAACGTTTACACTTGCCGCAAATCCCACAGTCCAACTCTTTCCACTTGTAATTTTTTTTCTTTATTTATATGTATAAAAAATTTAAACATCACAAAAATACAAACCTTTCCTTTTTTTAAATTGTCAACTAGTGAACACCCATAAAACAGCCTACCCACATACAAACATATACAGTACTTCCAAAAATAAAGAAAATGTACAAATAGTAATGATCAATAAAAATAGACATACATTTATTAATTCAGCTAGAATAGCAAAAAAATATATACCTGCAGTAAGCTTTACTGTTTTAAATAAATATGTACACATATTGACTGTGGGTTTTAGCAAGTTTTAACAAGTACTGAGGCTGTAATGCAAATTGAATAAAACAGCAACATGTCCTGAGCAGCACTGTAGCAGTGATTTTATGAATACTGAGACCATGAGTCCAAGTAGTACCACTCAACTTCCCCTCATACAGTCACAATAATGAAGTCTCTCAAGTGTTTTAATAATTTTTATTTTTCATATTTTATTCAAAATATTAATATATTTTTTCTTTCATGATGGCCTAAAAGCTGTTTCAAGACCTTCTCCACATTGCCAGGTGTAAAAATCTTATGAGGACATAATATTTTATACTTACATTTTTCTTTTTTTTTTTTACTGGTCAGTTGCCTTGCAGTGATTCATGGTAAACAAAGTTTATGTTTACATTCCGTGTTTCACACCAAAACAGGTTGTGTTTGTCCTTGTGATCTAACAAATGCATTCAATGCATTTCCTTTCTCATAAATCATTTGTAAAGCAGATTTTTTAGTGCTGGCATCATTTGAATCCATTATTTACTTAGTAAGTCTTCTTTCCTGCCTTTGTTGGCAATCTTATGTGTTTCTTGATGTATTGCAGCCACATGTTCATCAGAGGAGTGATGTGAAACCATTGGCAGGGATGTGTAGCTCATCACTTGCGCATATATGCATGCAAAAACTGGGGACTGTTATAGGAGGTCAAAAGCTCATTGAAAATTCTATATCTCAATTTTAATTCATACTAAGGATGTCCGTTTCAGTTAATTCTGCTTTCAATATACCGACACCAATTAATCAACAGGTTTATTTTTCAGAAAAGTTTTAATGTAGCTTTCATTTGTGAGAGCTGGCCAGCAGTCAGTGGTCAGAGTTTGCTTGTCCACCCTGATTAACTTGACTTTTAGCTCATCCTTCTCCTCAAAGTGTTTTCAATGCATTTACTCACAGTAGCTCTTGATGGTATAACTTACTTGAGTTTGAGGTACCAAACTAGCTCTTTCAATCACTCGTCCAATACCACACTGATTGGCAGCATATTGGTTTCAATCATTCACCACACAAAAAAACACCTACTGTACATCATTGTTAAAGATAGACGTAAGATTAGCATGTTAAACTAACACTCCATCAGCTTTATGACCACATATCTGCACTGAGAAGTCTATTAGAGGACACATACAACATTAAAAAACACCTGTCACCCACCCAGCACGGTGCTGTTAAACCAGATATGCCACTGCTACACTTATACTAACAGTATGGCTATTCTAACAATGCTAGCCATGCTAATTAGCTGCTACCTACTATGCAGGTTGGCAGAAGGATATGTCATGGCTCCTTGTATCTGTGGGTTGCCGTCCCTGTTGGTGTCAGAGCCTCTGTGTGAGAAGCTTTGGTCGGAAAATATGTTTTTAAGACTTATTTTGTGGTTGCGCTCACTCTCAGTCCAACAAGGTACCAACATTTGGCACCAATTGATGTAACAATCTTACGAGTCCAGCAACCAACCCTAGTTTGCAAATTAACTTATAGACTGACATGCATAACCAGTCAGAAATATTATATATAACCACTGACATCCCCTAATTCATACAGACGCATTAAACAACTCCAACACCTACTTCTTTTTTTTCAGTAAGTAAAGGTATCACACAACAACTTTCTATTTCAGTTCAGTCCTTGTTTTGTACAGTAAGTGGAGCTCTCCATTGCCTGCAACTCTCCTCACTCTCCTCTCTGCCATCGGTGGTTCAGCTGTTGTTTCTCATTATAAAAACCACCTTATTGTGTTTCTTATTATCCCAAGCTGCTTCAAGCAACCAGTATACTCTGTGTGTGTGTGTGTGTGTGTGTGTGTGTGTGTGTGTGTGTGTGTGTGTGTGTGTGTGTGTGTGTGTGTGTGTGTGTGTGGACAGTAGCTGCCAAACGGAGTCTTTATTTGCCTCCAACCTTCTCTCTCTCGTTTTCTATTCAGGTGTTTGTCTCTTCTGTCCCCTCATTATAAAAACCACTGTATCCCTCCTCTCCCCGCTCTCTCCTTCCCATCTCTTTCTTTTCCCCCTCTGTCTTCTTCCCCTCTTTTCTCTATCTCCCACTCTCTCTCTCTCTCTCTCTCTCTCTCTCTCTCTCTCTCTCTCTCTCTCTCTCTTTTCTCTACCCTCCTCATTCCCCCTTTCTCTTTACCTTTCTCTCACTCATTATCCAACAGCTTGAAGCAACCAGTCAGCCATATGTGAGTGAAAACTGCCACCTCACACTGTTAGCTTTTATTATATTGAGTCTGCTCCTTGCCTTAAACTTTGCCCTAAACCTTTGGCTATTTCTGTTCTAACTAATTAACCGAGCAGCTCACAGCCAACATCCAGCATCCACCCATATGTGAATCTATCTCACAATTGTAGCTGGTTTGGAACTTGGGCTTAAAAAAATTGTAATGTGTGTTGTGGTTTTTCTTCTGTATAACTAATTAGCAAAGGAGCTCACCATCAACCATGTGTGAAGCTTGTTTGGTAGCCTTGTTGTTTGTACTAAAACCCTGATGGCCATAAGCTATCTCTCGCCTGTCTTTCATTAAAGGGTATTTGAAAATTTGCATTCTAACATTTGGTAATTATTTGATTTTTGGACTTTTCTTACAGCTGTGATAACCAACATGTATTCTTTATATTAACAATGTGTGTGAAAGAAATACTAGTGATGAAAAATGAATTATCACCGGACTCTACGGTTCTCTCAGCTCTACAGAGCATGTTAGCTTTAAGGCAGTAATTAACCAATATTTTTTAACAATTTACCAAATGTGTAATGTTAGAGGTGTTCCGTTGCCCTACAGAGAATTATCACCCAATTCTGATTCATCGCTTTAAAGTGAGTTTCAGCTCTTTGTTAAGTTGCTCCCCCTGCTCTCTTAGTGTAATTTTCAACCACAGCAGGCAGCTGTTTTCAGAGAAAAAGCTAAAAAAAAACCCACTGTATACTCCCTGCTCAGCACCACATGACAAACAGACACATTTAGCGACTAGCTGGTAAACATAGTCAAGAATTCATCAGCTGAACAGCCAGATATCTCCCTCTGGAGTTTATAGAGTTTAGAGGAGAGTGAATATTAGAATTACATTCATCAGGTGGCCAGAAACACCAAATGAGTCGTAATGTTGCTCCATAACTGCAGGATGTTTAAATAAGCAACTGTACTAGTGTTGGGTTCACAATCTGTTTCTGATGCCCCAAGTGACTAAAAATCAGATATTGCAGGTTTAAAGAGTATATTTAAAAGCAAACACATTAAAAAGTACCAGTTAAAAAAAAGTATGACAGTGACAGACAGCCTTTTCATACACAATACAAATATTAACTTATTAAATCTGTACATTGAAACCTTTCTCATCGGTGTCGTTTGTTGCAGTAGGCAGTTGTTTTCGGGTGCAAAATCTCTGATAAAACTGCACACTACCTGCCCAGCAACAAATGGCATAAAGACAAAGCAAGCAGCTTGGCTAACATAGTGGAAAATGTATTAGCTAAACACCTAGATGTTTCCCCCAGGAGTTGGTCGAGTTGGTTGAGTCCGAAAACAGAATTGAGAGTGAAAAATGGACTTTCATTTAAAGTGGACAAAAATATGGCTCCAAGTGAGCTGCCCAAGCAGTCCATTGACTTAGGTAGAAGACACTTTGAGCATCAGTTCTATTGTAGAACTGAAGGTGGGACTGGGAGGAACCGCCACAAGTATTTTCTCCAGTTGAGCTGAGGCTTGGGCTGTAAGCCAGGAAGAGCAGAGAACCAGGGCAAGGAGGCAATGCTGACAAGACGATACAAGGGTTTACAAGGGACAGGGTTAAGTGATGGAAAAAAACAGGCAACAACAGGTAAACTGGTAATGCATGAAAAAAATGCCTTGAAGGATAGACTAAGTGGTGCAAAGGCTACAATCTGAGAGGAACTGAGTATAGAGTTCTTGACTACCAAGATGAGGTAAAACTTGTATAGCTCTGACTCCAGCAGACCTGTCTCGACTCACATAAAAACAGACACATACATAGTTAGAGAAAGGAACAGACAAACAGGTCAGAAAGACAAAGGATCATGATCATTTCTCCTTTGATTGTAAGAAATTAAAACTGATAGCAAAAGGCTATATTACCCATGATCTTCAGCTGCTGTTGCTATGGAACAAAGGCTTTACAAAAGTAATTTATTTCTGATAAAGATTTTTATGTGTGTTCATTGAGTCAAACCCCTTCATTGTGACAATGCAAGAGCAATTGTTTAGTAAGTATAGAAGAAAATAGACTCCTGTCCTTGATTGTTCTTTCGTGCAGATTTGACAGTTTGTCCTCTGACAGAATCGCTTGATCGAAACTATAATTCGGTTCACTACCACCTAGGTTAACAAGATGATTCTATTTCTTAAACAAGCAAGTCAGCAGTCTTTGTAAAAGTCCTCTCTACAACCATGGATGTATGTCCACAACGATGACAACGCTATAATTCACTTCCTGTGTCCCAGAGGGTCGAGCGTGACTCGATCCAATCAGAAACCGTGCCAATTAGACGCCTCAACTGGCACTTAATTACCACTCTGAAGAGGCTGATGGGCCATTAATTAGCAGGTCATTAACGAGACTGATTGTTCATTAACAGCAGAGCATATTAGAGGAGATAAGACCCGATTGTAATGGACTCTGGTGGAGGAGAGAAAGGCTGAAGCTGTCTCCAATAGAATTAGGTGACCTGCTATGGCAGTCAAGACTGGGATAATAACGTTAGCAGTGGCCATTAACAGGGAATACCACTTAATTTTAATGTTGGAGTATGTCAGTCATATGGCTGAAGTCTGTGTTGGTGCACACGACCTCACCATAGATACACACCATCACCAAGCATCACCATGCAGGGAAGGTATCTAATTACCTTAGCCATAAACACAACAGACTATAGAAAAACATGTGACCAATGGATGGTATGAATGATGGATGGATTACATACCCTGTTTGAGCTGTGAAGGTCTCAACATTGATAAATGCGTCCACTATTACAACAAAAGGTAGTACTCTTTTTCCAAACCTTTGAAACATTGCCCACAACTCAGCTAACAGCTATTCAAACAAGTCTGGTGTGGTGCTCATTAATTTCTTCATCACAACTGTGGATTAGATCTAGATGTTGTTGTAATTTAACTTGCAGTGTTAGAACCTTTTTCTTCTTCATTGGACATAAAATGCACTTTGACTACTTTCTGTCAGTTTCAGTTTTTGTCAGACTTTGGATGGCAGTATTTTAAATATGAGGATGTATTGCTCCGTATGCTGATCTCTCCATCCATGCAAATGTTTATCTGTGAGGCTACTTTCCTCTTGTGATGTCTTTTGTCATGCTCATGCGTACCTGTAAACATGGTGAAACATGGAAAAATCTACAGTGGTCAACAAGGGCAAACACACTGAAGCTTAAGAAAAAAAACGCAAATAGGTACAACAGAAGCAAATTAAGAAATGTGCAGCACTTAGAGAACACGCTGCAAATACCAGAACACAACATAAAGAAAAGTGCAACACCGAAAAGGGATACTTAAGAAATATTCAATAATATCACTCTCCCCAAAATCACTTCGGCCATTAATGGTCTCCTGTTAGACAAAAAGGGGTTAATGAATACTATCTGAAGTATCTCCTTTTTGGTTTTTCCCTTTTTTGACAGTCCCTGCAGTTGAAAATAAGGTTGTAGTTTGTTGTCTTACCTTACTTTGAAAGGAAAGAGGTGTCATTGGTGTTTTAACAACATTTCACTTGTGAGTTATTGACGTGTTCAACACATTTACAGTAAGTGTCCTCTGGAAACACTTCCATTGTTATTTCTGTAATGTAGTGTGTTGTGGTATTTTCTTTTTGTTTCTTATTGTTGTCAAATTGATGAAGATGTTTTCTTAATTTGCTTGTGTTTTGTCTATTTGCATGTGTTTTCTTAAGTTGTAGCACATTTGTCCTTGGTGGTTACTGTGCATGCCACATAAAGGCAGCATCTGTGGTTCCATTCTGGCATACTGTAGGACCTGGTAAATCAAGCTTCTCTACTCCCCTACCCCTTTTACACTAACCAGGTTTCTGATTCCCTTTTTTTTGTGTGTGTGTTTTTTTACAAAAAAAACTCCACATGGTACCTCCAAGAAAATGCTACAGCAGCTTCTGCCTCCAATAAAAATGACGTTGGCAGGACAGATGCATCACTTGCTAATGAATTGTAAGGGCAAAATTGAAGTACAGATAAAAAGATTTGAAAAAGAGAAGTTAATAATTAATTTAGTGTTATCAAGGCTTTTATTCTTTCCCACATAGTTTATATGGTCGGGAAGTTTTAGGGGTTGGAAGCAGCATGTTTTCACACCAGGGGGCGTGTTGATGCAGTGAGCCTGAAGGTTTAGTTGTGGTTGTCCTGATCTATCTTGGCCTGGTCTGTGTCAGTCCGCTGTAGAGGTTCCCTGGGGAAGCAGTGTTCTAACATCTCTGACTCTTCATTTCACGCTTCATTTACCATCACACTCTCCCAAAACACTAACTGTGCATCTAAGAGTGTGTGTGTGTGTGTGTGTGTGTGAGTGAGTGTGTGCTTGGGGTCGTTCTTTCTCTCCACACATACTGTTAGTCTCATTCTTTCTCTTTAACATACAAACACACACATAGATGCAAAGTACACACACGTGTTTAAAAGGTAAATGATAGTGAACGGCAGGTCAGCTCATATCTGCTGGAGTCAATAGATACTGCATTGTTCTCCAAGGACATGCAGAGCATAATGTAGAGTGGACCCGAGTTCATGCATAGTGATATGGATGGATGGAAGGTATAAACACACACTGCAGACACACACACACACACACACACACACACACACACACACACACACACACACACACACACACACACACACACACACACACACACACACACACACACACTAAAAACTCTGTAACTGTTGTTTTACTTCCAAAGTCAATGCAATTACCTCCCCTTCTCTCTGCATTGTATCCAATGTATGAATATTGCTGGAAGACATGCAGTAAATGTGAGTATGTGTGTGTCTGTGTGAGAAGGGGGAGTAGTTATTGGAGACACTGTGGCTCATAAAGCCTCTGCAGCATCAATATAAACTTTCTCTACAGCTACAGGGTAGAAGAATTCACTGCAAGACGTTGCTTTTTATTTTCATTTTGCACAATGAGTTATTTTTGCAATTCATGAATAAAAATGTGAGTATTGATACTCCTGTTTATTTAATAATGTATGAATCACACAAGGCCCTGCAAAGAGTGGTTTGTTCATACAATAGGCGGTGCTCTGCGCTGACTGAAGGATATTTACACCAGACACTCCAGAAATAAGGCTAAGAGAATCGTCAAGGAGCCTAACCACCCGGTCAGGAAGAAGGTAGCGGATACACCAGGCCAGCTTCTGCCTTCAGGCCACTATCCCACCATCCCCCCACTTTCAGTCATACACATATATTTATAACTATTCCTATTCTATTTAAACTATTTTTAATGCACAAATTGGATGAACTGGCAGGATTACATTTCACTTTGATTGTACCTGGATAACATGTGACAAATAAACTTGAGTGATTACTTTACTCATTTATTGAATTCACTTAGGTTTTAAAAGCCAGAATTACACACTCCCAGGAAAAATGGGACATTCACAAGTTCATTCAAAGTCAGCCAAGATTATTTCCCCAGTCTGCAATTGAAATTCACACAACAGCCATCAGACAGTAAATTGGCTTTTGGAGTTGAGCTGGTGATAAAATATCAGGTCTGAGACACAGGTTCAAAGATACACACACAAACTCACACACACATCTGAAAGCACATAAATCCAGTCCTGACATGTAATAGCTTTTAAGCACAGTGAGGCATTGAGTTGCATCACCAGCAGCAGCTATCATTACACACACACACACACACACACACACACACACACACACACACACACACACCAGGGTAGGTAGGTATGAATAGATGGTGTGTCTCGGATTGGTGAGATTGGTTCCATCTGTCGTGGAGAGGGTTGCAGGGTCACATCCCTCCTATTACCTGTCCAATGACACTTTATTCACCTGAATGTAGGTGTGGAAGTGTGCAATGGATGGAGCAACAGATAGATAGATAGATAGATAGATAGATAGATAGATAGATAGATAGATAGATAGATAGATAGATAGATAGATAGATAGATAGATAGATAGATGAGGGAGAAAGAAGAATTAATGTTAATTTAATTTTTGTGGAAAAATCATGTCAGACAAAAAGTGATCATTTACAAGCACCTTCAGAAAAAGAATGTGGTACATGGCTTCCTCAATATGTGGTACAGTTAATCTGGTCAAGGTACTGTAATCCCATTCTGCCATATAGGGACACAGTTTCAGTCCAAACATCATTCATAAGATTTACTTTAAAGGTGTTTGCTACAGTAGATGGCAAGATTATTTTTCTGGCCTTTTCTGACACGTAGCCGATAAAATTGTCTTTTTAAATCCAATCAATAAAACATTTTCTAAAAGCCATACATTTAATAACTGTACACATTTAAAGTGCATGTAATACTCTGTTCCCAAAGACACACGGGGATTTCGACCTCAAACAAGCTAGCTGAGTTGACAGATAACGTGTTTCTTTCTGTTATTTGGTACACAAAACACACGATCACAACATGTGATCTCTACACAGGTCTGAGCAAGAACCTCCACCTCTGCAGAAACTGAGGATTTATGTGAGTGCTGGGCAAAGTGAGAAGACATGGGATGATACAAACATACCAGAAGAGAGAAACAGATAGAAAGATAGACTGACAGAAGTGTCATCAATCAAAGACCAAAGCAGAGTGTTAATCCTCCAGCCAACAGCGATAGGAGAAAAGCCAGGACAGGAGGGGGTGGGTAGGAGGGGACAGGACAGGAAAATGAAGAGAAGAAGAAGGACGGATAGATGAGCAGAGAGGAGACAGTGAATGTGGTCTGCTGAAGGACAATCATTGTCTATCAACATGAAGAATTACCTTTCTCTCCCACCCTTATGACCACATGTGAGCACACATACACACAATGAAGAACAAGTTGACCTGTGTGGTAACACTGATTGAATCTTCAGTGGGATTAACAGGGATTTAGCCTAGTGTAATGATATCTGAATGAGCTGATTAGCTATCTGATGACACTCTGCTGTTTGACCTCCACAGCCCAATAACAACTGGTAACTCATCACATTCGCTCACGGCTGAAATCAAACAGAGAGAGAGAGAAAGAAACTAATATGGAACTCCTCGCAGCACCGATCAGTGTTTTTTCTTTGTTAAATGAACCATGAAACTGTGTCACTATGTGGGCAGCCATGACATGATCAGTTATAGGTAAAAATCAGTTTTCATGTGGTCAACAAGACAGTGACAAATCACTCAAGCAGTGACACGGTATGTACAACCATGATAGTGTTGAAGGGCAAAGGCTTCCCAAGAAGGCAAAAATACAACAACAAAAACAGCTGCAAGCACAGATTACAGACAGCCACACACAGATGAAGAAATTGTGATGATGTGGACAGGAAAAGGGGCAGGAGAGGAGTTTCGTGGGAAATAGCTGCCTAAGCACAACTAGTGCTTGGGCCCCTATACAGTATGAAGAGGGGGGAATCTTTGCAGGAATACTTTGATATTTTGGGATATACACTCATTCACTTCCTTATTATATCAGAATGAGATCAGAAGATCAATACCATTCCCATGTCTGCAATATAAAGCTATAGAACCAGCATCCAGTTAATCTGTACAAAAACAGAGGAGTAAATCATGACAAGGGTGTGACACAGGGTTATGTACCAGACTATTTCTGTGGCCGGGTGCAGTAACTTCCCAGATCCCCCACTGGTTGCCTGGCAACCTCACAGTGAATACAAGAAGTAAGCATACTTTCCAACTGTTTCTTTAAAGCAAGAAGAAAACTGTTTCTTCAAGCTATATTTGCAGAGCCCATCATTAAACAACTGTAAGACCACAAAACTGTGGAAATATCTATCCACTGAACATTATACATTTGGGTTAGACTGTAAACTTGAAGTTTAACTTTAACTTTTTCCCTGGGGAGACATTTTCTCATGGGCCACACATGGAGTGGAAAGCAGAGGTGGAAAGTTCAAACAGACAGCAGAAATTGAAATAATGCATTAACAGGTAGTTCATTGCATGTCATATTTCCTGGTGTGTTTTGAATATAAGCTGCTATCTATGAATCTAAATAAGTAAATAAGGCAGATGTGTACTGACTATAATCCTCCCATCTCTTCTCTGAAAGCACACTGGCTCTCCTTCATAACCAACACAGAGGTTATGTCAGGTGAGGATTGTGGACTTTTTCCACATCTACCTGCACATTGCCAATAGCTGCAGAAAACACAAGACTAATGTGAACATCCAAATATTGTAAGGAACCTTTTTTCATTTTTCAGCTGTCCTAACAACACTTTAGCTGAAGAATTTTGCTTCAGTTCTCCTTTTTTATTTTTCTGAAAGCAAATCTGTGCAAAGAGGTTAGATACTGTGTGCTCAGTCCCTCCATTATTGACATGGAGCAGATTATTGTCAAATAAAGTTAAAATCTGATTATAGTGTAAAGTGTGTCAGCTAAAGTGAACTCTTGTCTTTGGCTCGGTGTCAAGTAACTACAAAACTGCTGTTTAAAGAAGTCCAAAGGCCAAGGTCTATGTATATTAAAGTGAATAACAGTGTGTATAAAATTTAAACAATTCAGTGTATCAGTTACTAGCACTCGACATCCCAATAGCTTCCACCATAAGCATTGTATCTCAACTACTGTAGCAACATAATTCACATACTGACTGTTGTGTCTTTGTTATCAGGGAATAAAGCAGTTCCCTACACTACTTCTGCTGTTCCAATAGGTCAGAAACATAAATATGAAGGTTCCCCTGCTGGCTCAGCATACACTGGAGTTGGTTTATCGATCAGCTTACCAGAGCTGCCAGTGCAGTGTGTTTCTCTGACCTGACATTTGAGGGTAGTTCTCGTGATTTTTTAAGAAGTAAGAGTTGTCAGTTGTCTCAGTAATGCGGCCTTCCACCAGCCTGTCATGTGGTCCAGACCTGTTTTCATATTGTAGGTCTAAAGTGTTGTAATGTTTTGTTTAATGTCTTTATAAAACTAGGATGAGAAAGTATAGCCTACCAATGGATTGTCAGTTGTGACAGCCTTTTCCCAGGGTATGATTTCACACTGAGCTATGCTGGACTGGACAAGTCATGCATCTGACCTGCTCATTCAGCAATGACAGCAAAACCACATGCTCTTATTGCTACAATATACATTTAATCCAATGACACGTGTGAGAAGCAGTCTGAGGGAAAAGTGCATGCAGTGGAAGAAAAAGAAAATATTTCATTATGGTCTGTCGACATTATACAGCGCCCTATCTCAATCATCACTGAAATGTGACAGTGACAAAAACCTGAGGGTAGGCAGGACATAAATGAACACCAAGATGGCATCAGTTGATATTCTGTGTCTCCTGAGTGTCACAGAAACTTGCCTGCAGAAGTTCAGCAAAGTCAACAGAAAACAAAATCAACAGAGGAGCCACTCGTTGATTTCAGCTGACAAGTTGGTGTGTGTATGTGTGTGTATGTGTGTGTGTGTGTGTGTGTGTGTGTCTGCTCTCTGGAAACAAACTTCCTGTATAGTACAGCAGGTGCGAAATCCTCCATCAAAGGAAGATGAGGCGTTTTATGCACACGACAATCAATTTCTTAATGATGGTTATTATATGATTGAGCTGTAGTCCTAAATTGCTTAGATCCATTTCCTGGCCCATACTAAAATTACTGATTGTCATCAGCCTGTTTAAATCAGTGTGCTTACATGCCCTCATGTTTTTATTATAGTTTATTATTGAAACTATATGGACTGTCAATACTCAGCCATTTTATGACAATGTATTTGTCAATTTAACAGTAGCATTTATTTTAATTATGATGTCAGTTATATTGATTTTTATTTATCCCATTCTCTTGATTTATGAGGGCATTTTATTAGTTGTTTTTTATGAACCACCTGCTGCTGCATGGAAGATGGTTAGAACTGTGATTGAATTTATACAAATTATTCTGCTTCAGTGCAAGTCAAATCAAAATTGGACACATTTATCTGTCATTACTGAATGGGAGGATGAGCAGATCTCTGGCGCACCCAGGTGGCGATGCAGCGTTACTGCTAAGACAGGCATTGCAGGATTATATTATATATTTCCATTTATTTTGGAGCAGGTAGACTCAGTTAGGCAGATATATACCTTATATATAGACTCATAAATGTGTATTTCACTTTTGCAAATTTAATGATTGCATGTATTCCTTAAACCCTTAACCCTAACCTTAAACCCTAATTGTGATTTTAAACACAGCCCCAAATTTAAACAGATAAATTAATGCTACTACAACGTACTTTATTGGGAAGAAAAACGGCAGAAATGCCCCCAAAATGTGGAAGCACACACACAGAAACACACTCTATTGGGTTGTGTGCTTGTGTAGCAGAAAGCCCCGGCACTGTTCATTAATCATGATGTTGAGGTTTTGATGCCACAGCAGGAATGGAAATGCTGGTCTGACTCTCACAGATATACTATATTGCCTTCATCAGCTTCACTGAAGTGTTGGAGTTGGGAGAAGTAACACTCAGGGCACAAGTAGTACTAGTCACCTGCAGAAATACAATGCTAAACTGGACCTGAAACCAGTTGCTGGTTTGTGCATAGTGAGGAATTTATTTCTCAAACACACAGAGACAACAACCCCAAACATAAAGCCAAACCTACAGGAGCTTTAAAAGAACACTTTTGTTTGAGTTGCCAAATCTGAATCCAGATCCAATTGAGAATTTGTGGCAAGATTCAGTGTTCCCATACAGCTAGACTGAGCTTGATTGCTTTGCAAATAATATTTCAGCATGCAAATATTTAAAGCTCATACAAACCTATCCACATACTATAGATTCAAGGCTTTAAATGCTTTAGTTAAAAGTTGAATATACATAATAATCACTTAGCTTGCTCATTTGGTGACTCATGCAGAGATTTGTTTTCACTTTGGCACATCCTTCTCTTGTTAGTCAGCCTAAAAAAAATTACTTGCATCCACTGCAATTATACTTCTAATTCAAAAATAAACTCTTGGTAACAGTACAGTAGCATAAACACATTTATTTATGTACCTCTGGAGTTGTGTTGCACTTGGCGATTAGAAGAAATTTCTGGGAATAAAGACTACTGGGCAGTGTTTATTCACAGAGCTTGTGTAAACTAAGCATCATGATTAGCTGAAGATATTTAGATTTCTTGATCTGCCTCACCAACTCAACAGGTCAGGACTCATAGCTCAGTGGTTAGAGCAGTAGACTCAGCTTTTCTCCTGAACCACACTGACTGTACTGGTGCTTTAATCCTTAGTATTTGCATAACAGAGATCACTCACATGAGAAATGCATTAGACCTCATTCATCAAGTTTGTGAAAATAGCGTAAAATATACCATGGAAATTATCCTGGACGCCTGCCATGTGTGATTAATGAGACATCCTCACTCTGCCAATGAGAGTGCAAATCATACATCAAATGCAACCATGGAATTAAAACCATGTGGAACCAATTCTGCATTTACATATGACACATACAAAATTAGGCCCGCTCACTGGAAGACTTGTCCGAGCTACATTTGCATAACTTACATGCACATAAGCCACTTGATATAAAAGAGAATTCAAGACACAGCTTCATAATCAAAGCAGATGCTGGTGTTTTTCAATTAAGGGACTCGTTATCAAAAATGTTTTATATACGGTCAAATTACAGGTTGTCATAGAAGCAAAACTCAGAAGTTCAGTTGTTTTTCTAACCGAGAAAACATATTTATACAAAGAAACATTTGACCTTTGCCATGACGTAGCCTTGTCATGTGAGAAAGAAACAAACTGAAATTTAAAAAAATGATGTTTGCTTTAATACATTTAAAAAATAGAACAGAGTTGATCTTAAATAAACAAAGTCCTTCCAAAAGCTTGCGTGAATCCTTTCTCTACCCTACTGATGGAATTAATAGTGATTTATGTGCTCTATGTAGGACAAAAAAGGCACTTAAACCACTGGAAACAGCTGTTCTACCACAGGGAGGTATTCAGCATTCTAGCTGGTAATTCCTGTATTCAGTACAGAAGAAAGATTCTGAGAAAATTATTTTAACAAATGAAAAAGAGAATATCCTGTTCCTGACTTTTGAATGAACTCAGTGCTAAAACTTTATGTCCCCTTAACGAATTATGTAAATGTCATTCAAAAAGTTTTACACTTGATCAAAAAGAGATAAATGTCACATTTAATTTATCATAGAGTCTTATTTGGACCTAGTAAAAACAGCAGTGCAAATATCTCTCAGTGGCCAGCCTGTGAGCTCCAGCAATTGTCCTTTCAGTGATTTTTACAAATTCAGTCTCTGCTCTCACAGTCTCCTGGCAGCCCAGACAGTTTCCAGCACTGCCATAAGTTCAGTTATGGTTTGAACCTGTTTCAGGTTTCAACCCTTGTTGAGTTGTCAGGGCACAATGCAAGTTGCCTTTCGGAGGGCCAGATAGCCCGTAACAACATCAGTGGGGAGGAGGCGGATGTAGGAGAACTCCTCTGAGGAGGTAAAGCGTAGTTTCGTCTGAGGGTCTGTGTAGTTTGCCTGGGAAAGGACGAATGGGATTACTCAGTGTGTGCTTTGTACTGTATGCTGATTCTTGTTCAATGACATTTTTTTGCAAAATGAATACTCACAGGGAGCCCAGAGATGTCAGAGTACTTTTTAGCTGGCTTCAAGGAGGGAGGAGCATCAATACTATAGTCTGTAAACACAGAGAGGTTATTCACTAAAGCAATGATCAGAATCACTTTATTATGATCATTCCTTCAATAAATGATACCAACATAGAGCAAGACTATGAAAGCCTCCATTTGCCTAAAACATTACATCACTGTAAATGCCTTAGTCATTTGATGCAACCTGGTATTCATAAGATATATATTTTAAGTTGGATGTCAGTAGAGTTAAATCACTTTAATGTAGTTTATAAGGTTTGATGCACAACATTTTTCATCCTGTTTCTGTATTTGAAGACAACATCATCAATTATGTGTCTCACATCATTTTACAATAATCTTACCTGTAGAAATGGGAGCTAATTGTTTAGAGCTAACATATGTACAACATGTATTAGGTAAAAATAAGAGACACAAACTCACAGTTTGGGTCATTAAGCTTCCAGGGTAAAGTACGTTCCAATGCCAGAATCTGTTTGAGATTCTTCCAGGTCCTGTTCTTCTTACCTGCGGCTGCTCCACCAATCCCAGAATGCTGCCAAGTTTGCGAGAGGGGAACAAAAGGAGGCAGAAATTAAGGGAGAAGCACACAAAGGTGTATAAACTTTAAAGCAGGTGAACGTAGACACTCACCATAAATGCAGGGTCTTTGAAGGGTGGAGGCTTTGCAGTCGACTCTGTGGTGGTGGTGATGCTAGTGGTGGTATTGGTTGGAGCGCTGTCTGTTGATCCCACTGCCTTCACTTCATCCACACTGTCTACTGCTGTTATCTGATGATGCAAGAAAGACAAAACTGCTTCAAACATAGAGTAATCACTTTTCAGCCAAGATATGTATGTTTTAAATGTTTTAAATCAAAGTCTACTGCACACAGTGTAAGCTTTTTTTACACCATGGCAGCCATTCAAAGGGTTTTTTTTTTATCATAGCTATAGCCTATTACATTAGGCTATATTATATTAACGAATAAATGAAAACAATAACATATGTTTTTCTGACTGCTGAGCTCAAGCAAAACTCCCGAGTTGGAAAACATGTTGGGTTACTATGACAGTGGGCTGTCAAGTATTTTTTAGTTTTTTTTTTAGTTTATTTATTTTTAAAAAAAGGGACAGTGTACATTCATGAACATTTCAAATTAAAATGTAAATGCACCGGAACTTGCTAAAATAGTTAGTTTTCATCCGTTGTCCCTTGGTAGGACAGAAGGAAAGAAAAAAATAATAAAGTAAAAAAAAGGAAAAATGAACAACAGAGTAACAGAGAAATTACAGTGCAGGTTAGTTATGGTTACAGTTTTGGTTATTTTTAATCCATCTCTTAAGTTTATTTTTAAAGGACAGATAACTGTTGCAATCTTTTACATCTGTAGGGAGAGTATTCCAGTAGTTAGAGGCGCGTACTGAGAAGACTATCTGTCCAAACGTACTGCACCTATACTGTATAACACAGTCTCCCCTGGTGACTGCTCTGGTTGCTCTGCCACTGCTGCTCTTCAGTTCTATAAACTCACTCAGAGGGGGAGGTGCTAGTCCATGTAGTATTTTAAATATGAGACAGGCATCCAAAAACTGTAAGAAGCTGTCAAATTTAAATAAGTTCTATTTTGTTAGTATATGGCAGTGGTGATAGTTGATATGTTTCTGGTCTAGTGTTTTTAAGGTCTGCTTATAGAGGGTCTCTATTGGTTTCAGAGTTGTTGTACTTGCTTGAGACCAGCTTGTGTAACAGTATGAGATGTGAGAAAAGATCAAAGTATGAGTCTGGCAGCCTCTGTAGTCAGGTAGGGCCTCACATGTCTAAAGTTAGCCAAGTTAAATTTAATAGTATTAACCACTTTTTTGACTTGTTTTTTAAAAGTTAAATTGCAATCCAAAATGATGCCAAGATATTTAAAATCAGATACAGCCATGAGCTTATGGCCTTCAATAAAAATATCAGGGTATCAGCTGCAACTACCTGCATTTTAAACAGTTTTAATATAGTCATTTTTATATTAATGCTTATTTGTTCTGTTTTTATATGTTTGAAAACATAACATAAAGCCTAGTTACTGTAAGTATCACTCTTTTTTTAATGTGATGACACTTAATGCAAAATGCATTAATCCCACAACACCCATGACCCATCATCATGGACACTGCAAATCCATACAAAGTTGTTCTGAGTGGTCATCTTTATCCTCTGATGAACCATTTCTATCCTGATGGGAGTGGTCTCTTCCAGAATGACAATACCCCGGGCCCCATGCCCCATCCATAGGGCACAAAGGGGTCACTGAATGGTTTAATGAGTATGAAAATAATGTGAATCATATGCTATGGTCTTCACAATCACCATATCTTAACCCAGTTAAACACGTATGGAAGATTTTAGACCGATGTGTTAGACAGCACTCTCCACCATCCCAACCATTGTCAAAAGGCCAAATGAGGGAGTATCTTTTGGAAGAATAATGTTCATCCCTCCGGTTGAGTTCACAGTCTGTAATCAAAGCCAAGGCTCATTGAAGCTGTTCTGGCTGCACGTGGTTGCCCAACAACTTATTAATACACTTGATGGTGATGTTACCTTTCATGTGTCACTGTATCTGTATACATACCTGTGTCTGTGTGGCCGGTGTCGCTGTCGGCTGTCCTTTCTTCTTCTTGCTGTTGCCGACTGTCTGCGCAGGGGCAGATACCGCCGGACTCCCGGGACGTTTCTTCCCTCTCTGAGCCGCAGCGTTGCCGGCAGCCGGCTGGCTCTTCGCGGTTATGGGGATCTGAGATGCCATCGGTGGATATTCCGCAGCAAAATGGTCTTATAATACGATGTAAATGCAGTCTTTTCACTGGACAGTTAGCATTAGCAGTCCTCCATCCATTGATGTATCCGTCTGGTTTGTAAACATAGCTTCACCCGGATATGGTATTATTTCACTTCCTGTGTCAGTAAGCGCTCTTCAAACCATCTTTTTTTAGTAATAACATTTCTTTTATTAGGGACCGAGCCGAAAGGCAAGAGGGCGAGGATTCCAGAGCAGTCCTGCCCTTGCCTGGAGCCAAGGACCATATTGTTTTTGTGTCGTTTTTTTTAAAATATTATTATTATTATTATTCTATGACACTTTGAGCCTCAATTTGACCCCCAAACCTGCTCGAGAATTCACCAAATTTGGGACGCACCTCAGGTCTGGCGAAAAATTCGATAAAACGGAAAAACAAACAACGTCAAGCTCTCTCACGCCACCTAAAACCCTAAAACGGCCACTACGCCTGATAGGAATGTCGTAGAAAGATCAAACCAAAACTCAATTTTTTGTCTTATCAAGACCTACAAATCACGTGTCACACCCCTGACCTAAATCCAACAGGAAGCGCACATTTTGTCCTTAAATGTATGATTTTTGAAGATTTTTCAGGCTTTTCAAAATATATACATGATTCCTGCATACTTTCAGCTACAGACTCCATTCAAACGTCAAAATGTAGCCACAAGTCTCATCTACAGATGTGTGTAATTTGGTCTGGCTATGTTTTATACGTTGTGCACCTTGTTCCTCTCCCATTCAATCCTAAATCTCCATGCTGTCTGTGCATGCTCTGTCCTCATGCTGTCCAGTCGTTAACTACCATGGCAACAACTGTGTGTGTGTGTGTGTGTGTGCAGCTGGCTCATTTGTGCTCTGCAGTCATCCAGATTCATTTGTGGTCTTAGTGTGCCACCCAGTGGAGAAAACTTGTATTGATTCATGATACCTGATAAGGAAAAGGTGCCTCAGTTTTCTGTTTCTAGTTCAAGTTTATTAACTGTATTATTATGTTTTTAGATATCTGTGCAGTCTGTCAACTATTTCACTGACATTGCTGTCAAAGTCTAGAAAAATGAATTACAAGAGCATGACCTACAAAAATATCTACATGTTTCACTGGAAATAAGTTCCTCTCCTGTTTGACTCATCAAAGTGTTGGCAGTTAATTTCAGTTGCTCAGTCTAAATGTCTACACAGACAGACAGAGGGAGAGAGAGAGAGAGTGTGTGTGTGTGTGTGTGTGAGTGTGAGTGTGTATATGTGTGTGTGTGAGTGATCTACTTATTGCAGAGTCCGATAAAAGCCCGGGTCTGAAGGCATCTAAATGCCCCTAACGGAAACCTTTCCGCTTCACCGCGGCCCAACGTGCGCAAGGGGGCGAGGTCCCGCCCAACGCTGCTTGCAGCTTTAATTTGTATTATATTTGTTGAATTGAACAAATGAACAAAAGAACATAAAAAACATCAACAATCATACACAACAGCACATACACATTTTATCATCATAAAAACATCACAAAAGCATAATTTTAGGAAATTAGCTGTTCAAGGTTTTTGCAGTTTGGTAGTTTAAATAGCTATGGCTCTTCTTCTGAATGAAATGTTTTTCCAAATATGTTAATATGACAAAGAAAAAAATTCAAAACCATGATAAAATCTCACCATATTTGTGAATAAAGTGTATGTTGTAGTTTGATTTGTAGAACACTGGACTTATTACAGCTGACTCAAAGGTTGAATGGGTCCAATGAATAAAAGGGAAGGGCTCTGAATTCAAAGTTTATCTATGATTTACAATGAGCTTGACTTGTATATGCATTTATTATATTGTATTTCATTATTATTATTTTTTTTATTATGATTTATGACTCATTTAGTCAAATAGAATCAGCACTTTTATAAATAATAACACAAGTATATACAGTTAAAAATAGTAGAGAATTTATTTTTTATATTTACATTTTATATACATTTATATTTACATTTATATTTACAGTTATATTTACATTTAAATTTCAATATTTACATTTATATTTATATTAAATATTTACATTTATATTTATATTTATCTATCCCAAAATCCCAGATTCCCATCAGGGCAATTTAGAGTGGCCAATTAACCTAACACGCAGGTCTTTGGAGTGTGGGAGGAAACCGGAGCACCCGGTGTAAACCCACGCAGACATGGAGAGGACATGCAAACTCTACACAGACAGAGAGAACTGGTGCTGGAGAGATGACACCAATCCTCCCCGATGTGCAGCCACAGCGCTAACCACTGCGCCACCATGCTGCCCTGGGAGTGAAGATTAATCAGACTGAACATTGCATTGTGAAATTTTGAGTGACGGGAAAAAAAACAAGGCAAAACAAACAGGAAATGGCCCACCCCTACCCCTACCCCCATCACCCCTACACCCCTCCCACCCCCACCCCCACCCCATACACCCTAACCTACCCCCCCACACAACCCCCCCGCCCCCAGTACAAACAGTTACATATATACTCAGAGTCTGATTAGCCTTCACAGATACTAACCTCTCTCCATAAACATGCCACCCACCCCCGACCCCCCAATCCCCACCCCTGTTTCCCTCTATGCAAGCATCCCATGGACCCTAAAGCTGTATAGGCAAGAGTATTCAGGATGGCCCCAGTTGCTCTGGACTTGCAGCTTCACATATTTGTAGACAGACGTTTCATGTTCCTGATAAGCAACAGGAGACAGAAATGAGCAGAGACAGTTAGTTTGGTGCTCAAAAGTGAGTAACAAGAAAAATGTATAATAGGAACAAAACAACTCTTTCCGTGTATTAGCTTATGGACAAAATGAGTGTACTACTCACCAATAGTCCGAAGGTCTGTAGTTGTTCCCCATCCTGATCATAAAAAAAGGTTCCTAGTAGCGTTCCTTCATCATTCAAAGTCTCCATTCCCTGAGAGAGAGAAAGAGTGAGAAATCCTGTTGAAGATCTTGTTGTTCTCTGTGTGTTTGGCAGTTATTAAACTGAAAAGAGTGCAGGATATAAATTTACATGATACTTACATAGACAGAAAACTCCTTTGGGGCGCTGGCAATGGAGCCAGTGGGGCTCTGGCTCTTGGAAATGTGACCCAGTGTCACATAGCTAAGCGTGGCTGGGTGGGACAAGGCGATGACTAAATGTCCATTTCTGCCTGAAAAGGCCCAGCATCTTCCTGGGACTAGATGTGAGTCTCCCTGAGGAGAGAAAGAGCAAGGAAGAGAAGAGAGTTTAAGTGGAGGGTTGTTTGTGTACTTGTGTCTGTTATTTTCTGTATGATTAATACATTTCAAGTATGTGTGTGTGTGTGTGTGTGTGTGTGTGTGTGTGTGTGTGTGTGTGTGTGTGTGTGTGTATGTGTGTGTGTAGCTCCTACTTTGATAACAGTTCTTGGGTTTTCAGGTGGACGCCAGATAGGTATTCCCAATAATGTCAGACCTGCTTCTTGTACCTGGTACGTTTCTGAAGAAATATGAGATAAAACTCTGGCTCCTGCAAACACAAAAACACAAGTCAACAACGAAGTCAGCAGGTGTGAATTACAATCTGGAAAAGGGGATTTAGATGACTTACCTAGTGAGTCCAAAGCGTAGTTGGGCAAACTGTCCTCTATTAGTTGGTTTAGTTCGAGTCTTATCCTCCGTAGCTTGTCCTGTAGCTCCTTCGTTTGCTTCACCAACTCTTCAAATCCTGCCGTAAAGTCCTGTGATCGAGATGATTCATTTAACATAATATTATTGTTTGCACATGACCAGGGGAAGGATGTATATTTTGCATGTCAATGAGAGTATATTTAGAACTTAGGTGTACAGGAAGAATAAAGAAAGATTTCTGTTTAAAAGAGGAAGTCAAGTTGCTTCTCATTGGTCATACCGGGTCCGCGAACATAGATATGCAAGGTGATTCTGACAGTCTTGAATCCAGAAAGGTGCTGCTGAAAAATCCTGACAGATGGAAGGAAACAAAGCATGGGATAAACAGGTCAGGGGTGTTTTATTTAAAAGACAGGTACAGTGTGCCAGAAAATTGACGGCCTTGACACGCCAAGATGCTTTACTAATACTAATATATTAGAGATGATAGTGAAAGGAGAGATTAGGAGTTACTCACCAAAATACAGGGATATGAGAATGAGATAGGCAAAAAACTTATGACCAGACATGATGTGGACCCTGCTTTTGTTGTTGTTGATGGTGCTGTTGCTGATGCTGATGCTGATGCCATCGCTGTTGGTGATGATGATAGTCTCTGTTGTAATGGGAGAATTGGGCCGAATCCTACGCCGTATGAAAACTCTGTATGTAATGAAAAAGAAAAAAGAGAGAAAGACAACTGAATAAATCACATACAGACCATGTGTGCACATACCAAATGGCTGCCTGCAACTCACATATACAAACACTCCAGCTTACTTGTATAGGGTCTCCTTATAGGAAATGATCGGTTGTCCCGCACAGTCGTAATGTCCCATGGATACAAGGCGAGCGCTTCTTCGTTGCATGACTGTTAATCTTTTTTTCTGGAATATAGACTAGTATTGAAAATAATCCCACAAATAACATGCTCTGACTTGCATTTTCCTGATCAGTATGGCATGAATCGGATCTGAAAATGATCTTATATTTTCACCCCTCTCAGCACCAGTTTTTGAGTTAATTAAGTATAATTCAACCTATTATGTATTTAACTGCCTAAGATTAAAAGTACATGAATATTTAACCAAGTAGCGAAAATGCACACAAATTTAGGCTTCTTATAGTAACTCTCCACTTGTATATAATGTAATACCCCAAAAATATTCAACAAAACACAGTGTTGCAACAGGCATTACTATTATTTGTTCTATTATCCCACAAAATCATATGAAAATATTATTATGAATTGTATTGGAAACCATTTTATGCAGGGAATGTACAAAGAGTTCATGGGCACAACTGGACTGCATTTTCTTCAAATGTACCATTTACATACATTGGACATACATGTTAAACAGATTTCAGCTATCTCTCAGTGTTTTCTGCAGTTCTGTGACACAAACAATAACGTACCTTCACTGATGAGAAAGATATCGTCCTAAAGTGGAAAGATGTCTTTACTCGTGCTGAGTTGTACTCACTGAGTGTTCAGGGAATAAAATGAGAATTCTCACAATTGTTTCGTTCGAACGTCTTAATGCGTCATAATGACTGTAGAATGCGCGTGCACACACACACACACACACACACGCATATACACATACACACGCACGCACACACACACGTTCGCCAATACCTGTCTGAGTTCAACATAACTTGGTTCACGGTACTTCGTCATTTAGTTTGACTGGTCCAATATTTTTTTAATGAATAGTTATTTTTGAAAATCTTTGAAACACAATTAAGGAAAAAAACAATTGAAATGGAAAAGGGAACAAACGAAATAAACGATAACAACAGAGTTAGTATGACTTAAACTAATAATAACCTACCACTCAGTGGAGTGTTGCTGCCACCGTGTGTTTAATGGGAGGTCCCGCACAAAGATATTTTGGAGGCAATCGCATTTCGATAGACAGATTGATGGAAGTGTGAGGGATAGATAATGGATAACGATTTACTATAAAGACAGTTACCTATTTTCCTCCTCAACAAGTCCAAACCATAAACCTGTTAACTCTTGTAATGGCTCTCCCTAATGTGGTACTCAGTGACTGGACTGCATTTTACTGTCTGATATCTGATATATATTTCATCAACAGAAAAATATATTTTTAAAAAGCACCTATAATAAACCCCAATCACACTCTCAGAAATACACTTTTCTTTCCCTTTTTTTTTCTTTATTTGCAAAAGACTTCAGCTGAGAAGGTTAAATAAATGCAAACATGTAATCTGTTGTTCTTGCTTGTTTAAATCACAAGAGAAAGTTAACATAAATTCAACATAAAATAAAAACAAATAAAACAGCCCTTAAACAAAACATTTTACACATTACACACATGAACAATGATCTACTCTTCTCTAATACTTCGATTCCTAGATACATCCCACTTCCTGTTTGTGTATTTATTGCCAACTTAACTTAGTCAAATGGACATATATATATATATATATATATATATATATATATATATATATTTAACTTTTTAGGCTATATTATTTGTTCTTATTTATTTATGTATTTTTGTTTTGTGTTTATGTATGAGATATTGGATACAGGAATGTCCCCTATGTGGATGAATAAAGTCTATCTATCTATCTATCTATCTATCTATCTATCTATCTATCTATCTATCTATCTATCTATCTATCTATCTATCTATCTATCTATCTGTCATATAAGTGTTGTGAGCTGTTTAACCAAAGAGGGATTTCTCCTTTTAAATATAGATTATTTCATCCAAATAAATGTGGATGATCTAAAAAGTACAACTATCCAGTATTCCAAAAAAGGAAAAGACATAGAGAAATATAAGAAAAGATATATATATATATATATATATATATATATATATATATATATATATATATATATATATATATATATATATAATTTGAGTAGCAAAATTATTTTCCTCTCTTCTGTCTATTAATTTCACAACCCTTCACATTCCTGAGTTCTGGCGTTCACTTTGGGAACCGCTGTGGTAAAGCACTACTTGGCCTATGTGTAAGCCTGTCCAAATAGTTCTGAATTATGAATATCTTCTTCAACAGCTTTTATAAGTTTGACCTGGCCTCTGAAAGAGTGAAAAGTTTGACAAACGTTCTCTCACAGCAATCTATAAAATGTTTCCCCATGTTGTTTTTAGGTGACTGGATGTACAGGTACAATTAAACAAGCCTACCTGTCACTCTGTAGGCTGACTGGGCCTCCAGTAATCCACTGGTCTATTAGAGTAGGATGCCATGCCTTAGGGGGTACATGATTATTCTCTTGTTGTTCAATCACAGTATTTCACACAAACAGCTTTGAGGGGAAAGTGCCTCTAGCATATCCATTAGTCTGCACTGGCCCACCAGGGAGGGACCTGTCAGATCTACCACATCCAAATTCAACACAGTTCCCTCTGAGCTACTACAGGGGACCTTAATGAACTGAGTGATGCTGGTGTAAATTGTGTGGAGGTGTATTTGTGTGGAAGAGAGAGAAACACAGTCTTACTGCTACTTTGCTGTCCTTTTCCTGTTTTAACCTTAACTAGACGACCACACTCGCAGGGGAAATGCTGATTCAGAAGAAGGTCTTTTCAAACGTCTCATTCATTTTTCAGCACTGGCACACTGCTGCTGCCATCCACATGAATAAAGTATATCTAGAGACTCAGCTCGAGCTCAATTGCAAACAGATATGAATGTTTTATGGGTGAAGTTAAACTATAAGCTTTGACTGTGGGGCATTGGACCTACACAGCCCTTTTCTGATAAACACATCACCTTCTGTGTCAGGCAGAAAGCAGGCTGGAACAATATACTGGAACCAATATTATTGAAATCTACAGTCTAATCATACCCAGGTGGCACACAGAGCTTTTTCTATCAAACTAGGAAAGCTGTTTTGTGTTGTTACCAACTGTCTGCCACGCCCATGAAACTGTCCTCTCTGTTGACTGCTGCCAAAAAGCCATAACGCAAAGCATTTTCATTATGATGCTGATTTTCAATTTGACACACACGTGCATACCCGCTGCAAGGGGTGTAATTTGAAAGCAGATTATGTAAACTGGTTGGTGGAGTTTTCTGTGCCAGTGACTCTGGGTGGTATGTGAGTCAAACATATAAGCCACAGCCTGGAGCACAACATATTGATCTGTTTCAGCAGGACATTGACTGGTCCTGGATTCGTGTCAATGTTTGTAATGTGAATGGGAGCTCACACATGTCTGCATGCATGCAAGGGCAGGGTATGGGTCAAAGTTCTCTCAGCATTTCAGCTGCACAAAGCCTCAAAATATCTGCGATATTGAAAGCACGTGCAAACTGTATATTCTCACATTAAGACAACAAGCTGTTTTTCAATTTAGCCTTTCATCACAGTTCAATGATATATGAGAGATATGTTTCCAATAAATGATGGGGTGTTTGGTTACTTATTCAAGGGTCTTTTCTTCTTTTTCACTGACTGGTTTCATGTTTAGAACAAGGATTATCACAAACCTGTTTCTTTAACCTGCTGTACAATAGATATGGACAATATTTATGTCTATAACAAAACAGAAATTGAACTGCTTTATACAATTATGGCCTTTGTAGCTTTAAAGTGGATATTGCACAAGCTAAAAGCAACGGACAGTAGGTTTTCTCTTACAAATGAAAGATATAATTATAAACAACAAAATCCCACAAGGTTGTGTAATGCCTTTTCCAGATGTATAATGACTAATACAAGACAGCAAACTTGTCAGGGGAGAATGCAAATAGGCTGTGTGTATCACATATTTAATCATTCACTGTGCTGAATCTCACTTCCTGAATACATTCTGCATGACCTGACCTAGAAGTGTAGCTGTATTGCTATTTACATCTCATCAAGTCGAGGCAGAGTTTTGTCTGTCCATGCAGGTAGAACGTTGAGTCATAAAAATGAAACACGACTCCTCGCTGACTTCATTATGTGCAACAGGAGTTTGGCAGTGATGCTGACACAAACCAATTTGCATGTGTAACTCTGAGAAAGTGGACTGTCACCATATCTCACAAATCACACAGTGTATTGGCCACAGTGAGTTTTCCTCTGAATTACACCTGGGACTGTATTGCCAATCAGAGGCAAGATTTACCATATTTGTGAATCAGAGGTCAATAAATTGGTATCAACTGAAGAAAATGACTCTGACTGAGTCAGGCTGCTAGCCGTGCTTGTCACTGGCAACAATCTGAGCTCTCTCATGTCTATCTCTTTTCCTGGTAATAAATTGTGATATAAAAAGGTAACGCCTGCAGTCAAGTCATTTAAACCCCCTCCCCTAATGGATACAGTTAATAATGAGCAATACTGTTGACATCTTATTTATAGCTGCTTGTAACTTAACATATCCTATTTGCTGGTAACACTTCTTCCTTTTCTTGTGGTGGAAAAGAGGAACCAATATTCTTCTCTGCTCTTTTTTTCTTCTGTTTCTTCATCATCAGTCCATGTGAAACTCAGTATATGACAACTCCTTAGCTCTTTCTCAGGTCTTATTGGATTGATGACTAGGTTTGTAAGTACTGACTCATAAAAACAGGTAAGATAAGTTATGGCCCTCTCTTGTACTGACCTGTTATAGCTTCCAGTTAATTACACGTACGGGGGAGGGGGTGTGTTTTTATGTATTCTTAGGTATTTTGTGTGATTTCTACGTTTGTTGTCTTTGTGCCATGTTTGTGCCATGTATTGCTGTATTGCTGTATAGCTGCTTTGACATTTTAAATTTCCCCTCAGGGATTAATAAAGTAAATCTATCTATCTAATTCTACTTTCTAGTTTATGTGTACATATTTCAACACTGAGATGTATTTCATAGAAACCGAAACAAAAAGGTGGGATACTAGGACCACACTTGAATCTTGCTGTTGAACAAATAACTGCAAAATTATTACTTTTTTAAAAAAAAAACTCAGTGTTTAAAGTTTCCCAGTTAACTCAAACATCAAATTTCCCTGTACTATCGAGACTGATCTGATGAAGTGATGAGAATTTAGTAACAGGAAATCAGATTTGATTTACACACAATGACAAGCTCAGGAGATACACAAATGGATAAGAAGGAACAGATAAAAATGTGCCATGGATGTACAGTAGGGCACGGGTGCCACATTTAATAACCTTTGTTTTTGCAGGTAGTGAAATATTTCCAAAATACCAAAGATAGGAGTTGTAAAGTTTCAGGTGGGTTTCTTTGTTTGTTTCAAGTGTTTGCTTTGAGTGTGATTTTTGAGTGAAAAGATAAGAGTTGCAACACTCTTTAGTACTGTAAAAAAAAAGAAAAAAAGAGGCTTTTATTTGGTTGTCTGTTATCTGCTTCTAAAACAAATATCAAATACATACTTCAACACATCAAGACGAGAAGGTGTTTGTTTTTCCACACTTTGTTATCCTACTGCTTGATGATGAAGGCCACTACAAGGTTAGAAGGCACCTCTTGAAGGTGTTAAGCCTCAATATTTTTTCCCTTCTCTTCTTATAAAACAAAGTTATCACTTTGGAATATGCACACAAAATCCCCTTTTTTGTGGATGAAAATCAGCAGCTGCCTGGAGGGTCAACACAGCAGTTTTAATTTGTTTTAAACAGGATTAACTGTACGTATTGAGCCATATAATGCTATAGAACACTTTACAAAGACTCTCTGACGCATAAGAAAACAGATTTTTCATTTTTCATGAAGATATGACTCACATAAGTACTTATCACAGGCTACCCATGTGGTTTAGTTTATTCTTTAAGGAACGTACATATTTATTTTGTAGCCTATGTATCATGATTTCCTTTCATTGTCGGCATGTCACACAACCAATTTAACAGCAATGCCTGAACGTACCAGTTGAGATTCCTGTCTTTTTTAAATGTGTTTGTGGCAGCTTCCTGTGGTTGCAGTTTAAGAGGTTCTCCTTCTGCTTCAAACGGGATTAACTGCAAGGTTTATCCACTTGTGATTTGTAATGTGTGATTTATAGGCCTAATTATAATACAAATACTGCCTGAGTCATGTAAATAGATGGCCGGCTTTATTTTTGTTTGTTTTTTGGCTTCATCATTGGTATGATTTTTGTTAAATTCATACATCATTGTGACTTTATTTTTAAAGATTTTTTTATGAATTACACACTGAATAGACCAAATGAATGTATTTGTTGCTGTGGCTCCTAGATTATCTTTGAACCACAATGTGTCCATACATGACCATGTCAATAAAGCCTATATCATATTGGTGCATGGCTGTAGACACATAAGGATGAAGTTATGGGGGGGGGGGGGGGGGGGGGGTATGTAACAGAGGATGGATCAGTTATAGTATTTCTTCCGGGTTGAGGAAGTGAAGGGACGGATGAGCACTGATGCTGCCTATGTTTGCTCTGCACATCAGCAGCTCCAGCTCCCCTGTCTCTCTCTCCCTCTCTCTCTCTCTCTCACTCTCTCTCTCTCACACACACACACACACACAAGCAGGGAGACCCAGGCAGAGGCAGCACGTCCGCCCGCAGAGCCCGATCACACCGCATAGCGTTACTGCCGCCGTCTGCACCGACACTCTTATCCACGCTCTCTCCTCAAATGGATGTCTCTTCTGATAACACCCTTTGACACTGGACGCGTTTAACGCTCAAAAACCTCATACCCGGCTTGCGGTAGAGGTAACTGGCTTGTCTCGGCGACAGAGAGAGGGAGAGAGCGAGAGGACCACACTCCCCCCCGCCCCCCCGCCCCCATCACCCTCTCATCGTTAGCTCGCTAAGCTACCTAGCCCGCTAACTTACGCTAGCTGTGATACTTTGGACCGTGTCGGTGTCAGTTTTCTGCCTCGTAGCTAGCCTGCGGTCTGAGGAGCCCCGCCACTTTAGGTAAGCGAACAATACATGGAGGAACACACTGTATTATTGTCGTTTTTTTCCCCCCAGCCACATTGTCACAACTAAGAAGCAGTAACGTTATGTGTAGCAGCAGCAGGAGGAGCAGGAGACTGGCGCTATGGCAGAGCGGGGCTCTTGTTGACAGAAGCAGCCAAGCAACGGGGATGTGATGCGACTCAGCGACCGTCAAACACACACATATTGTCAGTTTACTTCTCAGATAATAAGCCGGTCACAACCAGCCTGGGACGTGTTTAATGAAGGAATTACAGGTCTTGTGTATTATGAGGCTCATGAGTACTTTAAAAAAAAAGTCATCTAACGTTAACGCTAGCATTTACTCAGCCCTGTCGACTTGTCGTGAATGGGCCACTGCCAGGTTAACACTTGCCGCAATTGACCGCAGCGAGTTGTCCTAACGGGTCTATTCAAATGAGCTATGACACAGTTTTCAGATAGCTGCCTGTCTGTAAGCAGTGCGTGTTCAGTAGCGGACTATAATAGTAGTCCTTGGATATAGTTTTCTCAGTGAACGTTTCTTCATTTATTTCTGAACATTTTAAAAGCCCCAGTGTTGCATCACAACCCACAGAGATGAGCTGTACACCCGGAATTTAACCCCTGCTTGGTGCTCGGTTGTGTATTCTGTGTCCTGATAGAGGTCAGAGGACTGAACTCCAGTTTGCTGCAGAAGAGATGGGGAAATAAATAGTGGTCAGATTGAACTCCTTTCCTTCCTCATTGAGCTTTATCTCTCACTGGAACAGAGGTTAATTACATTTCTTGTAACTCAATCACTAAAGAGACCTTTTTATAAGGTTTGGTTAAAGCCTGTGGGGCCTTACCTGTGTATGTGCAAGAGAGAGAGAGATGAAGAGTGAATGAGAGACTGAGAGAGTGAGCATGCTCATGTGAGCTCTTATTAACAATGCTTTCATTATCTCCAGAGATAAGAAAATGGATCCACTTATCAAGAGTCACTGTAAGAGTCGGCAGTTGTGGAGCAGAGCAGATGATGATGTAGGAGCGACGGAGAGCCAGTCAAATTAATCTGTCATGTTCCTTAAAGGGAAGGAGAAGAGGAACATGTATTATTAATCTTCTCTGTGTGTGTGTGTGTGTGTGTGTGTGTGTGTGTGTGTGTGTGTGTGTGTGTGTGTGTGTGTGGAGTTGTCTGGAGGTGTGCAGTAGGAGAATATGCTGTGTTTCTGGAGGGGAGCCGCTGTGTCTTTCTGTGTGACCTGTAGCACGAGTCCCATGGTGCCAGAACATGAGTTTAAATAGCTTTGATCGTGTTTTGAACAGGAATTTCTGTGTGTGTGGTACAGCTGATCATTTAGGTCAATATCCTAAATTGTGACTGTTGTTGCCTTGATACAAATACAGATCATATGACTTTCTAGCTCTCAGCACTCAAGATTTTCCTGACCTGCGTTGTATGTGTGTCATATTCAGGACCTTGCCTAAAAGCTGTATATCTGAAGTCAACCCTGTGTTAAGGCATGACTGTCCAGCATTGGGAGGAAATGAATCATGTTCCTCATTTCAAGGCTGTCGAGTCGACATGATGCGTTTCCTGCACTGTGTGTGAGAGTGTGTGTTGACTGTGTGTTCAGGCCTCAGCAGATGTGCCTGCCTGTGGGTTTGTGTCTCTGTGCTGCTTCCATGTTTGTGAAGGCTGATGTGGGATTTTTGGCAAAGCGGGAGCGTTTCAGACATGTCTTTGGGACATGGATTTTGTTGTAAGATTAGTATCCAGATTAGGATTAAATTGGGTTCTGCGTCTAAGAAGTGAATGACACCAGTAACAGCCTTTACATGTATAGAATTAAAAATGTTTGTGTAGGTAGTTGCGTGGTTTGAGCTATGACGCTATGTGTAAGTAATAGGTTGTATGTGTCTCCGCTGTGAAATAGTAATACAGGTGGTAATAATCATAATAATAGCGTGCTTTGGAATGTAATTAGTCTAACCTTTACACATCTCCTAATTATAAAGCATGTGCACAAATGCAACCAAGATGTTTCATCCTTCCAGTGTTTTAAAATAATTTTCCGAAATTAGCAGAATTTTTTTTCCCTTTCATTTTGCCGGTTGGTATATGAAATCAAAAATGAGGTGAGGTGTAAATCTCTGATGTTTGTATATCTATGTGCTCTTCATAGAGGGTGGCTTTGGCGCATTTATTGCTCTGAGCTGGTCTGGAACAATAGCTCTATTCTGGCTCATGTCTCCGGAGGGAGGCAGCAGCATTCGGCGTTCCCGGCACTCTGTGTGCCAGCAAGGCTTGGTTTAGGATTGGGTTTCCACAGCCACCTGGAGCTCAGAGCACAGGAATGCCATTGTTCCTCCTTCCAGACTATGGCCGGATCAGACACACACACAAATACACACATGCACATAAACAGACTCATGCATGTACACATACTTACTTCATAGTATGCAAGAGGAGCTCATACCAACCTGCCCGTCCCCCAAAACTTAGGTCACCCTTTGTTGTGTTGTCATGGCCGATATAAATAGAAAGTGAAACATCAGGCTTGCTCATCCACTGGGACCTGATATTAGCAGAGGAGCAATTTGTTTGTCTGAGTGGCCTTAAAACACAATAAATAACTGAGTGCTGAACTCATTGCAGTACTTGTTCTGTAGTTTAACTCGTCTAGCTGTTTAGCTGCAACCTGATAAAGACTTAAAGCAGGCTTGTGAAGAGAGCCAGAGAAGTGGTTGAAAATGAATCAACTGGTCAGTTAATCAATAAGTTGATTGATATCGACAGTAAAGCAGCAGTAGTAGAGAAGTAAAAAATGCCAAACATCTGCTTTCAGTTTCTCCAAAGTGAGGATTTTCAGCCTTTTTTTTGTTCGTTTTTAAATGAATACCAATCATTTTTGTGCTGTTGCTGAGACAAATCAAGTTTTTTTCCTAGACCCAGCAACTAAGCTATCATTCATGAAAATGATTAATAATGAAAATAATACTTGCTTGCAGCCAAACTTCACAAAGTGTGATCTTAATATTCAGTTGGAGCTCACTGATGTGGCTTAATGTTGTCATGGAGAGACGATAGAGCAAGATTTGCATAAAGTGTCTCTGTTCAAGCTGGCAAAACGTCCTCTTACAAGAAAACAACCCAAACATCAACTTTCAGTCAGACATCTGATTACGGACTACTTTCTAGCCAGTTCTTTCTCTGAGGCAGCCTTTGTTTTTAATTATGTTGTCTGATCACCTACACGCCTGACAGACGTATCTCCACACTTTGCATCAATTGATTTTAGCGACGTGGCAGCGCAGAAAAAAAGCTGGTTTGCTTCTCACTGCACCTCCTGTTGCAATGATACCTCCCTGTTGCATTGTGACAACCTTGTTTAACAATGAAGAGACAAGTTAACATGAATCTGATTGTGTTTGTTTGTTTAGGGGAGTAGAATAAACATCTTTCTGGGCATGTTTTTGGAAAGAATATGATATGGTCACCTTTGCTATCAGGATGCACTATTTATCATCTTATAATTGAAAAACTGAAGTTTGATATTAATATTCTTTATCCCACCTTTTTGTTATTACTAGATTTCCTCTTCTACTGTAAACTGGCAACCTACATTTGGCATAGTATTTACAGAAACTCACTCCGGATGTTATTAGCAAGTTTTGCTACAACAGATAGCTGAGACTTAAATGCTTGATCCTCATACAAAGTGAGAAAAACAGAAAACAGATGAAAAAGAGAGAGAGAGATAGCCATCAGCAGCATTTAGCAGTTTTTTTTCCTCTCAGTTTGAAGTCAGTCAATTTCAGTTGTGTGTGTGTGTGTGTGTGTGTGTGTGTGTGTGTGTGTGTGTGTGTGTGTGTGTGTGTGTGTGTGTGTGTGTGTTTATGCGTGTGTGTGTTTATGCGTGTGTATCCTCTGGCTCTCCAGCGGGTCACATTAGGGATAGAGTTGCATGGAAGTGGGTCAGCCAGTGCCACCAGGGAGTCTTGCCAGCTCCCTGCTCACGCTCAGGCTGGAACCAACTAAAGGCCAACACAAATATATACGAAGCCTCAGTGTTCATTTGTGGTCAGAAAATGAGAAATGTTTGTGAGTATTTACTACCTGAATGCTCAGATTCATAGGAAGAGTGTGATCTGATCATTCATTAACTAAATATGTCCATGTTTGTTCACTGTACTTTGACTTCTCTTAAACACTTTTACTGGAAAGGGAAAAAGCTGTGAAGGCAAAGAGAGCAGCGAGCCTAAGCTATGGCACAGTATGTATATAGGGTCTCTGCAAGTGATTCAGAGCCTGTCACACTCAGAGTGTCTCAGCTGGATGGACACAGTGTTTCTGCTGGCTTAATGATAAAGAAATAGGATTTAGCCCAGTATTCAGCAGAGGTTTATTTCATCTCCCTGTTGCAGTCTCTTGTTTTCTGCATTGGTTCTCCACTGACAAGAAAATAATGGTCTATTTCTGGCTCCGTTTGCTTGGCTATGCCTGTGTCTCTGCATTGTTGAATTGAGATGATATCATGAACTAATAAGTAGATAGAGATGTCAGCACAGTTTAAGACTTAAGACAATAAAAATAAAAACTGCTGCTTCAAATCAGATTTACCTCCGGTTGTTGGATAGTGTTCCTGATAGTAAGACTGTGTGTGTGTGTGGGGGGGGGGGGGGGGGGGGGGCGCGCGTCTGCATCCATCCATTTCTGAAACTTTCCAAACCCTCAAAACACTTCTGGTACTGGGTTTAGCCTGGAGCCACTTTCTGCTGCAACTGTTTCTGCTGTAGTGTGAAAACAGGTAGGGTGTGTAATGGTCAGCAGCAACTTATGTTCTGTTTATTATTTAGAGTCTCTTCCACAGTATTGACTGCTGAAGCACTCACAGTGAAAAGCTTCAGCGGGGTCTCTGCCATAAAAGTTATTATGCCCGGGGGGAGAGGAGCGGCTGAGAATGATTGTCACTAAAATTGAAATAGCTGGTTCACTTTACAGGAGTTCATCTAAATGGTCTGGGTGTTTTAATTAAGAAAACATCTTAAAATACTTTTTTCTTTTTTTTTTTTTAATTCCCAGATGCTTAGAAACTTTAGTTTCAGGACAGGACTCAAACCTGTGATGCATGACAGCAGGATATATATAAAGTGAAGGGTCTCAAATTGCAAGTCGTCAGCATTCCAGCAAGTGACTGATGAGCTGTTCACAAGATTACATGTTTCTTTTTGTCATTGAAAACAGGGTACAAACAAAAGTAAATAATGGGTAACAGACATGAGGCAAAGTGGTGGCATATCCAGAGTCTGTTATAAAGGAGCTTTGTTTGAAAATAAAACCAAATATGTGATGCATTGTGGATTGTAATCTCCAATCTTGATGTGATTAATAGGTGGCCTGAAAAAGCCTGATTGGAGCGTGCCTGTTATCCCTGGCTCTTTGCTTGGTCATTAGAGCATCCCTAAAATTAAAGTTAAGTGCTTCAACCACAACGCACACAGAAATGAAAGTTTAAAAAGGGGGTGTTAAAAAGGCGTCTCAGTTTTAGAGACATGAATTTTATTAGCGTGAGGGAAATGAACATCAAATGAATTCAGATTCCAGTGTGTAAATACAGGAGACGCGTGTTAGCATTCATTGAAACTTGTCTTATCTTATCAGGAAAATAATCAAATCCTGTTTTTCCTCATTCCCGCATAAACCTTGACATGTCAATGCAACTTTGTTTGCTTGAATGGAATCTGATTGCATCTGAAATTGCAATTGACTTGTTGTTGCACATCCGTCTGACTTTGTACTGAGTACTTCAAACCAGTCAATGACACGGTTGACTTCATAGAGGATACTGTGCATTGGATAATATGTCACACTGATACCTTGGAACATTTGAAGAGGGTGAAAAAATATATATGTTGAACGGCTCAGCCTGCTAGTATTAAGTGACTATACTCAGTCTTCAGCTTAGCTCCAACAATTGCCTTCTTTGTAAGAGTCCGTGTGTCTGTATGTTGCTCACAGCATCTGTTCTAGCCTGAGATATGACCCAACAGGAAAAGACATAGTTTCCATGGCGACAGCCCCTGCTCCTTGCCCATCCCCCCTACACCGCCATAGGAGGAAGTGGAATATGTCCAATTTCTGCTGACTCATTGAGAAACTATTGTGCGACACTGATTAACACACAGATGTGTCTCCTCACTCTGGAATAATTGTTTTTTTTATTAGACTGTGTGTTTGTGATACTATGTTAGCTTCTGCAGCTAGCTCGTAGGCCTGTTTGTTTTGTAACACTTGAAAGTCATTAGGATTTGAAACACTGCAGTGCACGGGGATTAACTCTGGCAATAGCAGGAGTACTACGTACTATAGCTTGCATGTCAAACTCAGGACCTGCTTGCTGTGAGGCGACACTACTAAACATTTAGCAACTGTGTCACCATATAAACAGAGCTGCTAAATCAAGAAAAACCCAGAGAGGATTTACCGAGATTTATGACTCACTTCTCACTGCTTTCATCCAAAAAGAGAACACTGTTCCTACCTGGATGATGGCTCTTAATCGGTCTTTGTTCACAGTGATTTCATACTTCTCTACTCAGTCTGGGTTAGAGAAGAAGTGAAAGTACTTTGAGGGTCATACAGTAAAACGTCCTACGAATAACAGATGCCTCACAGGGCTTATACGACAGATGGATAACCAATGAGTGTTATGAAGTAGTTTGATTTATCAGCTATTTAATTACTTTAGCCAAAAAAATGTGTGGTTATTTTATCAAATCAATCAAACAGTTTCTTATTTGATCTTCAGAAAAAAACTTAACTTAATACTCAAACTCTATATCACAATAAGGAGTTATATGTATGACTATAGAGGATTTTATTTTATTCCCCTCCCTCAGCCATCGTTGTTGACACCTAATTATCTTCACAGTCTCCTCAGATCTGGCTTCGGTAAAGTAAAAAACAACATATTTAGATGTTATTAATGAAAGGTTTATCAGTTACAAACTCTTAGTTTATGCGTCATGAGGACTGGACTTACCAGAAAACCGACCAACCGTCATCAGATTCCTATTCAAATGATTGGTGCACAGTAAATTACTTATAAAGACTTTTCACTGTGGAAAACAACAGATGAACATGTACATAAAAGCTTGGATCAGCTCAGTTGACTTGTTTCAAATGAGCTGCAAATCAAAGAGTTAACATGTTGTTTTTGCTATTTATTTCAACAAGGAATGAAACCCTGTGGTTTGGGTTACTCACAGCCACAGCTGATTGTCACTGATACAGCTCACTCAGGGTTTTTGTTTTCTATATTCAACCAAATTAATCACAAGTAGAATCAGTTGGGTTCAAAAAACTATGAACAAAGTCAAGTCATGTTCATGTTCAGCTCTTTCTTCAAGTGCTCTTGACACCAGTTAGGGTAAAAAGTGCCAAATGAAAATGTTGTTTACCTTTTAGAGATTGTTTCTAATTAGGCACCCAAACAAACCCAGAAACAAATGAAATTGTGTAAAAGCACCACAAAAGGAAACTAATCAGAAGTGTGACTAGACTTTCTAAAGTGTTTAGATCATCAAATGTAGCAAAGAAGGCCAACGCCAAGATTAGTTTCCTAAATAGCTTACATGCAAGTCTGCACTCTGCAAAGTTTTAGGGCCTTTTCTCACCTACGTCATTTGGTGCGGACTTTCAGACTTTTCTCTTTGACCAAAAAGAGCTGGTGTCAGTCCAGATCAATCTGAACCATGGTCCGGTTCAGTTCCCTGGTGAAAACATTTTTTGGATGGTTCAGACTATTGCAGCGCTTAAAGTTCTCAGACACCATGCCAGATCAGGCAGAGATTCAGGCATAGAGCAGTTTTAAATTAATATAATACTTAATTCAGTACATTGTGCACATTTCTTCCTGGACAGCTTTTTAGACTCACATATCTTTTCTTGCTTTAATCCCTACTGTCACACCAATTACAGGAAGTTCTGACAGGCTATCGTCACGACTGGAAAAGGGAAAAATGAGCCATGGTAGGGTGTGGGGAGAGGAGGAGATCCAGTTTTTAATTGAAATATGGTCAGACAATGTTATGAAAAGTCAACTGGAAAAAACTCATGAGAATACAGACACTTTCCAGGTATTTTCTGAAAGGATGAGATGAGAGCTCTGAGAATCTGTTCTTTTTTTCCCCTCCATTCATTCAAACAGCAGTAGAAGGCTAGTCGCTGAAATGACAGCACGCCAACAACAGACGCATACTAAACCAATCAATGCCAAATACAGCGAGACGTAGCTCATGTAGGTGATGATGACAGGAAGTGTGTTTGTCATTTAAAGTTCTTAAATGCGCTCCCATAATTGTAATATGAAACCAAAACTAACCAGATCAAATGTGAATAATGTAGCTAGAAGATGAACCTTGGTTGTGCGTTGAGGTTTGAAAAGGCTCTTAGATAGAGAGGAAGATGAGAAGTAGAGGAGAGGGGGGCAGAGGGGACTCCTGCTGTGGCAGCTCTGTGCTCTGTCTTGTGTGACAGAGCGAGCTATCTGCACCGAGCTCACCCTGACCAAGGTACAGCACACCCCTCTGGGCTCACATACACACACACCCATCCATCTCTAGCTCTTATCTGCCACTGGGTTACGTCTTTTGAGTGTCTGTCCATGTGTGTGTGTGGGTCTGTGTGCTTGTGTGGCTAAGGACTCTTTGAGTGGAGTTGTTGTAGCCCGGTCACACTGATAGTCATATCAACAGTTACTCCTGGCTGATGGACCACAGAACAACAGGCCCATTGTTTTTCTGAGTGCGTGTGCGTGGGGGTGTGTAAGCCATCAGAAATTGCATTTGTACAAGACACAAATGTCAGTCGCGCTGCGCTCATGTATCTAGGGAGTGTGTGTGTGTGTGTGTTTGTGTGTCATATGTGTTGCAGTGTAATCTGCCTGAGGCTGAGATGTGGGTCAGTGTGGCTGCAGAGGGGGGAATAACCTGGCTAAGAAAATCTTTCATGCAGTCAAATAGCGAACATACTTTCACTTTTGGATGTGAATGTTTTTTTTATTACCAAGTTGTGCAGAACATGATGCCTTGGTCGTTTTAGTCATTTTTGCTTAAATAGAGTAGCAGAAACGTTGTGTATATTGTAATAGGGCCCACTGATGCATAGTAATAGGAAATAGAGATGTCTAGATTGGAAAGAGGATGGCCAGATTAGTCATGCCTCAGTCTCATACTGGATTTCACCTGCAGTCATTAAGCCAAAGTTATTGCTGAACATTTAGGACTCACAATGAAGGCTTATTGGAGGTTATGTAGTGTGACCAGGAGTGTGTGTGTGTGTGTGCACGTGCGTGTGTGCGTGCGTGCGTGCGTGCGTGCGTGCGTGCGTGTGTGTGTGTGTGTGTGTGTTGGAACTATTGACCTTATGACGGAGCTGCTTAAATGAAATATTGATAGCACTAGCTTGGTTAGGAAATGTGTGTGTGTGTATATGGGGAGTTGAATGTGTATATATTTAGATCCTTGCCTAGTGATTGATTGGGCATTTTGCAGCAGCCAATAGGCTATTGAGTGTCTGTTTTTTGAAATATGGTCTCACAGATCAAACCACTTGAACTAGCTCAGTAGTGTTAAATGGCATTGGCAGGATTAATGAAGGCCGAGCATGCAAACAGACAGGTAGGTTACATGATGCTGCTGATTGCCAGTGACGTGCAGAAGCTAATGGAAGGACGGATTTATTTGCTGATGAGTGGCTTTTAATGGCACTGTTTGAACAGTGAGATGAAAGATGCCATTCTTTCCCATCAAAGAACAGATTGGCTTTTTGTTGGAGGCTGAGGCAGATATTATACACACTGTATAAGTGACTCAGCACATGCTACCCAGTTATATTATAGGGGTTTTTCAGATGTTTGCTGCACTGAAGTTGCGTTACACTAAAGGGTACAAAGGGTACAAATGATCTTTTTTCAGTCATTACTATGATGTTCGATGTCTGTGTTAACGGTTTTCTGTTATTAGTGATAAATAGCAACTTATTTTATCACCATTAACACATGAATATATTACTTTGAGAGAAATTATAATGTTTATTTATGTCAATTATTATGTTTATTGAATGTTTATGATTTACACAATAGCTTCCAGTTACATTGTATACCATTGTTGCCATGGTGATTAACATTACCGTTTGTTATATTGTTTCCAGACCACATACACACCGAAATATCATCATATCCTCACATCATCCACCTCCAATCATCTCTATACCATCACCTGTGACATCTGCTGATGAAGAATTATAATAAAATGTTCAATAAATGAAAACATCCAGTCCCTGACTCTTTAATGGGAGTCTCCTGTCCATATTGCTGCTTCAACCAGTATACAGTATGAAGTGCAGAAGAGCTGCTACAGATGTTGTATGTTAGATTATGCAAAATATAACTACCTTTCAAGCAGAAACTCTGCGACCATTTCATCCCTTTTTAGCTCTGGATGAAGCTTCATCAGACTCCTCCATCGCTCGAAAGCAGAGCCGATGTTGATTCTTGTTTTAGCTCTTGTTGCATCAAGCTCTTTCTTTGTGGTGGCTTTTTCTACTCTACTTTTCTTTTTCCCTGTGGGAGCGGCTTTTGTCTGTCATTGTCAGTCGTTACTGTCTGTTTACGGCTATCACCGTGTATCATACCATTCGGACCGAATGATATGATTGGTCAGAGTTTTCACTGAATATTATGAGTATTGGAATAATGTTTTGTTTCTGTGCCTGGTAGATCTCTCTAATATTTTAGAGTAGCATTTTAACCTAAACAAAAAAAGTGTAAAAATGTAACAAAGGTAAGGGTAGCTTTAAATGTGCTTTCTGTAGCCTTGGTTGCTATGGTTGTTGCTAAGGTTTTTCCACGTGTTGTTTGCGTTGTCCACTCTTATATTTTGGATCAGATCACAAACATTTGATATTTAAGGATTTTATTCGAGAAGCTTCAAGTAGAGAGCAAGAAAAGATAGTGAAATCCTACCACTGTGTGAAACTCTTGTTTCATGGTTTGGTAACGTGGCCTCCCAAGCCACCCACCGTGATACAGCTTACAGCAGCTAACCAATCAGAACAGAGTGAGCTGAACAGGAAGGGGGGTTTTAAGAGACAGCGCCTAAAACTGCCTGTTTTAGACAGAGGCTGAACTGAGGGGCAGCATAAAAGGTCAGTAGAGGACAAATAAAGAGGACAAGTAAATCATGCAAAAATATTCCAGTAAAACCTCAGATTATAAATATAGACCTGGAAATGTGCTTAAGTTGTACCCTTTAACAGTACTCTTTAGTTTTCTATTGCATCACTGACCAGTTGTGTATTTCCTTTGCTAACCACCGACGTAATGATGACCTTCCTGTTAGTACTTGAAAATAGGCGAGTATCAAATATATTTAGGAAGTGGGTTGTGTGTGTGTGTGTATGGGTGCTGTAACATACATTTAAATAAAATTACACTATTCAATATTGTGTTTTCATATACCCATTATTCACTTGCAGTTGAATATATCAACACCACTGACAGCCAAAGACACACTGTTAAAATATTTTTGAACAGATATTTAGAATTTCCAAGTAACGGTTTTATTTAAGTATTGAAGAAAAAATAAAAACTGGCAGTGTTATTCCTTGCGGGGCCTTTAAAAAAAATTGCAATGAGAGCAACTTGTTATTCTTGGGTGTAGGCGATGTCTGTCATACCAGCCATATGTCACTGAAAATGTTTTGCAGAAGGATCTCTTGCAAAGAGTGGGAACAAGTATAATCCCCAGTGTGCAGTGAACTTAAATTTATGGAAGTGTTTTGAATTCACACCTTTAAGATGTTTGTTATATTTACGTACATTTCTTTTTTAAATGACTTCTCAGGACGTTTTCAAGAACTAATCTCCATATTATATATGTGTTACTTTCCTTTGTTCTGTGTAAGTTTTAAAGCCTTTTAGATACTCCGCTCTTAGAGAAGCACTACGTAGAAAATGTAGTTTAGCATCATTCATTTTAATGCAGTTTATGCCGTTAAAAACACCCTCCGTAGTACAGAAAATGTGTTCACACTGCGCTACAAGAGAAGCAGATTGCATGCTGCATTGAATTGCTCGGAAGTCTGTCTTGGATTGGGAATGTTGCCGGGAGCATTTGAGCGCACAGCTGGGGGCATGAACGCACTTAAACTTGATCCTGTTAACATGGCGGCAGACAAGAGTAGGGACAGCAAGGAGATACTGAACTAAGAACAAATCTCAAGTCTCCAGATGTCACAAAGACAAGACAGATATTGTAGGTGGGAATTTGGGCTAAATCTGTTCTGTGGAACCAGGAGGACAGGACACAGAGGAGGGAAGGTTGTGTGTGTGTATTGTCATCACTGTCATTCCTCTTAGTGGTCTAGTGGCCTGCTGCTCCGTTTCCTGTGCTCTCTACGCTCCGTAAACAGGAAGCAGATATCTCTCTTTCACTCTGTAACTCTCCCCTTTCATCTGTCCTTTTCTGTCTGTCCTTTTGTCCCTCTGTTCTTCCTCTTCTTACCCTGCCTCCCTCGGTGAGTACGTTGCTCCCATTGCTCGTCCTTATTATGGAAAGCAAAACAGGCTGTTGGGTGAGCGTTTTGTTCAGAATAAGTGGTGTGTCCCTGGGAAGTTGGACCAGCTGCTTCTTACCTATATTCTCCTTGCTCTATTCCTGGCATTCCTGTTTTTCCTCCCTTGGCTTCCCCTGGAAAGCTGTCAAAAATGGTGAGCTACGGCTACAGTCGCCTGAGATACTGTTGTTGTCATCTTTTGTTGCCTTTCCTCTTGTCCCTATTTAGCATGCAAGGATTGGGTGTTTGTGCGTGTTTGAGGTGCCGCAGGCCCCTCATGGTCTTCCTTTCCCACACGACTGGAGACATGAGGTGTTTGACAGAAAAGGAGGTTCAAGGGACGGCTGGAAGGAGGTGGAAGGGAGGCGCAGTTGGCACAAGATTGGCACTGTTTGTTGTTGCTAAGACCAAAGATGTCATCGCTGGACTCCCTCTGTTAGAGCATACGCTACAAACAGAGTCACATAACACGTACAGAAACCCTGGCTGGGAACCAAGCACATAATCACACACAAACACACATACACACGCCAGCGCTTCATGCTGATAGCAAGCTATCACACGGTCTTGAGAAGAGACACTTTCCTCCCTGACTAACCCAGCCTCTCCTCTCTCCTCTGTGTCTGCCTCTGTCTTTTGAGAGAAAGCGGAACAGTTAGGTTTAATGCTCGGCCATGGCTGGTTGGTCACAGTGTGCTCACGCTGAGCTCGGGGAATTGTGAAGGACTGATTTGACTGTCTGTTAGTTTTAGCTCAGCCCACACTACCCTCCAAATTGTCCAGAACAAAGGTTTTTTTAGAGCTTCTCAACCTTGTTTGGCTCAGTTCCTGCTTTGAGCCCTCACACGTTAGCATGCCAAGTTTTGCTTGCAAGGTGCTATGTGGGTTCAGACTTGCACAAACCACATGATGTGTGTTACGTGATTTCTGCTCGCTGAAAGAAGACTTATGCTTGCAGGGAGAGTTCTTCACATATCCAGCCATGACTCATCCTCACCTCTGCATTTGTTAGTCTGCCTCAGTCACTGGTCTTTTGGATTTCCGACAAGAATTACGTCGACCCGGGCTGAATGGAAAGAGGCCTGTGTGGGAGAGGAGTCAGACTTTGTGGATTAATAACAGGGAGTGTACTGTAGGGACGGGGAGATAGAGGCAGCGGTAGGGTGGGATGGTGAGGACAGACTTTTGGCTGCAGCACTGCATTCTCTGCGTTGGTTCTGCGAAGAGAAGTAAGGAGGTGGAAAAACAAGAGGGATGGTGAAGACTGCAAAAAGAAAAATAGATACAACAATCCAACTTTTCTTTACCAGTATTTAAGTTAAGATGTGGCTGCAACACTGGATTCTTATGTCAGTGCAGCGTTGGCCTAAATACTCATGTTGCAATGACACAGCTAACTGTTTGCACAGGTCCATCTCTGCTCTTGTGTGGTGTACTGTATTACACAAGTTTCCATCCGTTAACCTAACTAGTGACGCAGCACATTTTGATGTGTGAGGTATAATATTATTACTACTACTGCCTCTTTGTGTTGAAATCCAGCATATTTTGTGACTGTGTAAAATCATGTCTGTCTGCAGTGTATTACAGCTCCCTGTAGTGTTTGTAAAAGTCTGTGGTTGAGGTTTACATTTAATAAGAGAACAATTAATACCCAGGTTGAGGAAAAGCTGATGTAGCTGTATATGTTGGAAGACCTCCCGACTTTACTGCACTGCTGGAGACGAGCCCAACGAACCCCACAGATATGGAGTCTCGCTTTCATTCAGATGTTCAAAATTCAAATTTGGTTTATTAGCATGACAGTTATTTTGTACATTATTGCCATATCGTGTGTCACAGTGTTAAGTCTTCGTTTTCTATGTCTCCCTGGAGGTCTTTTTATTGTCTGTTTCTCTTCCTCTTTGTGGTTTATCTGTCTTTACCCTTTGAACATACAGTATTTATGCAGCAATTAAACCAGAAAGAATATAAGAGGAGGTTTGTTCGGCAAACAGAGATGTGTGGCTATTTTCACCGCTCTCTCTCTGTGTGTGTGTGTGTGTGTGTGTGTGTGTGTGTGTGTGTGTGTGTGTGTGTGTGTGTGTGTGTGTGTGTGTGTGTGTGTGTGGGTTTATTTTGTGATTGTCAGGGGAATCTGGTGGGTATTTATAGAAGCTCTTGCTTGTCCTGCTTCCAATTTGCAGATGGATTACATTCCACTCAAACTTTGGGGCAGCGTAAATGTAAGATAAAGGGAGAGAAAATAGATACAAGGAGAGACAATTTGCATCGTGTGTGTGAGAGAAAGGTTGGGAAGAGACGAGGAATGATGAGTCACCCAGGAGGAGAAGGGCACAGACACTTTTGGTGGCCTGGACCCTTCATATACTGAGGCACACCTGCACTGCAGTACAGCCCCCTCACACTCACTAACGCACGAGTGTGTGGGCTGGCAGGGAGAGATGTATGGTATGGCTTATCTTGTAATACAAACTCTAATACGCACACATACACTGGCAGGCAATATGAAGTCCCACTAGACAAGAATGATGACTTGGCTTTAAAGTAGGCCAAGGACCAGATTGAAGGACACACACACATACACACATATATGTGCACACTGAGTCATATTCACTCTCATCTTCATTCTCTCTGCGGATTTTTCAAAAATAGCAGATTAATCCAGTGAAATGAGCAGTTCTGAGAGTTTGTCAGTTGTCCATCCCTATATCCCTCTACCGCCTCATCCCTCTGTCTCCTCCCTCCCGCTCCTTTTATCCCGCTCCAAGGCAGCCACAGAGAGTCTTTGGTTATGTTTGACGTTTGGATGGGTGTGGAACAAGGGAGGATGATGGATTTATAGTACAACACAGAGAGATAAAGAGCTACACTGACCATTTGTAAATCACTGACAACTCTAAAGGTTCTAATGTCCTCTTTCAGACATGTTTCACTGAACGATGATGCATTTCCACAAATGCCAGGAAGTGTTGGTACAACTGGAAGCAGGCCTGGTGACACTGTGCTGTCTGATTATGTGAGAGAGATGAATTTTATTATTATGTGAGCATGGCCAGGAAGTGTGTTTTAGGCCTTTGAGTGACAGCTTCTCTCTTCTCTTCCTGTGGTTGCTTTGCGGATTTGCGTCCCTGAGGTGCAAATGTACCGCTCTTGACTCTTTTCCATGCCTTTTAGAAAAAAACACAGTGCCTGCTCCACTCAATGCCACTGGAATGTTTAAGGGGAAAATGGGAGACACAGAGTGTTTCCTGACTTAGACTTTCAGTTTCTAGATGACAACAGTTTAACATATCAGTGCGACTGCTTCACATGCAAACAACTAATGAATCTGTTTTTCTCTTGTCTCTTTGAAGGAGCATGTTTGAGTGACGGGCAAAGGAGGAAGTGGGATCTCTGACGCTCCGCCCTCTCTGCTGGTGGAGCACCCTGCACATCTCACCAGAGACCCCTTTAGTCACTCAAACAGGTATGAGTCCGGGAAAACTGAGCATCACGTTAGTTCAGGCAGAGCGCTGTGGTCGTGGTTGCATCAGTTGATCAGCTTTTGGTTGTCTCTCTCTTGCTTCGGCATCAGCTGCTCATTTAGGATTTAGTTTGCTAATGTTCATACATGTGGCCAAATACCTCTGAATTATACACTGTGGAGGTTCACATGTGTTTATAATGCTGCAACCAAGAGTGCAGAGGTTTTTCTAAATGATCTGATGTAGCTCCGGGTCGTTTTTACTGTAAATTACATGTATTTTGTATTTTATATGTTCTTTTATTTTCCCAATGTTAAGTGCATGGGACGTACTCTTGATGTACTGGCTATATTTAAAAGGTTAAGATATGATAAACAACCCAACTCTTCTGGACATATTTATAAATTTAATTTCTTTCTGTGGGTTTCGGACACATGTCAGATCTTTGCTGACACAGTGGCCTGAAACTTACACTCCCAGCTGAAAGCATTGTTCTCACTTTGCTTTGTTGCTACAACAGAATTAAACTGTCTATTCAAACACTTCATGCGATCTCTGGCTTGCATCAGCTTCTCTGTGCAGTACAGAGTTAAAGACTAGCACAGTACAACAAATAAAGTTTTGGGTAATCTACAAGTATCAGACAGTATGGTCTCACTGTTTAGAAAGCCCAGATGAGGAGACGACATGTTCAAGAGGAAGAGGTTTTGTGTAGTTCATCGGTAGGAAAAGGGTTAGGCGACCCCATACTGCTATTAACTCTGGTATATTTGCATGGAAACTGATTTAGCTTCAATCTGACAGGGGTGTGTGTGGGTGGGATATCAAATCATTAACTCATTGTTCTGTAGTGAAATATTATAGTTTGATAATCAGAGTAACAAATGTACTTGACTGCTGAACAATACTTTTTTTAAAAGTCTGTTAACACAACGTTAACCTCCTAACAATGTCCATGTTTGCTTATTGTGGGATTCAAGTGTTTGAGCGTCCTGCAAAAGCTAACATGATATATTTACTGTAAAAGATTATGCCATGATACGGGACGCTTGTAAAAGCAGCTGAGCCCAAAGCTCCGAGCCAAACCTCTTTACATATCAATCAATACAGCACTCTTAAACACAATTGAGCCTCTTTTAGAAACACTTCCAAAAAACAACTTAATCAAAAAAACAGAATCTTACTCCAGACTGACAGTTTTTGCCAAAATATAATGTTAAAGGACTCCAAAATGCACCCCGCCGAGCCGAGAGAGAGAGACAGAGATAGTGTTACTTCACAATTCTGCTTATTTAACTAGAGCCTCATAAAATAACATGAGTGACTCACCTAAAGGCTGCAGTGGTGACTGTGTCCACTGCTAACAAGGTAAAGTAATTCTAGCCTATTGATTTTTGTTGATTAGCATGTTAGCATGTTAGCATGCTCAGGGATCAGTGAGCACAGCCTGGTGACAGTCAGTCGAGCAGCTGAAATACTCTGACAGGACCGAAGTAGCCGGGATGCAGAGGCATTGTGGTGCTATCCTGGGTAGCCTGGCCAAGGAGCAGGTTTACAATGAACTCCGTAATTTTTAGTTTGAAAAGGTCCCACACCAAACTTTGCCTTGACCTCTTCATGTTTACGTTGGATATCTACGGCAGCTGGTAGGTAGCTGAGCCGTTGGTAAGATGTCTCATTTCTGCCACATAGTGAAATTCATTGCATTGCTTCAAGACTCACACTACACAAAACAACTTCTATTTGAAACCAGCGTTTGATCGATGATTTCATGTGATCGACAACATTTTTAACGATCAATTATCGATCATCGATTAATCATGCCCATCCCTACTGTGAACATTACTTATATTTGCTCAGGATACTCTTGAGAAGATTTGTATATTAACAGCCACAAAACTGTGTGGTTACACTGGAGCCAATTTCTGTTTAGAAAGTAACCGCACAGTCTATTTATTTCACATTTTTCACATTTTGATGATGTGGAATAAAATCTGAGTACAGTGTTAAAGTAGTTCGTAGGCAGGAAAGCCCTGCTGTAATGCCAGAGCCTTGTAAATCCTGCCGGGTTGGCGTGAGTAGTGGGAGTAGGAGTCGGAGCAGCAGTGCTGGGAGCAGCTGACTTACAGAAGAAGCCAGACACCCTGACACAAACATGCTGTAACAGCTCAGTGTAAGGGGGGTGTTTAAGTGTTGAAACCAAATAACAGTCTGTGATGCTGTGCTTATTGGGTTAATTGTTGTAATGCGCTTTTTTTCCTTCTACAGTGATAAACGTGGGTTTACGAGTTGTTAAAAGAGCAATTACAGTACACAGGCTTCACACAGAGCAAGAGGCATGATGCTGTGTGTTCATACGTCTGTTGTTATTTATGTATTTCTATGTGCTGTGGTCCTGTTTGAGTTTACGGGTGCAGCCAGGCAGCTGTGCTCTCTCCATCCATCAGGGGACCTCCCCCTGTGACTGTAATATGTATTGATTTTGGCCAAAAATGCCCGAGTGATTGGAGATTGAAGTATTTAATTCCACTATGCGCCTTTGCCAAGCTTTGAATTGGTAATCAATTTCAGCTGGGACTTTTACGCTGCTGTGGGCACTTCTCTTTCTTTCACTCTCTGTTTTTTTGCACCGTGTCTTTAAACTTTCTTGTCTCTCTCTCTCTCTCTCTCTCTCTCTCTCTCTCTCTCTCTCTCTTTCTAACAAAGTATTGGTGTATCAGCCAGCAAAAGAGAGTGCTGGTGTTAAAGAGCATGAACAATACTCGATTTATGAGGCTGTTACCAATATCAGTATTTTAGTATTCTAGGGTTAAAAGATACAATGGAGATATATCGACCAGTATTATTTTTTTATGTAAACACTCTGCACTTTTGATGAGGAGTTGTGGCAGAAATGAATATAAAGTATATGTAAGTCAAATATATAAAAACAAAAGAAATGCAGCTGATAAAACTGAATAGACATCAAGACTATAAACACAGTCCTGACCTCGATTTTATTATTTAATTCAAATATTTTACATTCATATCTGTAAAATATGGTGCCAATCCATCAAATAGATGTTGAGATATTTTGCTGAATAAGGCTGCATTCAGTCAAAAACCTTGCTATCTGTGTAATCCTGTGTTAAATCAGTGCAAGAGGCAGCGTTGGTGGGTCTGTGTTGTTCAAGCTAGAGGTGAGAAAATGAAATATGATCCAGGAAGTCCAGTTAGAGCTACAGATGAATGCATTTAAAGGCAGTGGGTTGTAATATGTACAGACTAGAGCAACTTTTTTGTCTTTTGTTGCAACATTTCTTTTGCTGGACTGCCCTGCATTGTTTTACCAAGCTGTAGTCTGCGCCAGTACCCTCACTGCATCAAGGCACTTCCCCCATTCAAATGAAAGACTAATGTTGGCCTGAAATACAGAGCCAAAATCTGTAGGATTGATCGTCTGGGGACCACAAATGTTTTTCATTCCATGGCAATCTGTCAGATAGTTGTACAGATATTTCTGTCTGGATCAAAGTGGCGGACCAGCAACATACAGACAATTTCATCCCTAGAGCTGTGCTATTATTAGGGCTAAAAACATCTATAAAGCAAAGCTTTAATGATGTCAGTACACACTATCATCTATATCTTTTTTAACCTTTATTTAACCAGGCAATTAAGAACAAATTAGTTTTTACAATGGCAGCCTGGCAAAAGACAAAGCCTCTTGAGGGAAATGGTTAGGGGCTAAAAAATATATATATATTACAGTGTCAAATAAAAAGATGAAACTTATTGTTTCACCTAAATGTAACAAATCAGCGCCCCCTTAAAATGTGGGGCCAAGCTGTTAAGGCACACAGATCCTCATTAAATAAATACCTGCTTGCTCAGCTAAATAGTGCATCTGCTCTTATTCAATTAAGGTTTTTTTGTTTAGTTAAATTGTGGACATATTTGTGATGTTGTTAGCGGAGTCTGTTTTAGGCGAAATGGATCCACCTTTGCTATAAGAATATACTCACAAATAGTAGATTTACAGCACACACAATACTGTATTATTGTATACTGTCTCTCTCCCTCTCTCGGTCAGTGTTAATGATAGCGCTCTCTATCTCTTCCTCTCTCTGTCCTGGTCCTGGTCTCGCTCTCCTTCCTCTTTCGGACTTCTCTGTATTCTGCAGGACAAGGTTATGACCTGGAAATGAAGTGACCCCAGCCTTTTTTTTTTGCCCTGAGTGTTGGTGTACTTCAGCTACTTCACAGAGAGTAATGGACCTTGTTCTGTTTCACGTCCCTAATATTAGCCTGTACCTTGTTCTGCTCCAGTTGAGGCGTTACAGCTGTTCAATCACCACTCCCATCACTGTTGTCGTAGGAACTGTTTAGTTTATCTGGCTCATATGATCTGAGGACAGCTTGCAGACTTGAATAGTAGCACCATCTCTGGTTTTCTCATTGAAGACACTTCAAAGAGCAACATGCAGTTTAACACACTTGTTTATGACTGAGCAAGTGGTTAAAAAAGAGACATGAAACAGACTGTACAGAGAACAAACAAATAAACTATGTCAGTAGTTTATTATATGAATTAGCAGTACAAACTTTGTGCTGATTAGTAACACACACTGGCACAATCTCTCATCAGCACTCACTCATTTAAATACTATCTCCCTCCCTCCCTCCCTCCCTCTTAATTTTCATTTACACTTAAAAACATGAAATTCCCAGAGGGGAGACTCTTGTATCCCAGTCGTAAATTGCGAGGCGAGTCCTGGATCCTTTTGCTCAAGAGTTTTTCCAAGTGGTTGTGACAAACACTAGTTGTGCAATCTCTAAAGGGGGATTAAGCCTGTGGAGAAGAGGAGGGGATATGAAGAGAGACACAGAGAAGGATGTGAAGGGGGAAATTGTGTTCTTGTAGGGAAGTAGTGATGGCAACCGTTCTTGAAAGGAGACGACATCACTAAGAGACGAACAGGGGAGTGGGGGTGGCTGAGAGAGCAGCAGAGAGAGAAAGAGCAAGACACCCAGGATGGAAGTATAAAAGAAATATGGAGGGAACGTGATGTTAATGGATTAAAGAGAGAAAGAGCGGAGGTGGATGGATGGAGAATTGTGCGTCTGTTTAATGTCATAGAGAGCCAGGCTGTTTAAAAGAGACTTCAAAGAGCCTAGCGCCCAACATAAACTAAACCGACACTCACACACACACAGAAGCAGGGCCCAGGGCTGCCATGAGCACAGAGGAGACCTGAGGTGTCCTCTGCCATGCCTGATTAGAAATACAGTGAGTGGGGAGGCATGGCTGAGAGACAGCACTGGGAAAGTATGCGTGCATGTTTTTAGTCGATGTACATGCATATAAATCCTTCTCTGCTGATGCTCGGAGCGTTTCTGTCTGTTTCTCTTCAATTCACTGTGATCAAATGGTATTTAGCAAAACTGCTTGACAGCATTTTGACACAACTATGTGAGAAGAATATGTGTGTGTCTCTATGACGGAGCCACTCTGCCGTCTGCCTGAGAGCACTGTGTCTGGTGTTGTCTTCTGAATTTCTACTGTGTTATCAGGTTGTTTCATGTAACTTCTTGAAGGTTAAATGAGGTCTGCACGATCTAGCAGCAGTCAGAGAAGCAGAGAGGGGCGGTCAGAGGGAGACCAGAGAGTGAGGAATGAACCTCAGGCTTCCCACTGGTGCAGGAATTTGAGGAATTTTCAGAGGAGTAATCTAAACAGGGAGACAAGCAATTTGATCAATTCTTTCAGGATATCATGGAGAATATGGGAAATAATTACTTTACAGGAATACACCAAAATGGGTTTTAAAACTTCTGTCATGTGATTATTGTGGTTATTTTCCCCACTATAGTCCTGACTGTAGTGTAAAACTAAACTGTCTTTGAGGTGTATCAGGGATGTGGTGAGAAGCCTGAAAAATGGAGAAAACCTAGATGCTTTATTGTGGCTTATACAGAGGAAATATATCAAAGAAAGTAGGTATTAATAAATAAATGTGTAAAACAGTGAGAGCTACGAAGAGATTCAGCAGCTTATCATATAGCATGACAACTTGTTATAGTGCTCAGCTGTCACCCATGTGCTCACTTTATACTCGTTGCACTGGGAGTAACACCTGTGCGTGTGTGTGAAACCTAACTACAGTCAATGGTGTGAACATACTGCGATGACACTACTGAGCTTAGTGAATCGTTTTCCTGTCCTCCACACTCACATCTGTCTTTCTACACACACAGGGACCCCCACTGACATTATGCATTTCGTAACCCTAACCCTGTCCCTAAACATAACCATCACAACGAAATATGTAACCGTGACCTCTCCCTAAAACCAATTCCAAACCCTCAAACAGCCGTTTGAACATCTATTGATTTTATCTGTCAAAAACAATTGTAGGAGATTTGTATCAAGAAGACTGTAGATTATGTTATGTGCTTGTGTTTTAAAAAATATACTATTGGCCGATATAAATCATTAAACCATCCTCAAAAATCCACTATTGGTTAAATAGTATATGTCATAAACTGTATGACTGGAACTACCAAATTATTTTATTGCTGTATTAATTCATTTCACCAGAAGATGAAAAGTTCAGATGACTTGTTTGCCTGTCCAACAGTCCAAAAGCCAAAGATATGCTGTTGAATAAAGAGAAAAGCAACAAATCTTCTTAAGTAAACAGTCTCAAGTTTCAGAGTGACTCTGATGGTCTAGAGGAAAGCTAAATGCTTGTAAATTTTAAATGAAGGTCGGTGTCAAATTATCTGAAATAATTGGTTGGGTTGGTAGATGCCAGGCCTTTAAAATACTTATAAACAGAGTTTCTAATTTAAATTTATAGCTGACAGTGCCAGCGTTAGGACTTTAATGTATCCACTGTAGCATAGTGGACTTCATTAACCTTGTCCTAGTTGTAGGCCCCAAATATTATGTTTTGTAAGATTATGTTTCTGAACCCCCCTTTTTTTTACGGATGTCTGACATCTCTGCCCTGTATGAACAGATATTATAGTGTGTATTTAATACTCTGCTGCTGTGGAGAATATTACTGTCAATACATACATCAATACATACAGCACAGAGCTTTAACCTTGTAAAAGTGGCCGGATCACAGGTACGTCATTAGAACTCTTTGGCTCCACAGGCAACTCTGAGAACAGGAAGATCTTCACTCTTGTTTTCTGCTGTGTGCGGCACTTTGTGACACTTTGAATCCTATCAGGTGGAATTTAGAAATGCTGCTGTGCAGTTCTCCATCCTCCATGGCTACTAAGCAAAGCTATACTAAGCCAAGCTAAGCTAACTATGCACAAACACCTTTTTTTTCTCCCAGGGGCACGAGAGAAATCACCGTGGCCAAATTAATTTTCTCCCTTCTGCTTGTACTGCTGCAACCTGAGGGATCATTGAGGCAGAGAATCAGCCAAAGAGGGAGAGGAGGTGCTGGAGGAGAGAAGGAAAGGAGAGCAGAAGAATTTTAATGTGGCTGTGTCTGTCTCTCGCTGCCTGCCAAAGAAAAGCAATTACTATCACAGCTCCTCTCTCTCTGCTGTGTGTGTGTGTGCTTATCTGTGGGTGTGTGTGTATCTGCACTCCAGTACACAGGGATTTGGTATGTTACATGTACAAAGAGTAGATCGACTTGTACACTGCAGGGTATTTAGGAACTCTGATACAGTAGATGTCTTTGCCTGACACTTAAAAGCAGCCAAAGCATTGCTTAGATACCATAAAACATTCACTTCATAACACAAATGTCAGTGTTCAGCGTGCTAATAACAGCGCCAAACACTAACCTAACCATTAACATTTAAAAATGTCATCATACATTTTCATTTTTTCTTCTGCAGTGACATAAGATAGAAAGGCAACAATGCACTGTGCTCATTGTGAGGCTCTTACTGAGTGTGCAGGTGACCATTTGGAGAGTGCTGATAACCAGCTGGCTGATAACAGCCGAGAGTCAGACAGACAGACAGAGAGTCAGGCGGAAGGACAAATGGAGGTGCTGAGAAGATACTCAGGCATGGTACTGCGGAGGGGGGTTGGAGGTTGAGAGGAGTGAAGCAGGGAGACATGAGAAGAAATAGAGAGTGATCACCTCGCTGGAGCTTTGAAAAATCCTGTGATTGTGTCTGTAGCTCAAAGCTCACAATCACTCCTCACCTCAGCCAGATCTTTAATATGTCTCCTTCATCTTCTCTCTGTTTCTCTCTGTCTCACGTCACATTTCCAGGATGCGGAGGTTCGCCTACTGTAAGGTGGTGTTGGCCACCTCTCTAGTGTGGGTCATGCTGGACATGTTCATTCTGCTCTACTTCAGCGAGTGCAACAAGTGTGACGACAAGAAGGAGAGAGGACTGCCCGGCAGAGACGGTGAGTGTACATTTAAGCACACACACACACACTCACATGATCACAGAGACACCACTACTTAACATCTCTGTATATGTGTATCTACTGCAGACACCCTGACGAGGCCGCGGGACGGGCCCGGTGAGGGGGGGAAGCCTGTGGTGATCCCTAAGGAGAACCAGGAAAAGATGAAGGAGATGTTTAAGATCAACCAGTTCAACCTCATGGCCTCTGAGATGATTGCTCTCAATCGTTCACTGCCAGACGTCCGCCTGGAAGGGTGAGCGTCCTCCCTGCAGCTAATCAGCTGTCCTGTCTCTTACTCAACTCATAACTATGTTCTTGAAATGGCTGTCAGTGACATCCATTGTTGGGAGAGTCCGTACCGACCATCTAATTTAAACCACAAGCCAGATGTCTGGCCTTAAAACTGCAGAGACACACAACAACCATCCAACAAGCACCTCTGGCCGTGTAAAGTGGCCTCTTAACTGTTGGTCAGCAAAGATTACTAATAACTACATGGAAGGATACAGATGTATGCTTACATAAAGTAAATCAAGGTGGATAACCTGATCCAAAGAAATAATAATACCATTTTTAATATCCAGTAAATAAAACGCTTACATACTGATACTACATACTGATCGTACACATTATGTGCTAAATACTACTTGTCTTTGTCCTCTCTATTTTGTTTTTAGTCTACGCAAACACATGTCTGTTTTATATTACCGGGATATTATACAATGTGATCCCCAATGAATGTCAATCAACTGCAACCTCAGATTACCACTGCAAATTAAACTTCATTAAATAGGCCGCAAAATGTTTTCCAATTATTTAAGTTATTTTTTATTTTCTGGCATGTTCACAGTGCTGTCACTGTAGTATGCATGTCCATTTTAATTATGTTTATTTTGTCACATTTCCAATGCAAACACACTGCAGACTTAAAACCTGCATAGACTTTGTATTGAATTGGAGAAAAGGCTGCTGTATCAGTGGTGACCTTATGATGCACTCGTGGGTGTGACTAAAAAGTGCAACCAATAAAGCCTGTTCAGCTAAATCAAAGTGCATTCATCTCCATAGCTAATAGTTCCTTGGTTCACCCTAAACACTGATCCCCCACAGTCCTCTTATAACAGGAAGTACATCACATTAAGGAAGTAATGACACACTTCTGTGAGACCTTGACGCTAAAAACACATTGGCTCCTGGTGAACCATGCCATGAGCTCATTGCATCGCGATTTTTACTGCCCCATTTCTATTTTGCTTAAATAATACTAGGTTATATATGCAATTCACAAGTCCTTCCTCTACATAATGAGGAATTTAGTATTATTTAAGTGTGTGTGTCAGTGCCAGATTATACAGTCAGTTCAGCAGCCGGCTAGCAGCTTGGAAGATATGTCAGGGTTAGTTTAAACCAGGTGGAAACCAATTTGCTTTACAATCTGGCACTGACACACACTTAAATAATACTAAATTCCTCATTATGTAGAGGAAGGACTTGTGAGTCTTCTTGCTTCAGTTGGGGACCATGCATGGATCCGTAATGAAGGTTTTCAGAGGGACAAACAGAAAGACTGACTGACAGACGCAAGACTGACAGGCAGGGTCACATGCACAGCAGTCAGGCAGGAAAGAAAGAGGACATTGATCCGTGAAATGGGTTTTAGTCTTTGAGCGAGAGTTGATTACTAGGTGTGTTTTCACTCAGGCTTCTCTCCGTCTATCTGCTTTTCCAATTAGGAGATAAGACAGAGTCAATATCGAGCAAGGGAATGTGTGCCTGTGTGTGTAGGCATGCTTACATTTGTGTTTATTTTTGTGTGTTAGGATCGGCAGGTTTTATGGAAACTGTAAATGAATTCATCATAGCCAAGCAGGGCATCATTAGCTGAAATTGTGGAGCGGAAACTCACTGATTTATTTTCATTACTGTCAGCAGTGCAGTCTCTGGGTGTGAAAAAACATGTGAGGACAGGTCATTTTGAAATTACAGTCAAGTCTGTGTGTGTGTTTGTATGTGGCTTATATGTGATTGGGCGGATCTGCAGTGAATGAAAACACTTTCCATGACCACACCTTTCAGAAAACTTGACATTTACTCCTTTTTTTAGGTTCTGACAGCAGCAGTTTTATGAGAATGCATATATAAATGTGTGTGTGCGTCGGTTTGTGTAATGTTGCAGGAGTGACGCTGTTTAATTAGAACCAGTCTGCCCGCCCATCCTGACTATCCCCACAATCCACTGGCTGGAGAAACAGCCTGTAACTCATTATGCTGTTTTGCTGCTGCCAAATGTTGCTCCACCACCCTGACAGTTTGAGTACACAACATTCACCACCAGTTTTTAAAATCCACATCATATGACACTGTCATGTGTGTATGTGTGTGTGTGTGTGTCACACATGTTGGATTGGTGGAGACAGATGTCTTGTTTTTCCATCACTTACATAGTAAAATTGATGCATGGAGAGCGGAAAGTCTTAGTTGTTCTGTTTGTGTTGGGTGTGAGAACCAGGAGAGAGAGAAATAATGAACTGACTTGTAAAACATCTGAAAGACTCCGAGGGTGTCTCTGTTTTTACAGTGAATCGTCTTGCATGCTTGTCGACTTCCCCTCCTCACAGAGTGTATGTGCATGCACACTTGCACACCGCAGACTGAGAATCATTGTGTGTGTTACTTAGCATGCTCAAGAGGCTACTGCAGGATGGAGTATACTCTTGACCTTCTTCTCTCCTCCGTCGCTGTTACATTCCCTCTGTCAGAAGCAGCTGAGGAGGTGAGGAGCGAGGAAATGTTCCAACGCTCTGGCTGATCAGGAGGAGGGAGGGAGTCAGGACGAGATGAGGAAGAGAGATCATATTCCATTTGCCTTTTATGAGAGTTGAATCTTTCAGAGGAAGGAAGTCAGGCTGGTTTTGGCATTTTCGTCAATAGATACAGTTGCTGCTTGCTGAGATTCTTAACCAGATAACACTTGTGAAAGTGACTATGAGAGAGTTTAAAAGATAAGTATGGTGATGTATTTCTCCTTAACACCATACAGCCTGTGTAGCCATAACCTGATATTGGTTCGTCCTCTATGCTATGAACCTCCTTTTGTTTTTTGAAGGCAGCTACTGTAGTATCAAGGTTTTCTTTGAATGGAAATGTACGTCCACAATTCATTAAGAACACTGGCTGAGGACATTGGAAAGACTAACTAATGCACTGCTGGTGTTTTAAAAATTGGCAGACTTATCCTTTAGTATCTGAGTGCCTGCATACGTAGGCTTTACTTAGGTTCTTGACCTAGGTGTGAGATGTCTGTCTCTGTAACTCTACCTGGTGTTATCCAATGAAAATTATGTGTGCTTAAATGTTTTTTTTTTCTCTATTTATTGCAGAGAAACAGTTAATATGAGCATGGAATTGGATGAGCCCATATTTTCTGCCATCTATTGTACAAATCAATCCATCTGTAATATGTGTTGTATTCCCAATGATTAGAGCTAGTAATATAATTGTTCATTTTGATTGGTGAGATGATTAAAAAATACTTAATAGGTCTTAATTAAAGATAGATATGATGTGACCAACTTCATCTATAAAGCAAAACAGCAGTGTACTATGTGAGACGTTTGATTTGATTTATTTTAGTTTTGTGTATGAAAGTGTGTTGTTCTATGTAGCATCTAAACTGGAATAAAACTGTCATCAGTGCTTCTTTTGTATGGACCACATACAAACCAAGCCAATAAGTGTTTACAAGCTGCAAACCAGGGAGGGTCTGCTTTCACTCTATATGATGTATCATGAAAGCAATATATAATCATAAAAAACAGAAACATTTATAGATAATATAAACAGAGGGGACAACCAGAGCATGCCTCGAAGTCTGAATACACCAAGAAAAGCTACAAACTTTGTACTTAGTACCATAAAATATTCAAACCCAGCAGTATGGTGTGATGTCATTTAAACAGACAGCATTTCTCAGGGAATACTTTGGAGAACTATTTTAATAAGTCAGTGACCCAGTCGCCACTACATTAATATCCATCTTCTCTTGTCTCCGCTCATGCCCGCTCTCTCCTCTGTCAGACTTTTACATCCTTCTCTGTCTCTCAACAAGGGAGTTTGATGTATGTGCTCCACACTGCTATGATAATGACTCACTCTCTAATTAGCATCACTAATCAACTGTCATCATGCTGGCCCACAATTTCCATGTGTTTCTGTCTCTCTCTGTCTAAATGTAGGGATTTACGGTTTGTTGCTCACTTATTATTCCCCCTTAGTTTTCCTTGTTTAGGAGAAATTTTGAACTCGATAAAAATACAATTATTCTTGAGGCCATAAAAGATGATCTGATTATTGCAATGATTACATGACTGACTAATGTGGTTTAGTTGATGTTTCAGTCCCTTCAGATCCCTCTTGTTTAGACCTCTCTCTTGTATGGACTCACTTGAGCAACAGTCTCTTACAATCAAACAAAGGCTGGATTGTGATGCCTCGACTAAAGTGTTATTTTCTTTTCTTGATCCGTCTCCGTCAGTGCAGTTTTGTTTGTGAGTAGAGCGTACAGCTTCACTTAAACCACATGTGGTATTTGATGCCAGTCACACACCTCAGCTTGTTGTACTGTGTGATGTATTTTTTGTTTTGATACTGACAGTGTGCTGGCTGTTCATTGCCTGAATGATTTAATGTTTGCTTTGTACCCCTATGTGTACTTGCATTAAGTATCTTTCTATAATACAATCACAAATATGATATCCTGATTGTTTTGTGTTCTCTCTATAGGTGCAAGAACAAGTTATACCCTGATAACCTTCCTCGTACCAGCGTGGTGATTGTATTTCACAACGAGGCATGGAGCACGCTGCTGCGAACCGTCCACTCCGTTATTGACCGCTCTCCACACACACTGCTGGAGGAGATTGTCCTGGTGGACGATGCCAGTGAGAGAGGTATATACACAAACACACATATATACACAAATACCAGCACACGTAGATAATTCCTTCAGTGTTTGTGCCTCTTGTTTGAGGCTTAGCCTATTTTTTTTTAAGAGCTACTGTATGATTTTACTTGGTTTGTGTGTGTAGCTGTGTTTGTGCATGAGTGTGTATAGGAGTGTGTTTGCACTGATGCCCTACAGCCAGTCAGCATATATGCTCTGTGTGTGCCACTCCACCCTGTGCAATACTGTTAATCCCTGTTTGGGGGAGATTAGGTCTTTAATTCGCCAGCCGCAGGGATTACACTCTGTTATTACCCTCAATCCCCCCCTGCCGCCAACACACAGCACCATTTCACCCTATGGGACCTCAGGTTAGATGGTGCAAGTCAGACTGTGTGTGTGGGTGTGGGTGGGTGTGTGTCTGTGTCTGTGTGTGAGAGTGAAGGGAGGGGTGCTCTCTGCAGGTATGAGTGGTGTCGGCAGGCATGCTAAGGCACATGCACACAAGCAGACGTTTGCCTTTTGATGTCTGCTGCTGCAAAAGGAAGTAGTAACCTATAACCCAGCTTCTAGTGTGTGTTTCTCTCTCTCTCGCTCTCTCTCTCTCTCTCTCTCTCTCTCTCTCTCTCTCTCTCTCACTCTCTCTCTCTTTCTCTCTCTCTCTCTCTCTCTCTCTGTCTTTGAGTGCGTTTATGTATTTGTACTGCATTTACTTTAATACATATATGTGTTTCTTTGTATGTGTTAGATTTCCTAAAGCGACCATTAGAGCAGTATGTTAAGAGACTGGAAGTCCCTGTCAAAGTGGTGAGGATGGAGCAGAGGTCTGGTCTCATCCGAGCTCGCCTCAAGGGAGCGTCCTTCTCCACTGGCCAGGTGTGTGTGCGCACATACGCTTACACATGACATCCAGCACACAGTCAGCTGCTCTGCATATGGCGTTATGCACTGTGGTGGTTTGTCATACATTTTCTCTCCATGTTTCTAGGTCATAACCTTTCTGGATGCTCATTGTGAATGCACGACAGGGTGGCTCGAGCCTCTGCTTGCCCGAATCAAGCAAGACAAGTAAAACATGCACACCCACACAAACACACACTGAAAGGCACACACACCATTGGCAAGCATTAAAAAAAATCAATAAACTATTGTTGAGCCTGCAGGGGGCTTGCCCTTGTGTTTATTTGATGCTTAATTACTCATTCTCTGTTTACTGCTTCCTGCAAGCAGGCACTAACATACATTCACACAAACGCACAAAAGGTTCACAATTGTATAATGTGTGATGAGTGATGGCTGATGGGAAATCACAGCATGGTCCATTGTTTGAATGCATTTAATTCTGGAGGTGCCACACCTTGCAGATGAGCACTTACTTGTGATTGATGTCTGCTCAAGGTTACAAACAGCAGGCTGATGTATGTGTGAGAGGTGGTGTTTGTTTTGTATGTGTATTGATCTGTGTCTGTCTGTGCATTTGCTGTAGGAGAACAGTGGTATGCCCCATCATCGATGTGATCAGTGATGATACATTCGAGTACATGGCAGGATCTGACATGACATACGGAGGCTTCAACTGGAAGCTCAACTTCCGCTGGTACCCTGTGCCCCAGAGAGAGATGGACCGCCGTAAAGGAGACCGCACACTGCCTGTCAGGTTGGTGATACAGCAAGATGAGCCTTCAACTGAATGATTTGAGTTTTACTCGCCTTGTTTACTGAAGGACACTTCAGTGATGTTCAGTCTTACCAGCTCTAGGGCTGCTTTTGTGCAGCTGACCCTGACCTTTGTCCTCTCTGTTGGGGCAAGCAAGAAAGAAATGTCCCTGCAGGAGAAAATTATTAATAACAGTATACATGATAAGCCATACATGATAATAAACACAGTACGCTCTCAGTACACTGTCAGTCAGCTGGTTTAAATAACTTATATCCTTTGAGCTTTAGCGTTGCTGATAGGCATTCAGAATTGATGTGTGTAGGGTAATCATGTTTCACCATTTCATTTACCACAGTCAATAATCATAAAATGTTCTCAAGGCAGGAATACTGAAAGAATACAGTGAAGCTTCCTCTGTAGTAGAAGAAAAGATGTTTATGTAAGACTCTGCAATTGTGTTCCGTGTTTCATTTCTCATGGCCCAGACTTGGAACTAAAACCAAGAGCTTGCTGTATTTTCTGCCTGTCCATCATCTCTTCTTCCTGCTCTTGTTTCTAAGCAAACTTGACACGTTTATTCAAGTGCCCCTGTTTTCAGTTGTTGTTGGGGTTTTTTTTTTCAGAGTTCTGCGTGACAAATTTTTCCTAAGGGTGTCTTGTAAGTGCCCTACAAAACAAAAAAATAGGTTGTAGTGTTAGAGCAGGAAATTAAGAAGTACTTCACACTAATAGCATGATTTACATAAGCCCTGTTGTGTCACGAAGCAGTTCTGCATTATTTAGACCACTTAACAGCTATTGCACATAAACAGCAGCTATCAGAATGAAGCATGTGTGTTGGTTTTCAGTTACGCGTTGATAAAGTTCACATAGTAGAAACTTTGCGAGTGTGAGTCAGTAGTAAAGTAAAAATCTGATTCATAAAGTATTATATTAATGTGACTTTAACATCCCACATGTGTATCAGGTGATAAATGTTTGCTCATAGATGGCCTTGGGCGCTGCCTTTTATCAGCCACTGCACAGCGTGCTACAGGCCTTTTACCCTTGGAGCCTGCAGACGTGTTGCTGTTACACTTTGAGGAGCCTCTCAGACAGTACAGCAGGAAACCTCAACAGCTAACGTGGTTGTTATGGGTACATCTACCTTGTAATTTACAGAGCTGTGCAAACGTCTTAGGTCACTTGGAAAGAGTCTCTGTATAGTTACTGGACAGAGAAAACACAACAAGCAGTCAACGTCTAAAGCAGACTTAGGGGAGATCCTCTGAACATATTAAATGCCTTTTTCAATTAGATGCTGTAAATCCTTGACAGTTCCCACAGAGAAATACTTCAGTTTTACAATCTCAGTACAGATACTTAACTTTATTTACAGTTTGGTTTGGTTTTGTTTTAACAATTATTTATTCTGGGAAGTTTCACTGAGAAGAAGCCTCTTCTTTTTCAGGAACGCCCTGATGACATTCACATAGTTACAGTTACATTCACACCTGGAGGCTGCCCAGTACAACCACAGTCTAACCTGCTGGCCACCTAGCTGCTCCGCTAGAGCAGTTGAGATTAAGGGCTTTGTTCAAGGGCACCTCAGTGGTGGGGGAAGTGCTGCTTTTTCACATCCCATACTCAGATTTATCTTGCCGAACAGAGCCCAACCACCTTATGGTTACAACTTTGCTTCTCTAACCTTTAGGCTACCAATGCTTTGGATTTTAGCATGGTTTATTTATTTTATTGCCACAGTGGATTTTAGGCAATTAAAACACTTTTTTCAGTGATAAACATTCATTGTCAAATGATTTTGGTTTTATTCAAAGATTTACCACAATCAGTATGTTTTGTTTGCTTTGCTGTGATGCTTGATGACTAAAAACAAGTGATTTCATTGTTAGCTGGAGAGTTTACAGAGTGTTCGTATGTTTACAGTATAAAGAGAATCACAAAATCATCTATAATTAATGTTGCCATCAGACTTCACCACTCTTCCCATGTCCCATGGTTATCTGTGATTGTTAAACAACATCTGTGTGTGTTATTTAACAAGCGAGTATTTGTTTTTCTCTACGTCTGTATTGCTCATTATTTCCCACTTTTCAGCCAAATGCTGCACTCTGCAAACAAGCCATTACCCCCAGTGTTCTCAGGATATGTTTCATCCGTGTTTGTCCGTTTGTATGTAAAGTATTGTGTTTTCGTAAGCGAGCCTAGAAGTTAAACAAAAGCAAAAACAGGCAGTAAGGAAAATAAGCCCATCTATAAAGGAGGAAACCTCTCCGTGAGGGGGGGAAATACGAGAGTCTTGACACGACAATCACAGCAATTGAGAAGTGAGCAGAAAAACAGAATGAAAAAAATAACAGGAAAATAGCAAAGAACAGGGGGTAAGTGCAGTGAAATATAAGACTCTGATGGGACCTGTAGATACTGTGTGACCTTTAGAAACTGAGACTTGAAAGAATTGAGTTAATTCATCCTGCTCTCTTGACTCTTCCCAGGACTCCCACCATGGCAGGCGGCTTGTTCTCCATAGACAGAGATTATTTCCAGGAGATCGGCACATATGACGCCGGCATGGACATCTGGGGTGGAGAGAACCTGGAAATCTCTTTTAGAGTGAGTGAACTCACACATGCAGTCAGTGAACATGACTGTATTCTTCCATGCACTGGCAGGCATTCAGGAGTGTCTGCTGGGGTTCAGAAACACACTAACACAAGCTATTACACCTGTGAGTTTCACTGAAATGTTGACTTGACTAATATTTAGTCAAGGTGTCATCCTGATTGGCTCTCAATCAAACTTATTCAGACCGTTACAACTCAGACAGGAGCAATCTGCGTCATCCATCTCCCAGCAGAGTTCACTGGTCAGCCTTTCATAATTCAGCGATCCCACCTTACACAGTAGACAGTGCTGTGTGTGTGTGTGTGTGTGTGTGTGTGTGTGCGTGCACGTGCTGATGAGATTTGTTCTTCACAGATCTGGCAGTGCGGGGGAACTCTAGAGATTGTTACATGCTCTCACGTGGGTCACGTGTTCAGAAAGGCGACGCCCTACACCTTTCCCGGAGGAACGGGACAGATCATCAATAAAAACAACCGGCGGCTGGCAGAAGTCTGGATGGATGAATTTAAAAACTTCTTCTATATCATTTCACCTGGTGAGTTTGAGATTTGTGTGTGTGTGTGTGTGTGTGTGTGTGTGTGTGTGTGTGTGTGTGTGTGTGCGTGTGCGTGTGCGTGTGCGTGCGTGCTCATGTGTGGAGGTTAATCTCTGTGGCAGGTGTGATCTATCCATTAACCCTGTGAAAGTGTGATATTGCAGTGTTGACCCAACAGTGCGGCACTGGGGGCAACGAGTAATTTCACGCAACAAAGCATCTATTAACTCACACAAGCAAACACACACACACACACACACACACACACACTTGCACAAGCTTGCAAGGGAGAAACGACCACAAGTAAAGCAAAACTTTCAAAATAAAGAATATTTTTAGATGTGAAGCCCTTCATGGAATTGAATTGAACTCCCTCACAAACTCACTTTCATTTAGCGGGCTGCAGTTGGTGTGATTTAGCTGCTTCGTGATTGTCGACCTGTTTCACGCATGCTGAACACAAGCCCCCTACAGGGAAGGAAAGTAACAGCAGCAACAGTTGCAACCTGCAGATGTCAACACCTACACACAACCAAAGGAATCGCTGCTGTGATTTTAACACCCTGCCACCTGCATGCAGTGTTACAACATGTAGTTTGATGCTCAGGCTCGATTTTCATTCCATCATTTTTCAGTCTTACTTAACGTTCGTGCGTTTTGAGCCTACCATCTTCTCTCAATGGAGCGGGTGTTGCCCAACCAGTCAGACATATACATAATACAGATGTGGTTCATAGCAGCAATTAATCTTGTTGATAGAAGAAAATATGCTTATCGTTATAATTATTGCAAATCAAATCACAGCAACCTACAAAACTGCAGCAATCTCATTCACATTTGTCACAATTTTTCTAGCTCTGCCTCAGGAAGATGACATCTCCACTTCTTCCTGCTAAGATCTGTTACATCAAGTTGTCTTTCCAGGAAATGTATGTCTGGTTTAGTGCCACCAATGAGCACACCACCAGACATGTTTAAATTGTGGGAGAAACTAGCACTGACTCAAAGGTCTAAACCCAGGATATATCACTTGTTATCTTGCTCTTCAGTTAATTAGGAGAAATGCTATGTTTTAATTCACTCTGTGACTGGTCTGACCCTACACTTTGTTTTAAAAAATGGAGTGAACTCCCTCATACCCCCTTTCCACCAAAGCAGTTCTAGTGCTGGTGCTGATTCACAGTCGGTTCAACTGTGAACCAGTTGAGAACCAATTTGCAGGGAGCCACGTCATTTCGTCACTGTATATGTCAGTTACGTCTCTGCTTTCCCATAAAGACTTGCACCAAATTTGAAGCAACAATAATACAAAGAAGAAGGAGAAGAACATAGCACAGCTAAGTCACAACGCAAATATGTATGATTTTCACCATCAGTAAAATGTTCAAGGGATAATTCACTCCTCATCTATTCACCATTATGCAGCCTTGTTTGTTGTGGTTGGTCTTAATAACGTCGCCCCCTGCCCCCTAACATAACCGGTTTTTCTTCTAGTCCAGCAAAACTCTGGTGCCACTCTGGAACCAGTTGTTCTGGTCGGGATCTGGTTCTTTGTCGGTTGACACAGGAAAACCGGTTCCAAATTAAGCACTGGCCCAGAACCAGCACTGTAACTGCTTTGGTGGAAAAGGGGTATCACTGCCACGCAGTGAGCGAGCAATTCAGTGGAGCATGAGTAGATAGTAGTCAAGACTGGAAAAAACCAGCACATGTGCTCACTGCCGCTAAACTGGGATTCCTACAGGATTGGTCTGAAACATTTTTATGGACTTTTCCTCCTGAAACTGAGTCTTAATTGAAATCTTTTGTAACTGTCATGAATTCAGGCCAGCTGCTTCCCTCTGTGGGGGAGCGAGCACCACATTTATTTAAAGCCGCCTAAAGAGGTTTGTTGGAGTAGTTCTTCAACATTGGCTTTTTCAGGTACTTCACCATCAGACAAGTGAGCTCTGCAATTCAATGATATGGGGTCTGATTTGCTTCAATAACACTGTGTGCACTCATTCTACTTTACCAGCGACACCCTTTGAATAAGTCGTATATGGAAAAATGCACAAAGGCTGGGCTTTACGAATGCAGTTTGGTGCCAGAGGTACTGACTTTCTGTCTGTCTGTCCAGGTGTGACCAAAGTGGACTATGGTGACATCACGTCTCGCTCGGCTCTAAGGCAAAAGCTTCAATGTAAACCCTTCAGCTGGTACTTGGAGAACGTCTACCCTGACTCCCAGATCCCCAGGCACTATTATTCGCTGGGAGAGGTGCGCTTGTTCACTCACGTACACACACACACACACACACACACACAAACTACTATCTGGCTCACTGCATTTTTGACAGTCATTCACTGCAAGATCAGACATGGATGCATCTATGATTCACCTTCTTTAGGCCAAAATCCATGCAGACACTGTGAACATGAATCTGTTTGGATTGACGGGTGTAGTTTAAAGTTCAGGTAACAGACTGTTGCTCACACATCTGTATGTATTCTGCTCAGATCCGTAATGTGGAGACCAACCAGTGCCTGGACAACATGGCTCGCAAAGAGAACGAGAAGGTCGGCATTTTCAACTGCCACGGCATGGGAGGCAACCAGGTAACTCAAAACCAAGAAAAAATAATTGAAAAAAATCAATACTAAAAAAAGCAAGAAACAAACAAAGTTGACCTCATATGTATATTTTTCTTTCTGAGGACCCTCTTCATTCAGTTGATACTGTGATATTCCAGTCGTGCAAAAATCATCCAAAACAGAAGTTCTACTGTAAAGATTTGTTTTAAAATGTGCGTCTGTTTGCGTGACTTTCAGGTTTTCTCCTACACGGCTAATAAGGAGATCAGGACGGACGACTTGTGTCTAGACGTGTCCAAGCTAAATGGACCAGTCATGATGCTCAAGTGCCATCACCTCAAAGGCAACCAGCTGTGGGAGTACGACCCTGTGGTGAGTGCAGCTGTGTGCTGTGGACATGATGGGAATGTTCATGTGAGAAAGCAATACAAACAGAAGAGAATTGTCTTGTTACACCAGAAAAGTGTGGGATGTTTTTTTTTCCATTTTTAATTTGTAGAAACTATCAAACTAACAAACTAACAACAAATGAGATGAAAACAATGATGGAAACATAAGTGCAAAAAAACTGTTTCAGTTTGCAGATTGGTTTAAACTGATTTTTACCAGGAAAAATGTATCTTGTAATGAACATTTAGTAAAAAATGAGAAGTTGATTCTGCACCAGACTCCTTTTCAATAAGTTAATAGAACTAAACTTTGCTGTTCATGTTGTTAATGTAATTTAAAAAAATATTTTCTTCACCCTGATTTCAGTAATGTATTTCTTATACAGATCATTCACTCATTTCAGACAAGCTGTCATTTGAGTTAGTAAGATATTTGTTGTCTTCAGTTTAAGTGTGGTAAAGTTAACCAACTGCATACCTCACTTCAAAATTAAAGTCTACAAAATGTAGCTTTGAAACTAGGGCTGGGACAATCCGCCATCAAATTGTATATTGGTGATTGGAGGGTTGCCAGGCGATTTGCTGTTTAACAAGGCGATTTTGAAAAGAAAAAAAAACGGCGCTCTACTGTGCATTAAGAGATGTTTCTAGAGGAAAGTACGGGAGTACGGGGTGTCGGACCCCCTGATACGGGCCGTCCGTTCCCTGTATGACCGGTGTCAGAGCTTGGTCCGCATTGCCGGTAATAAGTCAGACTTGTTTCCAGTGAGGGTTGGACTCCGCCAGGGCTGCCTTTTGTCACCGATCCTGTTCATAATTTTTATGGACAGGATTTCTAGGCGCAGCCAGGGCGTTGAGGGGTTCCGGTTTGGTGACCTCAGGATTGGGTCACTGCTTTTTGCAGATGATGTGGTCCTGTTGGCTTCAGACCATGATGTCCAACTCTCACTGGATCGGTTCGCCGCAGAGTGTGAAGCGGCCGGGATAAGAATCAGCACCTCCAAATCCGAGTCCATGGTCCTCAACCGGAAAATGGTGGAATGCACTCTTCGGGTCGGGGATGAGATCCTGGCCCAAGTGGAGGAGTTTAAGTACCTCGGGGTCTTGTTCACGAGTGAGGGAAGGATGGAGCGGGAGATCGACAGGCATTACTGCGGTGTCTGCAGTAATGCAGACTCTGCACAGATCCGTCATGGTGAAGAGAGAGCTGAGCCGAAAGGCAAAGCTCTTGATTTACCAGCTTCTTCGTCCCTACCCTCACTTATGGTCATGAGCTTTGGGTAGTGACCGAAAAAACACACTCACACACTTGCCGATTTAATCGTGTATTGGCAATCTATAGCAATGACAATCTACAATTTGAAATATAGAGCCAATCGCACAACCCTATTTGAAACTCAAACTATTAAGAACCCAGGAGACTACTTCAGTAAAGATTTATTTTCATGCTGATGTGAATTTTCAGTGAATCAGTAAAAAACCTGATTTGCATCCTGTCACACACGCTCTCTCTCTCTCTCTCTGTGTCCCTGCTGTGCAGAAGCTGACCCTGATCCACGTCAACAGTAACCAGTGTCTGGACAAGGCCAGCGAGGAGGACAGCCAGGTGCCCAGCGTCAGAGACTGCACACACACACGCTCCCAACAGTGGCTGCTCCGCAACGTCACACTACCAGAGGTCTTCTGACCACACTCCGCACACTCACAAACACACACACTCACACACACAGCAGCCCAGAGTAAGCAATCAGGGGAAAGGACGTGTTTGTTAAAATTGGGCACAGAGAAAGGAAAGACTTCCCACGAGGGGACTCGGGAAGGGAGGAGGACAGATCGGACGGTACTACCTCTGCCGGAGATCAGAGGGAGGAGTGTGTTTGACCCTCCTCAGAGCAGGAAGAGAGGAAAGACTCCTTCTAGGAGCCGATGGCTGTTGTTTTACATTTGTTTTTTTGTTGTTGTTTTTTTAAAGACTCCTCGTGTGCGTGAATATGAGACTGACAGAGGCGAGGTCCTGCACTCACAGCTTCCCTGGACAAAGCAGTCCACCCTTCAACTCATCATTTAACGTTTACTGTCTGCCTCTTAAGAGAGTGTGTGTGTGTGCACTTATTTGTGTTTGAATGGATGGAGATGAATGTATGCTTTGAGAAGGGGGCTGAATTCTTTGTTGATTTCTTTTTCTTTTTTTATTTAATTTTTTGTAATGGATTTTAAAAATGAACTCTGGTGAACTCCTATGAAGAAGGGTGCATGTGTATGTGATTGTGTGTGTGTGTGTGTGGGGGGGGGTGAGAGAGAGAGAGTCTATCCTGTGTGCCTGTGTCAGAGCCCCTCCTACAGTCTTGCAGCAGTGTATGTCTCCCTCTGGTGTTACTCCTCAACATTTCATCCTACAGACTGAAGCCTCCTCACCGAGGAATTCCAAGGGACACATAAAAAAAGTGAGAGGAGTGAACACGACGTCTGCATCAGCAGAGATCTAGAGATAGAGAAATATGATGTTTGTGATATCTTGAGATTTCTATGTCCAGTTTTTACATGGCTTTGTGTGTTTCTACAGTCCTGTGAGAGTGCCACAGAGCAGTAGTCTGTCCATCTATGTTGTCTTTAAGATGTTTAACATAGAGCTAACACATGCACACACACAGAGAACTCTGCATATGTAACTGATGCTCACTGCCTAATGTAGTGTTAAACCATAGGGAGTTCTCCCATAATACACTACATAATCTCTCTCTCTCTCTCACACACACACACACACACACACACACACACACACACACACACACATCCTGTATACATATAGGAAAAAAGGCTGTGCTAGCCTGATAATTTAATCCATTTTGTCATATCTTCTTCTCAATGACCTCTTAAAAAAATACACTCCAAGGGCTTCTTTCCTCCAGTGGAGTGTGCGGGTGCGTCAGTTGTGGATGTGAGCATGTGTCTTCAATACTAATCCCAGTCCCATCAACCTCCCTGTGTACGTAGAAACAAACAGTTCTCCGATTCCTCGCTGTTGGACAGCCAGAGCCTGTAGTGTAGACTGACGGCAGATCAGCGTATCCCTGCTTCCATTGTACAAAAGAGCAAAAAGCTGCTTTTATTTCCTAACAAGAGCCAAGTCCCTGCACTCTCCTGAGGACATGTACACAGTAGGAAAGAGACTGCAGCTGTTAGAATAGCAAATGTCACTGAGGTGTGTTTGGAGACTTAATCAGGGACAGAATAAGGAGCGAAAAGGGTCGAACTGTGGATTACAAAGAGCACAGCAAGCAACAGCAGCAGACATATCTTAATCCATGACTACATATCTCACTCTGCAAGCTCACCTGCAGTATTTCACAATGGTTTAATCATATCTGAGCGAGCCAGACGGCTCCACAGTTACATCAATGCCTCATTCTCATTTCAACCATCATGCTTTTTTTCTTCTTTTTTTTCCTTTTTTTATGTATCACTCCTGCCACTGCAAGCCAGGGCCGGAGAAGTGATTTCATAATGGATTTAACTATTTGGGCTTCCTCCAGTGGAGGAAGGGTTTACACATAGGACAAGTCATTGATTCATTTTTGTTGTGGGCACAGTCGCGAGAGGAGGCCGTCAACTGGTTTCATGTCTGTGAGTGACTGTGTGGTGAAGATGCGAGCGTTTTGACTGTGACATAGAGGGAGTGTATCGATTGTTCTGATTTTTTTGGGGGGTGGGCAGGGGTGGGGTTTGAAGTTAATTGACATGTCCAGGGTTCCACACTGAGCTGATCCAAATGTAGACAAATAAAGGTGAAAAAGTTTACAGAACATGACAAGGAGAATGTTGATTTCTGCATCCTTTTGTCTGTTAACACACACACACACACACACACACACACACACACACACCTTTCTCTCCTCATAAACACTAACAGCAGGTCACTGACATCAACGCTATTTCATTTGCACACAAATAGCAGTCAAAGGTTTAAATGAGACATATTTTCACCTGGTGATTAATTAAATCGATTCATTTATAAATATATGTATTCAAGGATGATCCAGATGAGAGTTTGAAATATTAGATAATTTATCTGTCAACATGCTTTTTTTTTTTTTTTTAATAAACAAAAATTAAGTAGGAGCTTCACAGTTGGTTCTTTAATCTGCACTCAAGGTCTTCTTACATGCTTGTTCTGGAGCTTTCAGTCATATTACACTGTCATCATCAAGCAAGGATCTCAAGGGCTATTTTGTCTCATGATATATGGTCAAAGTAGAAATAGTTAACAGTTAAATAGTTATCTTGGGTTAATTTGTTTAACCCAAGATATGTGCTGTGGACATTTTACAGGTTGTTTTTTTACCTTCACATTTTATAGTTCTCTGTGGAAGAGATACAATGTAATGGAGTGTCTTGATACCGACATATTTGCTGATAATCTAAACTAATTAATTAGTAATATGTCATTTAAATGTTGCCCAACTGCTTACGTCAGTTTTAGCAGAAAGATAAAGAGTAGGAGTTTGCATGCATGAGGCACCTCTAAATGCTAAACGATGATAATCTGTTATATCCACACAGTGAGAGGAGATGTATAGTGCTGCAGCAGAGGTGAGTCTGTGCAGAAACAAGGTAAGTCCTGTGGGGGAGTGAGACTGTTCCTCTTAATAAACACGACGGTGCAGTGTGAAAATAATCGAGTTGGCCAGCAGACTTAATGCATGTTTTGTGGAGAGTGGATTATTCAGTGCTCAACTTGATCTGCTGAATTATTCATTTGTCAGGATTAGGCCCACCGAGAGCCACCAGGAAGACATATTGTTTAGACAGCAGTGTTTTGCATACACACCTTTTATATTACATGTTGATTCTCTGCATTTTTTGATCAGACTGCATCTCCTGTAAGGCACAAAATATAATCAAAAATAAAATGTAGTTTGATATTTTAATGCAACAGCTTCTCCTTCCAGTGGAAACTTTGTCCCCCAATAGGGCCAAATATGTATGCATCAGACTCACGTTTCATGCTTTTAACATTTTAGAAAAGCAGAGAACCTCAGATGTGAAAGTAAATGTGCAGAACCTGAATCTGTCCCTCTGCGCCCTTCTGGTCCTCTGTGAAAATTAATCTACTGTGTACATCCAAGAAAAGTCCTCTTCAAGGAGACACCGTCACTCTGTTCTTCTGTGCGACTGAGATGAATGATTCTGCCGTTAAGGAGATTTAGAATTGGGGTGAGTTCAGGAAGACTCTGGTTTAAATTCACTGCCAGCTTCACAAGAACTGTGTGGAGTCTTTGATCTGGAGAAATGGATCAAAGACGAATTGGATCGCAGCCCAGAGGGGAAACTCCAAGAAAAGACAGAATATTGAAGCATTTTCAGGAGAACAGAGTGAATTTATGAACTTCGTCTAATTAATTTGTTTTGGGAGTTTTATTGATCCTTGTTTGTGAAATCGGCTTCATATTTTATTACTAAGACACTAAGGGCCTGATTTACTAAAGGTCTGCATGTGTAAAAACGTGTGCAAACTTGACATCACCCGCAAAAGTGCAAGCTGATCAGTAAAATGACCTTCAGGTTTGGTAAATCACAATGCGTGTACTAAATAACATATTTGCATTTTCTCCTCCCTGTATTTTGCACACTGGGGTTGAAACGCCCCACATTGCATATTCATTATGGCAAACGTACTAAATGGACAGCGTGTATTATCTTGCACAGTTGAAAGATGCAAACCTCAGTACGCTGCGTTAGTAGATCAGCTTGCACATTTTTTGCCGGTGATGTCAAGTTAACACACGTTTTTACACACGCAAACCGTAAATCAGGCCCTAAGACTCCAATCATCACCTGACTCCTGTCATTAGGGACCGAGCCGAAAGGCAAGAGGGTGAGGACTCCAGACGAGTCCTGCCCTTGCTGTGATGTATCGTTTTTTCTTCTACCGCCTCTTTGACCCCCTAAACCTGCTCAAAACACATCAGGTCTGGCGAAAAATTCGATAAAATTGAAACACTAAAAAGACCACTATGCCTGATAGGAATGTCGTAGAAAGATCAAACCAAAACTCCATTTTTTGTCTTATCAAGACCTACAAATCACATACTGACATCCCTGACCTAAATCCAACAGGAAGTGCACATTTTGCCTTTAAATGTATGATTTTCGACCATTTTTGGCCTCCTACAAACGTTATCTTGTCCGAGGGCGTTCATCGTGGCGGCTTCAAACTTAAATAGCTGACTTAGCACACCCTGCTGCACAAAAGTTCTGAACAACTTTTTCATTACTCGTCCAGTTTGGACTTTAGAAGCCAAACAGACCAAATTCACCAAGCAAATCAGGTCTGGTTGTTAATTTGATAAAATGGAAAAATTTACCTCAAAAGTGCCAAATTGTGCTCTCTAGCGCCACCTATTAACACTAAAACGGCCACTACGCCTGATAGGAATGTCGTAGAAAGATCAAACCAAAACACACGCACTGACACCCCTGACCTAAATCCAACAGGAAGTGCACATTTTGCCTTTAAATGTATAATTTTTGACGATTTTCAGGCATTTCAAAATATACATGATTCCTGCATACTTTCAGCTACAGACTCCATTCAAACGTCAAAATACTACAACTACTATAATACACTCATCTACAGATGTGTGTAATTTGGTCTGGCTATGTTTTATATTTTTTGATCTGCGGCCCCACATGTGCACCCTATTCCTCTCTCATTCAATCCAGACTCTGCCTACTGTCTGTGTTGGCATGCGCTCCAGTCGTTAACTACCATGGCAACCACTGTGTGTGTGCGTGCAGCTGGCTCATTTGTGCTCTGCAGTCATCCAGATTCATTTGTGGTCTTAGTGTGCCACCCAGTGGAGAAAACTTGTATTGATTCATGATACCTGATAAGGAAAAGGTGCCTCCGTTTTCTGTTTCTAGTTCTAGTTTATTGACTGTATTATTATGTTTTTAGATATCTGTGCAGTCTGTCAACTATTTCACTGACATTGCTGTCAAAGTCTAGATCAAGCACGAATTACAACAGCATGACCTACAAAAATATCTACATGTTTCACTGGAAATAAGTTCCTCTCCTGTTTGACTCATCAAAGTGTTTGTTGGCAGTTTATTTCAGTTGCTCAGTCTAAATGTCTACACAGACAGACAGAGAGAGAGAGAGAGAGAGTGTGTGTATGTAATGTATATCTACTTATTGCAGTGTCCGATAAAAGCCCAGGTCTGAAGGCATCTAAAGGCCCCTAACGGAAACCTTTCCGCTTCGCCACGGCCCGACGTACGCAAGGGTGCAAGTCCCGCCCAACGCTGCTTGTTTCTTTTTATTATTGTTACCAGCTTTTACAAGCCACAGTGCTCATTCAAAAATAGTCCATGTGGAGCTTCAACTGAGGGTTATTTTCTGGTCCATTTCCTCTGTATTCTTCATCCATTCACTGGATTGAATACAGTCTCTTATGTCACTGTGAGGTCTTTCTAACAATAAAAGATCTGTTGCTGTTTTTGCAGATTGTCAGTGTGTGAAGTCACCTGGAAGTTCATGATCTTGTGTCAGCTCTCAGGTGGGAAGATTACTATGATTTAAAGGTTTTCTGACTGCGACCACCAGAAAATTACAGAGAATCCTCCTGTTCCCAAAAGACCTAAAACTGCAGTCTCATCAAGCCTAAACTGCCTAAACACACTGTTGATCAAACCTACCTAAATACTTAAATGCCAGTTTACTGAGCACTTCTTCCTCTGCCATTTCTTATAACAACATTTATGAAGCTCAGATTTTTTAGTGATTTCACAACAGTTATTTGAGTTTAGGTTCGGTACTTCAGCTTTCCAAGGATTTGATATTTATTCAGTCCATCTGTCCAGAGCCTCGCTGACACATTGACAATCTGTAAAGTCTTCACAGACCAGATGACACAGTCTGACTCACCCAAACACAGAGGGAAGCTTTCACTTCTTTTTATCCAGGGGAAAATTAGATGTTGGGTATTTTTTTCCCTTACTTGTGACCTGCTGTATATTTGTACAATTCTACAAAATCTATCCTGGGAGCTACCTGGCACAGTCTCAGTCTTCCACCACAGCCCACATATGAAAGGGTTATATTGAGGTTAAAAGTCAATTGTCAATTTTTAACTGTAAAATGTGTCCCTTTCTTACCTATGATCTAACAATATCTATTAAGTTTAATAAGTGTATGTTTGCAAGTATATTAGTAGTTTAGCTGTAGATGTTTTCTTTTTGTGTGTCTTAGTTATTTGTTATTAATTTGTCATTATTTAATTTCCATATTATTGAACAAACACATCTCCAGACTAAAATCAGTGATTTTTGACTGAAACAGTGAAAATGGACAAATATTTGACAGAATATCAATTGACTGAAATCTTAACACATTAAGATTAATAGATTATTTAAAAAGCAACATTTTTTCAAAAGCGTTCATTTTTCTTTTATATGGGATAAAAAAAATCTAAACTTTAGCTTTATAAAAACTCAACGATATGTCGGTTTTAGTCGATTCATTTTATGTTAATATTTGCATTGTCAATTTTCACTGTTGCAGTTAAAATCATAAACCCTCATAAATCACAAGATCAATAAAAAATTATTAGTCACAACATTTTTGGGGAAGATTTAATATATTTAGGTTTGAACCAAAGCTAATTATTTGAATCTTGTCCTCTGGAAAATGTGATGTGCATTTTCACTATTTTCTGATAGTTTATAGTCCTATATTCATCAATAAAATAAAATCAAATCAACAATGATTAATCAGCAATGACAATAAAGATTAGCTGCAATCCTATTTCCACACAAAAGCAGACCAACAAAGCCACTGCTGTTTAAATGGTCATGTTTATTGGGTCAGTGCATATCCAGTACTTAAACAAACAAAAACCAGCACAGTATCAAATAAAAACTACAATCGTTCGGTTAAACAGTGAAATTACACACTTGTTCAAACCCAACCCAGAACACATACAACCCTCCCACCCTCAGGCAGCTAACACAGTAGCCATGTATGATCAATGTGTTGCTTTACAAACACAATTCATCTGAACAGCTTGTTTAATAAAGCTTCAAGTGACATAAACTACTCTGCTTTCAGAAAAGTGCTTTCTGTACTTTAAAAGTGTGGAGTATGCAAGTGCAATAACAGATGAGCTGAGTAGAAAAAATAAAGACATATCTAATGTATTTGGAGTACCGATTAGTTGTGACAGAGACAACGCAGAGTCACAGTTATCAAACTTGAGAGTACTCAAAAAAAATACTCAGTCAGCCTTGTCAATATCAAGATATTCTGAGTGTAAACGTACATCAATACTGAGAGATGTGCAGAAAAAGCATGTAAAAACTAAAAAAGGTGAGGTTGTGCTGATGTGTGTATATGAACTCACAGTGTTTTAAGGAATAAAGTTAAGCTTGAGATAAATTAAATGTAAAAGAATTCTCAGTAATAGTCTAGTGTTGGACTCAAGACCAATCTGATCCATTAAAGTTACTCTTATCAATCCAAACCTGACCCTGCCATGTTAGAGGCATGTATCCATTCAAAATAACTGTGCAGTTTCTTTAAAAAAGTGAAAAAGCAGTGATCCTGGATCAAAGCCTGGTCCAGGAGAGTGAGAACGTGAATAACATTTAACCTAAAAACAGTGATTTAATCCTTCTATGGAGCCAGACATGAAAACTTTTATGGCAAGAAGTGCTCAGTTCATCTTTATCGTCAATACAAACTCTATGTAAGCCTCCGTGAGGAGAGAGGTAGGGAGTACAAATGCTGCACGACCAGATACTGCAGCTTCCAAACAGCCAGGGTGTGCAGTGGAAATCAGGGGCTTCGTAGATAAAATACATTATCTCACAATTTGCCAGAAATTACACAATAATTTTAGGCATTTGTCAACATTATAAAATAAATTTAGGCACTGAGTTCTGAGAGAAGATGTGGTTAGCATCAATGTCTCCCATGTTTATACATTAATCGTTAAGCTCAATGTCATGTCATTGGTCCAAGTTTAGGTTTAGGATGTACGCTCACATTAGTGATTTTAGGTTAAATGAGAGCAGCGGGTGCCACATTGCTCAGAGTAATAGCGCTGGTGAGCAGACGGCATCGTTGGTAGCCAGTCATTACGCCGTCATCTCTTCTTGGTCAGGGGGCCGACCCTGTGGAGCAGGGCAGGATAGGGAGGGGAGCCTTACCCCTGCGGAATCAGCCAATAGGAAGCCAGATGATGTCCCACAAGGACATATCCTCTTGCTCTCACTCACTGGTTTTCTTCGGGACAGACGGGGTGGATTCTGTGAATGTCCTGAAGGAGACAACCAAGAGCAAAATGATGGTATTTTGTTTGCATTTTGTTAGTTATCTATTATTAGTTATTTCCAGCTGCCTTTGTGTTGTGTTACCTGGGGTGCAGAGGCCGGCTGCTCTGCACCGGTGTGGGCAGTGCAGAGCTGGGGCTCATCAGCATGGCGCTGTAGATGTTGGCTGCAACCACCAGGATACAGAGGAGGATGGGCCCGATGATGGCCCCCTCCAGACCCAGATAGTATGCTCCTCCGGCCACTGCCAGGCCTGTCAGATAAGGGTGTCCACCCCTGAGACAAACAAACACAGACCACACTGTTTTTTTACATGTTTACCTAAACTATCAGTCTTGTCAAAAGTACATTATTGTTGCACTTGTTTTGACCAAAACTTTGATTAATTAACATAAAGGCAACAAATTAATCTCCAACTAAATTTTTGCTGAAATGAACTCAATCCATAAAATGTAATGTATGCTTTTGAAAATAGTGGCTAAAACTTCTAGATAAATATGAACATTTTTTACAAAATGTGTGTATTTAGTTTTGAACAGTACACCACCTTCACTATATAAAGCTGGTGTGTTGAAGTCTGGTGTGTCAATGATCTGTGTTTCCTCTTACTGTCAGCCTAACCGTCACTAACCACAACACCTAACCAAAACCTAATATTAGACTAACACCATCCATGCAGGCCAGCTTTATGAGAAACATTTTTTCAGCAGACTTCAGCAGCTGAGATAGATCAGCTGAGATAGATCACTATCTCTGAGATAGATCACTATCTCAGCTGCTGTCTGGTGATGTTTTTATCAGCTTTATCTCAAACAGCTGAGTTTATGAAACTGATTGAGGCAAATGAACACACTGTTTATAGACTTCCCCAACTGCTTGGTTTCCTCTCAAAGCCATATTAGGTAAACCAGCAGGCTTGTGAGCATTACACAGTCACGGGTGGTGTGTTGAAACTTGTTGGTCAAGGTAAGCACAAGACAAGCTTGTAAGAACAGTGCTGAACAAACATACCCAGATATGTCAGAGTAGATGGCAGTGTCTACAAAATATGTTGGAAGTAGATGGAAGATGAGCAGCAGCACGGCCTTGACGCCTTCGCCCTGAGCCAGCCACAAGTCACACACAGCCGGCACTGCGGCCCAGTAGGTCCCCAGGAAGGGCACCGCACCCAGGATGGCAGCCAGAGCTTCAGAGGCAGGGGAGAAGGATTCAAAAAGTGAGAAGTGCAAACATGCAATACCTGCGGCTTGGCAGGCGCATGATCTGCTGCGAACATGTAGACTCACCAGAAGGAATGAAGACAATGTTGATGCCAAAGATTGTGTGTGTGAGCCAAGTGTAGAGGCCATAGAAGCCGGCCATTTTCAGAGAGGCGTCAAACACTCCTCTGTGCAATAAAACACACACAAGGTCAAAAATAATGTCCTTGAGATATATTTTTAGACTCTTTTAGACTCACCTATGCACGTTATGTTTTTGTGTGTGTGTGACTACCTGATAGCCTCCTCTACAGACTGGCCTATAATATTAGAGGAGGGTCCCGGCTGGGAGAGGGGAGTCAGGTTGATCACCCATTTGACAGGTTTGTAGTATTCTCCACTGGAGCTCAGCAGGTAGAAGAGAGTAGTCAAGAAGATCACCTGCATGCAAACACATATACGATGGAACAAATGTAAGATACAAACACTTGATGGAAATCTTCTGTGACGGCTGTGATGTCACGTCAATTTGAGTTTTTAAGTTTGTGTTTATTTATTTGCACAGGTTATTAATATTTCGTTGAGTTTTACATAGATATAATAAAGCCAAACATATACACACAAACTAGAAAAAAACCTGACGCACCAGATGGCTTGTTACACAGAACCATCTGAGAAGTCCCTGGAAACCGTTTGGTAAAGGGCACTTCCAAAAAAAATCAATCCTTTCCAGGTGATTGGATGAACCATCAGTCTGTTAACGTTCATCTAATGGTCCCTGGCGAGGCAGCTGGCAGCAGGCATAACTTGAGGCCTGATCTCTTGATGTTGCAAATCCAACTACCTTGCAAGGGTAAGTAGACTAGGCTTATTGATTGATTGATTACCTTTTTAAAAAAACTAATTGTCAACATGTTTTCTCCATCTCAAGTTTATATCAGGTCATGTCATGTTTCATACCAGACTGAGGGCAAAGTTGAGCAGAGCTGTGCCACTGTGGAACAAGACAGTGAAAAGAGTGGTTGTCGTGGAGATGAGGAGGCCGACATTCCTGCTCATTACTACCCACAGAGACTCCACGATCTACGAAACAACAAGGACACAGTAAACTCTCTCTGAAATATGACTTAACACTCACACAAACAAATGATGTAGCACCTGCTGGCTTTTTAGGCAAAGTGTTTTCAAATGAATATTACATGTGATAATAGACTGACAGATACAGGACATCAAAATACATGCAAAATCTCCTCCCCTCACCTCATAGAGCAGATAATGTTGAAACAAACACACTCATACTTACAGACAGCAGAGTCTCTATATTCTCCTGCAGAAAAGAGGCAATGTCCTTCCAGTCCAGGATGTCCACTAACCAGCTGTTCTGCCTCCCCAGTATCTTCTGACCACGATGTCGTCCGGAGTGTGTCACATTCTGGACATAATGTGAATAGTATTTTATGTAAAACTGTACAACTCTATATTCAGTATAAGATTTCAGGAGATTGTAAATGTCATCCCTCTCATGCTACCTTCACAAACCAGGATTGATAGAGTCTGTCCCAAAGCTCCAAAACCTGCTTTTCAATCACGGCTGTGTGGTTCGCCCGGTCTCCTAAAATCTTATGAAGCTGCACACAAAGAAAAAGAACAAAGATTCACTGCATAAGAGAGGCAAGTGATCACTTTTTTCATTCCTCCATATTCAAACTCACATAAATCATTAAGAAACATACAATTCTGTCATTCTTACCCGGTGTGTTATCCATTCTCTCCCGTGCTGATAGACATTCGTCGCAGCTGAATTCAGGGCCTTCTGGACCACACAAGCCTCTGGGAGCCAACTACATGAGAGCAGAGTAAAGAAAAGAAAAGAAAAGAAAAGAAAAGAAAAGAAAAGAAAAGAAAAGAAAAGAAAAGAAAAGAAAAGAAAAGAACATTCAGGTGATTGGAGGGAGAGAGATCATGACCTAAAATGAAAAAGAGAAAAAAATGGAGTAAAAACGTACCTTGCCCATTCTGGGTGGTTGTTGACAGTCTCGTTGATGAGGTTACTGGTTACATTAATAATGTGAACACTTTCATGATGAACCTAGAAAGATAAATTATTTTAATTTATTATCCAGGATACCATCAGTGTTACCATAATGATGTAAAGTCACTAAAAAGGAACAAAAAGTACCATGGCAGTGAGCAACAGGGCCATGAGCAGTGTCCCTGTGACCAGGATGATGATGATGAAGATGCTGATGATTTTATCCAGAGAGCGCTCCAACCACACGATCATCTGAGAGAGGAAGAAGATACAGACAAGAAAGAAGAGAGAGGAAAGGGAGGGCCAGAAGAGTGAGAAGCAGACAGAAAGTCAATGTTATTGTGAAGGAGTAAATAATATATAGCGATCAGACACATGGAGAAACCTGCGTCCTTCCTGTCAAGAAGCTGCCAGTTTGAGCCCTCAGGACAATTGTTGAATTAATGAACCAACAGCGAGGACGTCTGCACACATACACGCACACATATCATTAAACTTCAGCATGGAAAAACGTAGGCTGTGTGCTGCTGTACAGGTGACTTATCCAAGCTTAAATGTGTCGTAACAGAGTCCAACCGTCTTCTTAAGTACACACTGTTTACTGTTGTAAACTGGTGCAATTCTTAACTCAGGTTTCTCAATGCTCCAAATCTGCATCAACAGCAAACTTATAACAGCTTTAGTCTACATGTGTATGTGCCCACGTGTTAATGTCACAGATGCCCCATGTTACTGGAAAAGTGGTTGCCTCTGTCCTATGAAGCCATGTCCTGATGGTTTGTCAATATATTAATGGTGGCATGACACTACAGAAAAGACCCAACAAATAATGAGCATAATCTTCATAGTAAATGCCTTTCTTTATTCAGTTTCTTACCCTCTATAAGAATAAAAGAATCTATAAGATTAAACATGCCTTAAAGAAAGAAGAATTATAAACTACAAGCTGACTTAAATCCAGTACAGAAAAAAAAACATTGGTAAACAAAAAAATGGAAACACCACATAAAGAAGAGATTTCAATTTTGAATGAAGCAATTCAGGCAATTAAACTGGCAACTTAGGGCCTGATTTACTAAAGGTTTGAAAATGTAATTTTACTGGCGGCGCAGGGAAAGTTATGAATACATAATTAACATTACACACAGACAAGTTTCATAAATTTGTATTCACGTCTCCAAAGTCAGTCCACAAAAACAAACCAACTAGTGTAAGAAGCACTTCAGACAAAACGTGTCACTGTATTCACCTCCTTCTTCTTTTTTTTTTTTTTTTTTTGCACCCAGATCAGTTCATACTTTAAGGAAGCCAGATGACACCTTCAATGCACCCCGGCAGCTGATTGTTTCAACACAGTGGTGAACTTGTACCAGCATGATCATCTCGTGATTATGTCTAAATGGTTCACCATGACTCTGAGTTCAAGATCTAGAGACTTAGTTGACTATATAAGCAAAGCTAAAGCTAAGCTAAACAAAATTGTCACTTTAGTATCACTCAAGTATCTTCAGACTATCCTACTACATACAGTTCAGGCTGTGAGGATTTTGAATAGATAAAAGTTGGCTCCATTTTTTTTTTTTTTAGTAGATCTTTTAGTTCAAATCAGTTTGGTGTTTCCATTGTTTTGTCTGTGTCCAGCCTCATTCCCACCCCCACCCATAAAAGCTCCTGAAGCGTAATCACATCTCTCCGCAGGTTCTTTCTGGGAGATCATGGGCAGCGTTTCTCCACAATCTTCATTTAACAACTTAACAAGCTTATTTATCAGGAAATGACAGAAACACTGCCCCTCTTCTCCCACTCTGCACTGCTCTGTCTACATCACCCATCTCTCCATGCACCTCACCTCACACACTCTCAAGCCAAATCTGCCGGTTACATCAGAGCAGGGAAGATACAGACGGGGCTGAGGGTCCGACAGGAGCCCCGCCCCCCGAAAGTAGCTTAAAAGCAGGAAGCAGGAGTGAGAGGACAAACATTAAGACAACATGAGACGGTGATAAAATGGATAATGGATGGGTAAAGCAAAGCGCCAGTCCAAGCTCTACTGTAAGGTGTGCTAGCCTTCATTTCACACATACCTACAAAGCTCTCTCTCTCTCTCTCTCTCTCTCTCTCTCTCTCTCTCTCTCTCGCTCTCTCTCACTCTCTCTCACTCTCTCTCGCTCTCTCTCGCTCTCTCTCTCTCTCTCGCTCTCATTACCTGCTTGTTAAGCCAATGCCAGAGCTTGGGGAGGAGACAAAGAGACATTGGGAAGATTATTACTGGAAAGATGTCCGCAGCAGTCATCACACATACCAGGAAGAGGAGAGTGGACTAACACACAAATACAGGGAGTGTGGACTAACTCTACAGTGCAGTGAGGTGCAAATCATTGTGATTACAAACAATCAACATAACTACATCTCAAAACCTTTTCATGTAAAAGGTGTCAGCAATAAGGCCATTAGTGTCTAGGAGTTTAAGCTGAATGAAGACGATGCCAAACCGAGTGAAAAGGGGTTTTTTATAAATGCAAACACAACAAAAACACAACTTTATAGCTGTTTTTGTGTCTATTCTACGTTCAGCCTGGGGTAACTGGCTGTAATGCTTGTATATAATTCTACACATAACCATGTTTGTGTGTGAGCTTCACATTATAGATGTTCAGATGTACTTCACACAACACTAGCATAAAAAAGGCCTTCTTATTGTGATTTTGTAGTGAAAAACTACCAAAACCTTACTGGTTATGTGGTTATGATCCTAAAATGCATAAAAACTTCTTTTCTCACCGTTTCTTGGAGAGCAGTAGTTTTCAAAATCTGAAAACATGAGCGCAAATACATTTTTTAAATCATACGAGAGACACATACAGGATGTCCAATAGACAAAAGATCCTGCACAGTATCTGAAACTGATCCAACAAGTAATGTCTGTTTGTCTTTCGATAGTCCCAGTATGATCCTCATCATATTTTATTAGAAGCTCATGTATTTCACAGCACTAAAAACAGACGTGTTTGCATTAAATTCAAAGAATCATTTTGCTAAATTATTTTAGTACTTTTCCAGAATCCTTAATGATCGGTGTAAATCAAACAGACAGACCCTAATAGTCACTGAGGGCCTTGAGTGAGGACAGTGAACACCTTGAACACTAAAAACATACACCAGTGAAGTAGTAACGTATGTGTGTGGTGACTAAGGGCCCCATGTTAACGATCTATAGCGCATGGCGTAAAGTGCGTGACGCCAGGGCTCCAAAAGGGTTGGACTTAAATCCCCTCATTAATTAAAGGTGTGTTTTGGGCATAACATGCGGTAAACCAATCAGTTATCTCCCATTCCCTTTAAAAGCCAGGAGCACTGTCAGTCCTACAGTATAAACAGCTATGGATTACACACACTGTAAGAATCACTCACATGCATTAACAGATCAATACAGATGTTTTAACCACAGATGTTCAGATGCTTGTCTTGTTGTTAAAATCACTAAGTGGCAGCGGAGCAGCTTTTCTCCAGATGCAGATGTGGTTCTGAGACCCAATTCCACAAAAACACCAACAACTCACTTTGTGCTGCTTATTTTCGAGTCTTCTCCCGTCAGGTCACTGTGCATGCAGCTGTGCACAACTGTTGAAAGTATCTAAACCTGATCAGTGTCATCTCAAGTATATGTGTTAAATATTGTTCAAAAACTGTTTTAATGGCGCGCAGGTGGTCGAGTGGTTAAGAGCGCATGTCATATACGCAGCGAACCCCGGTTCGAGTCCCGGCCGGTGGACCTTTCTGCATGTCACCCCCCTCTCTCTCCCATAATTTCCTGTCTCTCTACTTTCAAATAAAGGTGTCTATGCCAGAGAAAATCTTTAAAAAAAAAAAAAAAAATTTTTAATCATGTTAACTTTTCATACAGTTGTTAGGACTGTCTGCAGCAGCACTCTCCAAGGTGCTGACTGCCCCCCAAATAAACATACACACTCTATTTGTGTGTATGTTTCTGTGCTGCTGCCTATCCCTGTGTGTGTGTGTAACAGGCAGAGTGTACATTCATTGTGCACCTGCATATTCAAATCTTGATAATGCTCCCTTAAAATAACAGTGCAATATGCGCCAGGTACTTCAGACCGGGTTTTTTTTTTTTGCGCCATCGCTTTCCTCTGCCTTAAAATAGCAAAGCACCACCAATGCGCCTGACCAGGAGCAAGTGCATTTGTTATTTAGACAACGTGGGCGCAGGGTGAGAAAATGACAACTCTGTTAGTCTGAAACTAACAAAGACACATGCGCCGCGCCCGCCATCCCCTGTGTGCCGACCGCAAGATGGGGCCCTACGTGTTTAAAATCAAAGCCAGAAGGAATAAGGACAGTAACTGCAGCGGGATATTGGTCAGAGGTGTTACCTTAGTGTCACTACGCAGCAGGAACTGAGTTAGGCCTTTGATTGGTCCGGGCAGCAGGGCCTCCTCTCGCTCACGTCCAAACTTCTCCAGCACCGCCCACCATGCGGTGAGAGTCCGCTTAATAAAGCTCTTCATCCCAAAGTGGACCACCAGCTTCTTCAGCACCCACACTAAAGTATCAATGCAATGTTCGTGTGAGGCAGCAGATCTGAGAAGTAGCATGTGACAGGGAGTGTGCATTCATATGTGTATTACCAGCCACTGGGATAGGAAGCAGCTGTAGGATCCACAGGTTGAGCCAGATCTGAACCAAGACTATGGCCCAGACCAGCAGAATAAAGTAGATATCACTAGCTCTTTGGGAGCTCCTCTCTCTCGGGAAGAGGCCGGCCGGTAATGTACGAGAGCCTCGAGGGAAGCCAGGTGTGGCGGGGATAGATCCAGAACCCACAGAGTCGACGCCATCTTTGAAGAGATGAGGGAAACATGTTAGAAAGAGGAAGAAAGATCAGGATTAGTTGAACCAAGTGAAACCAAAAGTGTCTTGAGCTGCAATTCCTCTAACAAAAATGTTATAGTTAAAGTTACAAAATTCAAACTTCTCTATTAAAAGTATTTTTTTCTCATATTAGTATATATGGTTTTCTCACATTTTCTTCCCATGTAACCTGTAATAAAGTTCCTGTGACCTAACCTGTAGCAGAGTTTTCACCGGGCTCCGCTTTGGGCTGGAGGTTGCTACAGGAGATCGCCATGTAAAAAGTGTTAGCAGCAAATGACAACACCTGTCCTGACAGCTCTCCTGGGGGAGACAAAGAAGGACGGAAAATAAGAGTCACACACAGATCCAAGCAACACACTTCTAGACTAGATATGATGTCATGTAAGTGGTGGTTGAGCTTGACAACCATAGAAGACAAATTACAATAGCGGACATTAAAAAAAAGTGCATTGTAAAATAAACTGAAGTGAATAGGTGTGTGAGTCCATTAATGCCCACCTCTGCCAGGGACAGGTGGTTTCTCTTGAGAGCCCACGATGAGCAGTATAACCACAACCATAAATATAGGCACTCTCCACGAGCCAGTCAGAGACACTAAAGAAGGGAGAAATAAGGAGTGAATAAGTGTTGAAAAATTTCCACATATAGATTGGTAACAAAGTCGATCAGGGCCTCAGGTGCAGACCCAGGAATGTTCAGAGAGCGCAATTTAAAAACTTTAAAACTCTATTCCTCTACTTGTGGAGAAATGTTCATCTAACACTTTGCAAACCGAAACTTGTCTGGAGAACTCTGTTATCCTATATAACATCAGGACATGCTGACCTGCAGACACTGTACTTTGGAACATGGAAAGCAAGAAGGAAAATACTAATGCCATGTTGTAAGGAGACCATTATCTATCTATTTCATTAGATATTAACAACATGACTGCATCAAGTGTTCAGTCCAAGGGTATGTAAGAGACAGCTGCTGAGCCAAAACAACTAGAGATTATTTTCATCATTACTTTCATCATTTTATCACTATTTTTGTTTTTTGTATTCATGTGAACCAATATATTGCCTCTCTCTCTCTTAAATTGCGACATTATGTTGAACTTATTATTTAATGACTTGTTTTAACACACAAGAAAACATTTATTTTGACTCAACTGTGTGGTGCATTGGGACCAAATATAACTAAATAATCAGGGATTTACATAATCATATTGATACATGGGTCAGCAGAAAATACTGCCTATAATGGCCCATCCCAGACATATCAACTATATGTTGTCTCAAATCTGGAAATATTTTATTTTATTTTATTAAATTATATAAATAGCATTTTATGTATATTAGCTTTTGATCAATTATTAGATTTTTTTTTTCTTAATTCAAATTTTTTATTTTAGTTGTGTTTTTTATATTCATAATTATTCAATTCTCATTTTTTCCCCAGTTTACAGTTTGAGTGCACTGATGTAATAGAGTTTACTGTCTAACTGCCTTCATTACAAATCTTTGTCAGAAGTCAGCATCAGAACTTTCTTTACTCCCTAATATCAATATCGGCCCCTAAAGTCCAGTATCTGTGGGGCTCTAATCATTTTGTCCAGTCATGCTGCAGTATTTTTATACAGAGTCATGCCAAACATGGCACACTAGCACCTCTGCTTAATAGCTTCAAATCACCTTTAACATTTAACGTCTGAAGGTCAACACCACTTTTCAGCTCGCTGTAAGCTACTAAAAATACAGTAGACTTCCTCATCTTACAATACAGCACTGCATGTGATCTGTCAGATGCATTTCTAGACCTGTGGAACTAGAAAACTAGTTCATACCTTTGCCTTTGGGGAAAAAACTGTGTTTGACTTCATTTTCTGAACCTGCTGCACTAAAGTAGACAAAATGTGAAAAAATCTTCCCTGGGGCAAAATAAAAAAAAGAGTTTATATAAAAGTGAAGTATGATTCAGCATGAAACGTGTCCCATCAGGTTTCCCCCCCTCTCCCCACTCACCAATGTAGAAGAGCAGGATGGCCCAGACAGGAAGAGCCAGAGCCCTCAGGTAGCGCTCGGTGTGAGGACTCCACTTGAAGCAAACTGCCAACATGTAGCCCACCACCACAGTGCACACCTCAGAGGAAACAAGGAAAACCACAATGACTAAAAGATAACAACTTCTCATCTGTTGGTGCTTCTTCACAAAAACTCATTTATTTTTAAATCTCCTGCATCTTCTGTAGTATTCCTGAACTTTCAGTCTCATTTTAAAGTATTCACTTATTGTTTATGGTGTATGCTGAGAATGTGAGGCAGGACAATCATTTCTATATTACTGTTGATCAACTCTCAGTGGCATCATATCATGACAATGTGATTATTTTGTGTGATAATGTTGCAAAATGATATTGTCCAAATTACGTATTTTAAGCAAAGTTTGACTAAAATCTCAGAAATTGTTTTTACACATGTGAAGAGTTTTATCTATTGTTTATTTTGACATTGACATATTGTCCAGCTGCCCTCTACGAGTGGCTGGAGAGACTGATTATATATCACTTTTTTCATATTTGTTGTTAATAGCTCAACAATAAATATAAAATGTGTGTCTGTGACTGTGTAGGTACAGCCTGTCATGAGAGGATGTTCTTTATCTTTTTCTTAGAACTGCTGCACATTTCAGGGCCTTGAACCAATCACACTCAATTGTCATGCTGAACTTTTTCCGACCTCGTAAAACAGTCTCCAGCAAACAATGGGTTGTTTGTTGTTTGTTAGTGAAATCGTGTAATATGATGCTCCGGTCTGTAGTTAACTGGTCACCACAAAGGTCTTCACTGGTTTCACATCTTTCGATGTAATTGAATACAGTGCCTTCCGACCTATTTATAGACAAGGACCCTGTGTCGGTCATCCTCTGTGTTTGGAGAAGGGACAGACTGTCTGAGGAAGAACATTTAATGAAATTAGTCTCTAGTAAAAGCGCAACTGGGTTCAGGGCCCTGGAGCTGTTTTGGATTAATAAGATATTGATCGATCAGACACTGAAACTGCAGCTAATTAGATCAGATGACATACAAATTTAGGCATATTCCAAGAAAGTCACTTTTTCTTTGCTGAAGTTAACAAGATAACACTTATTAGAAAAGAACAAATCAAAGACACACAAAGTGCAGCTGTAAGTCAGTGTGCAAAGCTTGTTATTCGTTTATTAACTACTGGTAACCGTTTATGGAATTGTTATGATTACATGATCATATTATATCACCCATTAACACACTTCTACTACTCAAATGAATGATTCTGTAACTAATCCCTCTTTTTCATAATCAAATTAATCTTCAGACTATTTACTTAATTAATCCATAAATCATCAAGTGTCAGAAAATTATGACCAATGTCTGTCTCAAACAATTCCCCCTTGTTTTACCAAAATATATATATATATAACTCACAACCATATTAGACTTTAGAAACCAGCATATTCTCATTTGAGAGGCTGTAATCACCCAGTTTGGGAAATGTTTGGTTAATAAGAATCTAAAGAATCTAATTTGTTGTTACTTTTCTGTCTACTGATTAATCTATTAATTGATTTACTGTTATATTGATATTTAAACACAGTATTTGAAGATATCTGATTATGAAACATTTGCCATAAAATTACTTTTCAACATTTTGATATTAATTAGAGTCACATGGTGGTCCAGCCTGAGCTGCAGACTGTTCAGTGATCCAGTGGACTGACCTCGCCCACCCAGACAGGGACTTTTTTGTCATCATTACTAATGGGAGGGAGGGGGGGGGGCGAGGGTGGTGTACCCAGTTGTCATTGTCCATTCACTTACCCACACAGTGTGGAAACAGTCCAGCGCGGCCCCGATGATCCCACAGACGTGTCCGAGCATCACCTGCATGCCGATGACGCTCCAGGTCAGGTAGATGAAGTAAACCAGCGGAGCCCCGGCCCCGATCACCAGCAGGATGGTGAGCCTCTCCAGCACCAGTCTGCCCATCGCCTCCACCCCGTAGTTCACACACCACACCGGAACCAGCAGGGTCCCCACCACTATGGGCGTCCCGGTATCCTGCAGGCCGCTGAGCCACGAGCGACCGAGCCGGGCCAGAGAGTACTTGAAGGGGTGTAAGAAGGTGCCGCAGAGCACCGCCCAGAGCAGCGGGCGGAGGAAGGCCTCCAGGATGAAGTAGACCAGGACAGCCGCCCCGCAGCAGATAGCTACGAAGATCATCGCCCCGGTATTATAAAAGGCCTGTTTAATGTTCTTGTCGAACTTTAGGGACGACGGCTGAGTCAACAGCTGGCTCATCATCCCGACGGCTGGCTGCACGCTCTCGGAGAAAGACACAAAGTGAGGCCGCCCAACGTGAGGGCTCCCCGGGGGAGAGACAGCGGCAGGCTCCGGTGCAGAGTCCTCCTCGTCTGCCATCTTCACCGATTCCGCTCGGGTAGTCTGACGAGTGCCACCGCGTGAGGGAGGAAAACATATGACGTAACCCTGACGAAATACCCAGGGGCACCACGGGAAATGTAGGAATGATGTATTATTGGGTTTTACAAATTATAGGAGAGACTTAGACGATGTATGTTTTCTATGTAATCTCATCATATTCCTGGCCAAGTATTCATAAATGTAAAGTGTTAAAAACTAAACCTTCCTTTTGTACCTTTAAAAAGGAGACAGAGTCCTACATTAAAACATTATCTACCTCTTACAATAGAAAAGCTGTGAAAACATTGAAGCTGTGCTCCAAATTTAGTGTATTGTTATTATTTTAATATATATATATATATATTTTTATTTCATATTTATGTTTGGTTTGTAACCCCTGGTGTTGTATATCTGTTTGTTTCCCTGTTTTCATATTACTATATTGCTGGTTCAAAACATTGTTTCTGTAAATGACGCTTATTGAACCAATAAAGCTTTGAAAAAAAACAAAAAAACAAGGGAAATGTAGTGTCAATGGGAAAAAACAAAGTCTTTTAGTCTTATATTTATTTATTATAATATATGGCCTAGTTTATTTTCATGTACATTTTATTTGTCCATTCATTTATTTATTATTGGTAATTACTATTTATTATGGATTTTTATTATTTAAAAAAATCCATCTTAATAAACTTTTTCTTTTAAGGCGTCATGTTACTTAATGTAATTTACGGTGCAGTGTGTAGGATTTAGTGGTATCTAGTGGTGAAGTTGTAGACTGCAACCAACTAAATATCCTTACCCTAACCCTCCCTCCAAGCCTGTAGGAGAACACAGGAGGCCGTGAAACCCACAAAAAATCAAAAGGCCCTCTCTAGAACCTGTGAGGTTTGTCCTTTCTGGGCTACTGTAGAAACATGATGGTGCAACATGGCAAAGAGGACCTGCTCCCTGTCTAGATATAAAGGGCTCATTCTAAGGTAAACGAAACACAATGTGCCTTCTCTTTTAATACAGAAAATATTCTTAAAAAATGTTCACAACAACTCTATCTTCTGAGAAGGCTCGGTGTCAGTAATTAGCTGTTGAACAATGACAAAATGAGCTTGACAGTACACACTGACAGTATGACAGTGTGTGGTCTTAATGTAGAATTTAAACAAGAGCTTTAATGGTGAAAGTATCTTTTGTATGAAAAACAAAAATACAGACTGCCTATTTGTAACTTTAGAGTGCAAAACATCAAAATGCTCAATGGGAAGATATAAAGAGCTGAATAGAAACCAGAGGATCTGCAGCCTTTGTAATGACAACCATCTGGGAGACAAATGCCATATTTTGTATGAATGTAAAAATAATTAAGAAAGATGTCATCATGGTCTTGAGAAAAATGAACAGATGTATAAGAAGTGTTAATATCTGATTTGGTAGTGACCCACCAGTGGAGTCATGGTTATAATTACTAGCTGATCATTACCAAACACATTGTTATAAAAGTATGTTTTTATTGTGAATGCATATAAGCAAAGGAAGTAGGTCCCCTAAAATAATGTCAATAGTGAAGCATAATATACTGTACATTACAGAGCCAATATATCAGTCAGCTGTTATTATCGGCCTATCACAGATAGTGATCACATTAGTGATGTCTGATATTAAATTCCTAGTGAAGTTTACTGTTTCAGTATACTAATCATTGCACAAAAAAAGAAGTGTTTATGTGTATATTCTGTTCATATATATCAATATCAGATTTTTTTAAAACTCCGTAACATCAGTACCATCATCAGCCACAAAAATCCAGTATCGGTTGGGCCCTAGTAGCCTAGAGTATATTATGTTATTTATGTAATAATGACACATAAAGGTCCCTGAAGGAGTGTAACAGTTCATGTTAAATGACTTTATAGTTTTTGACAAACAGAGCTGACTGTCCACAGAGTGCAGAGTCTGTATTTTCTTGTAAATATTGTATAATTAATACTTAATTTATAATGTACTTAAACAGTTTATTGAAACTATATGCAGGCATAGTGAACTGCTTAACATACCCAGGCATTTTTAACACAGATTAAAAGGCTACAATTACAGCCTGGGGAAAAATAGTCCATGTTCAAGCAAAATGTCCTTAAATCCATGGGTCACAGTTTGCTCCTGTTCAGTGTGTTATTGCTTGCCTAGGCAATGGTAACTCATGTCGCAGTCTCTCTCTGGTAAACACACAGTCATAGTGCCACAGGACTTATAAACAAACCCAACAGCCAATGAAGTTGAGAAAACGGGAGGTGAAATCTCTTGAATGGAAATTTTGGTAACGTGAGATGTTTGAATGTGCCAAACATGAACATTACAAAAAGTTAATGAAATCTTTCTTTTAGTAAATGCAGACTGTAAGCAGATCCTAAAACCCTTGGAAAAGGTAAACAAAAAAGTAACCTGTCTTTTACCTTTTGTTTTTAGAAAAGAGGCATATCCAAAAAAATATGAGGATGAATGTTAGCAAAAACCTGTGGGCTGTTGGGTTTATTTTTGTCCTCAGAAACATTTTGTGTGTTTCAGCCAAGTTCAACATGAGGGTCTGCCTTCTCATCACCAGTCGACAGTGGGTGCTTCACATTTTCAGGTCCTTTATTCTTCTCAGCAGTGATTTCCCAGTGCATGCAGTATTTCAGAGACTTGTAAGATGTATTCATTTTGGCATGTGTAGTCCTCATAGTTTTAAATGTGCAGAAGCTATCATAAATATTGGAAATAGATGGCCTATTTTAAACTATAATACTTTTATTAGACCTCTTGTTTTGTACTGACACCAGTACATGACAGCACTACACTATACTGTAAGTTTAACAATTTGTCAAATCTTTGCTATGAGTTCAGAGTAATGAATATATTTTCTCTATCTTGTTTAATATATCTAATACAGTGTCTCTCTTTACAAAGTGCACACTTGAATGTGGCATCAAACAAAAATGGAAACTTGTTTTATAGCTGCTTCATCTTCTCTTCCTTCTTTTTGCCCACTGTGCTCTGCTGATCTTCATTACGGCGTTCCCATTAGTAAGTAGAAGGTGAGGGCTACTATGAGCAGTAAGCAGAGGGGGGAGTTGAAGGTCTGGTAGGCTGTAGAAGGCATGAAGATGTCCTCGTACTTGTAGATGCTGATCATGTGGTCGCTGACTGGTGGGTTGTCGATGTCATGCCTTGTGATGGAACCTGGAAGAAGTTGGAAAAAGTTAGATGATGTAAAATGTCAGAAAAAAAAGCACAAAGATTGTTGACTTGATGACTCTGTTACTCACCTTGTATGGCCGGTCCCCATGCAAACAGGTAATACCATGACAGGTGTAAGTCCACAAGTGTTTCCTCTCTGGGAACGTATAACGGCCGCTTGAAGCGACAGGTCACACGGTTGTTTTCAAAAATGCCCTCTTCATCTCTGGCTGGGTTCCGCTTGATCTCCTTGGCCCACTGGCCAACATTGTAAAAGTGATGAATCCGCACGCGTCCGTTATCATCGTGCACACAGCCCATGACATCATCGCCTCCCTGAGGAAACAGGAGGCAACAAGAAATCAAAATCAGTGTTCCAAAATGCCAAATATTAATATTAATAGAGACTTTATGGACACCCTGTATATCCCTGGTATTATTATTACTAGTCATATTTATATTATCATTATTGCTGTTACTATCTCTGTTGTTATTGTTGTGTCTCTGTGACTCCCCCCCCCCCTCTTTCTCTCCCAACCCAGCCAGTCAAGGCAGATGGCTGCCCACCTAGAGCCTGGTTCTGCTCGAGGTTTCTACCCAATAAAGGAGAGTTATTCCTTCCTGCTGTTGCCAAGTGCTGCTCATGGGGGAATGTTGGGTCTCTGTAAAAAGGTACGATCTAGACCTGCTCTATGAGAAATGTGCCCTGAGATAACTTCTGTTGTGACCTAGTGCCATATAAATAAACTGAATTGAAATGAATTGAATTGAATTACACAGTAGCTCCAAAATATAACCAAAGGCATAGTATGTCAAAAAATGATGGATACTTAACTGGTGCTGGCACAGTGTTCTTTGGTAAAGGACTGTCACACACAAGAGACCTGAGACATATTTTCACTCTTTCACTAAACTTTTGATAAAAGGCCTGATTATAATTTAACATGTAAACTGGAAGTCAAACTCGATCTGTCATTTTCAGCTGGTGAGAATATCAAAAGACATCTTCGAGGATAGCCTGTTAATTGCTTTGTACTAACTTACATTGGTTAACTATATAAATTTAAGTTGTGTTTTTATGTGAGTCTCATAATAAATCATAGATATTGAGAAACTGCCCAGCACTGGTTGCACCAAAACATAATACAGTTTATCAGTGTGTTGTACTGCCCCAGATCAGGAATATCTGAGCAGTCTAGCTTGAAAGGTTGCATAGCTGCTCACCATTTTCTTGTCAGAGGAGAAACCTACGGCCACCCAGCCATCAGTATCTGCACTCATTTCATACTCCACATCTGTCCCAATGCGACGATAACTCAGAAAGTAGTCACACGTCTCTGCATCACACCCTGGTTTCCCATATCTGCACAGAGACAAATACAAGCCCCTTTTCAAGCAACATGATTCACTTTCAGTAGGGTTGAATGACCACAGATCACAGTTGGAAAAACTCAGTGATCCACCATATTAACAATAAAATAACAACTGAATTCCTTCATGATTTCAGAGCACAAAGACTAGACAGTGTAGAGAGTTCCCATGTTTAGCTCCAGCTTTCTGAAGTGAGGACACAGCATCTAGGATAAAGGAGCCCCGGGGAATACAGCTGAATCTGTTTCTGGACAGATGTATCCTACTCTAACCTTATGCATCCTTTGGTTACTCCACAGTCGACGACTTTGATCTTGGCAAAGGGATCCACTGGTGGGGCGGTGGGGAATGGATAACCTGCAAAAATACAAAAACAGCACTCTATTAAAAACAAAAGATGCTTGTTTTCAGTCAAAGGGCCAACTAAGGGGGAGGGTTCTGCACTATTTGTGTGTGTGTGTGTGTGTTTGTGTGTGGAGGGGGTGGGCAGCTACCACCGGGGGAGCTGGCCTGGGTGCTGAAAGGCCGTGTGCAGTGCAGAAAGGTTGAATGCCAGACTAAATATAAGGCCCATGTACAGTTTCTGCTTGTAGTCTCTGTTTATTTGTCTTTCTGTTATAAATGCACAGTTTGTTTATTGTGCACGAGATGCAGCTAATCTACCAACCAGAAACCTGTAGTAAATCTAACTAGACAATTACCGTCATCGGACAGATATCTGGACTCCAAGAACTCAGAAGCGAATGTGCTGTAAGAGTCTTTGTGGGGCTCCTGGTGTCCCGGCTCACCGTGCTCCCCGTGGCCGGCCCGGAGTGCTCCCTCATCGGTGGGGCTCGGCGCGACCCCCCACCATCCGCTTTGGATCGACAACACCAACAGCTGCACAAACCTCCGCAGTGAAATCATAGCCACTTATATAAGAATCAGCGATAAATAAAAATAGAAAATACCCCGACTAAATTAGCCTTAAATCAAACCGGATCCTCATTATCGTTTGGATTTCGATATATTCGCAGGTCTCCATCCTCGGCGTCACCAAAACCATCTCCGCATCCTGACCGCCAGTCCGGCTATTTATTCGCAGAGATGAGGCGGATAGAGGGGGATTCAGAGCCGCTGACCGTGTGATTAAGAGGCTAATCTAATCCTAAATTTACCCAGATTAGTAACCGTACCATCTAATTCAAATATACGCCAATAATCCTCTTTTGAAATCCGAATCTAGATGCTCACCAGTGCTCATTAATCTCAACATATTTCCAGTCGGAGGATAAATGGTTTCGCCCGGCCTTCCTCCTCTCTTCCCCCTCAATCAGTCACAGTAGCAGCCAATGAGGAGCAGCAACGTGCTGTTATTGGGATCAATCAATTGGATATTATTCCTCATAGGCACTAACTGTAATGCTCAGAAAGGCTGCCCATTGAAGATGAGCCAAACAAAACAAACAAAAACTGATTCAAAAGCCACCCTAACCCTAAACTACACTATTTTCATATTTTTTTTATAAATTTAATTTCACAACTTTTGTCCAATGCTGATTTCTTCACACTGCCTGAAATAAAACTCTGGTGGAGAAATCATTTGGCTATTTGATCATGTTGGCCTAATAGTAGTCTAATTTAATTGTACTGCGTCTCAAAATACCTTACTGAAGTGAACCTAAAAATACCACCATGTGATCATTTCTGAATCTAAAATGTGAACTTAGTTACTAAAAGCCCCAAATTCCCAGAAAAAATGCTTAAAGGACATCACTACAGTGTAATCAATCAATCAGGTCTGTTTATTGCATTACTGCATATCATTTTGTTCAAATTATCCCTCGTTTTTGTTAAATACTTCACTATCAAAAAACAAAACAAGAAAAAGACTGGAGCATGTATCCCACAACTGTCATAATATGTGTATTTTAATACAAGTCTAGATCCAGGTGTGGTATATTAATATCTATATGATTGTGAAGCATCGTCTCTGAATACAATCTGCTTTATACAACTCAGTAAATTTGGTTCATAATGTCACCATGAGAAGGTTCTCATCTCCAAAATGTTTAAGACTGATGTGTACATTGTAAATGTATAAATGTGAACTGTTTCTATTTAACACAAGTGTTATTCTCCTCCAAAACACTGTCTGACATAGTTTCTGATATATTTTAACTGACTCCATCCTCCCTTTTTCTCTGTGGTTGTACACAGTCCTGCCACTTGATGGTGATATAAATACATTGTTGAACTCCATGCTACAGTTGGCAGCAGAGGCTCTTCTTAGGCTGCTATCTATCTTTTTACTTCTTTTTTTTTTTTGTTTTATACCAGAAAACACAACCACTTTTTAACTGATACAATGCATTATGTTAAATATTGGACCATCAAGATTATGTTGTTTGATGCATCACCTTTTTAGTTTCAAGTTAAACTTAGTGACAAGTAAAGTTGTGCCTATATTTGCTTACTTTTGATCAAATACCTAAATATTGAACGACGACACAGATTCCTGGAAAAAATATAATACATATCATCTTACTGGTTCTGTATCAAACTGTTCCAAAAGCAGACAACCACATTTTGTAGTATCACACTTTCATCTACAAAATTAAGCTGAATTTGGTTAAGAGAATACATTAATCTATATTGTTTGAATTCAGATTATTGCAGAGTACCTAAATTGTTTTGTATATTTGGTCAAAATATAGAACTGAGTCAAATATCCTTGGAGTTATGATTTTTTAAAGCATGGACAGCAGGTGAGGGAGGAGAGTCACTTTGCTGTTTGTGTCTGTGTCCTGTAGGTGATGCTGGTGTTACACTGTGTGAAACCTAGTGAAAGTGTAAACAGACAACAAAAAGAGTCAGAGAGATTAAAGGCTGACTGACATCCATAATCACAAACACACAGACACACACACACACACACACACACACACACACACACACACGTACACACTGGAACACACATCCATATCCAAGTCTGATGGTGTCTGATGGTATTTCAATATTAGCATCTATTAAATCAAAAACCTATAGCATTTGATCTCATTGACATCCTGAGTTTCAATATATGTTCCAGCAACTGTCTGTGTGCACGTGTGTGTGAATCTGTGCTTTAAGGCGTATGTTGGGCTGTGTCCAGGTCTTTTCGAGAGTAACCACTCATGCATGAAAAACATGCATGTTTTTGTATCAAGCCTCTGCACATACGTGTGTGTACATACAAGAGTGTTTGACCCTTAACCCCTCCTCTCTTCACACTGTCTCTCTCTGCAGAAAGAAATCAACCTGATCAATCGCTCCTCTTGTTCTTGATGCGCCTAATTATCCCTCGTTTATCCTCCTATTATTTCCACTTCTACCCCAGCCTTCCCGCTCTCTCACACACTCTCTCCTTCCCAATTACCATTCTGTGTAGGGGCAATGCCTGCTGGGTAATGAGGAACTCTGGGCGTACCTATCTTATCTTAATAGCCTTAAAGGGCCACTCATTAGCACAAACACTCATTCTGTCCCACACACACACACACACACATATACACACATCTGTCCCCGCACATCATGCCATAGAGGGAGATGGAGTGACAGGAAGAGAGAATGAGCGAGGGGCTTGATGGAAACAGGAGGAGAGAGAGAGAAAGAGAGAATAAGACAGGAGAGAGGAAGGGGATAGCGAGAGAGATGCGATGAAGATAGGATGAGGTGGGGGTGGGGGTGGGGGGGTCTGGTAAATGTCAGCAGTGTGTCTCCTGGGCCTGAGAGACAGGTTAGTGACAGGAGAACAATGGCCGCTTCCATTCCATTCAGAAACACAGCTGCTATGAGTGCATGCCTGGACCTGTCTTCTCCTTAGCCATCAACAGGCCACTTGTAAAGGCAGAGCTAAATACATACGCGCACACACACATACACACTAATACATAAGTGCATGCCTGTGCACACTCAGCCACACATAATTGTGCGGCTGGACATACAAGGTAAGCCCTGGATGTTATGAAGGATCAGCAGTGATGTGGATGGCTTAGTCAGGGCTGTCAGTCAATAACCCCTGTAGACATGTGAAAACTGGCCAATTGAACATAAGTCCTGCATATTCATGTCTACTCTTTGCCAATGACTCTTTTCCTTTTAAGATATCTCTGGCTATATTGTATATTTTTCTCTTTGTCCACAAACCCAAATGAAAAAGACCAAAATCAACAATGAATTGCTCCTACCAACAAGTATTGTCTGAAACAGCTTATTTCTCCACTATTGTCCATAATTATTATCTAATAACACCTCAGTGAGCCTCACTGTTGCACTGGGTGATGTGTTTCACATTTCACATTTGAGTCAGACCCAGAAGGTCAGTTCACAAATCTTACCACTGCTCTGAAGGTTTTCCCACAATCCTCAAAGACTCAAAAAAGATTTTAACACAAAATAATACCTTTAAAGTTGTGTTGTGCAAAACAAAAATAAATGCTATTTCCTCCTACCTGGACAGAAGACACAATCGTAAATTGGGAATTGAGTCTAAAAATTATTTATTTTCAGTTAGCAGACAATGTTTTTATCCAGATGATAAGAGGATACTGAAAACGCCTTTAGAATGGCAGTAATTATTGTTCAAAGATCTTCAGTTATTTAACTGTCAGAAAATTTGATGCTTGAATATATGAGAGGCACAAACTAGGACTATTCCACATAGTCTGTCTAGCTGCTGTAAATGCTAAAGTTATGTAGTTACCGCATCTGAAAATACTCCTTACCTTTTGAGTAGTGCTTGTTCGAAAGTACAGTACCCATCAGTTTTTATTCATTATTTAACTTCTTCTTTTTTATATTAAAAAGAGCAATATAGTTTTTGAAGATGTATGTCTTCAGTAGAAAGAAGTGGGCTTGGGAAGTCAAAAAGTATTCAAATACAGCTTCGTATATTGTTAATTTTAGTGTTTTTCTACATTGACCATAAGACAAATATATAAACAAAGCCATTATTTTCCTTAAATCCAAGTATGCCTCTGTATCTCCAGCAGTTAAAAATATCTCATCTCTTCTCATTCCTTATTTATTACCCCTTTTTGGTATTGTTTGATTCCCTCAACAGGCTGCAGAAGTAAACCTCTGGGGGGTTTTTCCTTTTTTTTGGCATCAGTGTTGGATACCTCCCAACTCATTCTACATCAGACAGTAGCTAGATCACTTATCGACTCCACTCTGCTTATAACGCCAAGCTATTACCTCTGTCTCTGACTCTCTCTCTCTCTCTCTCTCTCTCTCTCTCTCTCTCTCTCTCTCTCTCTCTCTCTCTCTCTCTCACACACACACACACACACAAACACACACATACACACACACACACACACACAAACAGTCATTAAGTGGGTGTGTGATCTAACTGCAGGGCTACCCACCCTCAGGGCTTCATTTAGGAGTTGTCAGAAATCACTTTACTCACAGAAGACAGTAAACTCTATTGGCATGTTCTTCTGTCAGTAGAGCCAATGCGCCCCCACCCTACCCTTCCCACTTTCACACCCACAAAGACGCTTAAAACGCACACCTCTGTACTTCTAACACTAATTGGGAAGCGCTATGTAACAGTAATGTATGAACAAAAGTATGTCTGTCTTTGTCTCTTTGCATACATTGTTTGGTTTGTGCGGTTCCTCTGCTCAGGTCTCTGTGTACCAAAGGCTGAACAGTTCCATTGTGCTGGTGAAATGTTTGCTTTAGAGATAAGGAGGCACAGATGAGACATCGATCAGCACTCATTAAACACCTTCAACTGTGGAGGCACATGCACACAAACACATCGTCATTCACATGCACGACTTCAACTGCATGCACGGATACAGATGGCAAATACAGGAAAATGTATTTAAGCTTTGAATGCATTTGATCTCATTCCAGCTTCTCACACATTGGTCTCCTGCCATGTGAGCGACTCTCAAAGCTTGTATTAACAGCTGACTTAAAATACTTGTTGTCAGTAGACTTATCCATTAAGCTGTGACACCGTTCTCTCTCCATAGACATTCTGACTGACCAGGGCCTTAAGCAGTGATTATGGTGTTGGGCAGTGGGAGCTGGGGGCCACACCGTCATTAGTCTGGTTAATCAGAGCCTTGCTCCAGGTTAAGCTCCGCAGCCTCAAGAGACAGGCTGATGAGCTAAGAGCCGTGCCCAGCTTACAGTTCCTGGGTCTGGGCTCCAGCAGCTCCCCTGGCCCCTGCCTGCTCCAGCCAGTAATCTATAACTATCCCCTGGAGCGCCACACGGAGGCTCAGCCTCCTGGACAACACTGACACATGATGCATGGTAATGAGAAACACACAAAATGACACACTGTCACACACACACACACCTGTTCGCACACACCCACACTTCCCACTGATGCAGTGTTAACTATCATCACTGAGTTTCTATGAATTTGCTCTTCAATAACTCTCCAAAAACAAGAGAGTGATACTGTGTACTACCAGTTAGCAGTGACCTTGACTTAATGACCGATGTGATTCGACATCTAAATGCTTAACTACCTCTGTCCATGGGGTGCGGTAAGAACCAGCTCAGCACAATGAGTGTATAATGACCACGGGACTGTTGGGTTTTCAAACATCTATGTAGACACACACACACACACACACACACACACACACACACACACACACACACACACACACACACACACTCATTTACAAACAAATTCCCATGAGGACAGAAAGGCCTCAGCTCAGCAGGGACCCTCCAGAGAGCCTATTCTGCCATTGGCCAGCCTCCTTTATTCCAGCGTCCCCTGTGAGCTCATTAGCCCCAATCATAACCACTTCCCTATGTCTACTTTACACGCTCCATCCATCGCCACAGTGCCACACACAAATTACACTCTCCATCAGCATCAGACGGATGGTGTGTGTGTCTGTAACTGCAAGAATGTATGTGTGTTTAAAGGACGAGGAAGGTCACAAATCCCTTCGAGACCCCAACATTTCCCAGCAGAATTTGCAGACCCTAGTAGACCATAGAGGAGTGGGCAGGAAATGGGATGTAGGAGAAGAGACGACTGAGGGTGAAACGTAGGTAGAAGGAGGTTAAGAAGTGTGTTTTCAGGTGATGAAGTGGACAACCAGGTTTCAGTTCAGGGCTCCTGTGCTGCTCTTTTGTGCTGTATGACCCAGATGAGCAGCGAGGGAGAGAAAGAGGATGGAGGGTGTGGGGAGAGAAAGAGATAAAGAAAGAGGCTTTTCATTAAAAAAATGAGTGTAGGCTGCAGACACAGGAAGGACCCCAGAGAACCACAGAATGGGATGAGACAACAAAGAGCCCCATCATCAGTTTAGTGAATAGATCTGTCTATCTATCCCTTTTATCTCCCCCTGCTCTCGTTTTTTTCCCAGCATGTCTTCCCCTGTTAATCAGCCTCTCATTGTGTCATTACCTGAACCTGTAGTCTTAATCAGAGGCTTGGCACAGACATCATCGCTATCCACTGCCCTTCTCACACGCCTGCACACACGCGCACAAACACTAAATAAACACATTTTAATGCGACACCAATCATGTCATCTACTCAATGAGCCCTCCTCCCCTCTCCCTCTTGTAGCCCACAGCCCAAACATAACACATGGACGCCCGTCTCTCGCGTCCATCAGCCTGCCGACACACTGCCGGTCTAAAAACATGTGTGTATGTGTGTGTGCATGGCTTTCTGATGTGGATCCCGAGGGGAGGGAAAATTATTTTAACTCAGTAACCTGAATCACCTCCTATCCCAAATCTTTGCTGCATGAATACAAGACACACACAAACACACACACACACATACACACCCTCCTATGCATGTCAGTGAGTGTGTATTGATAATGGCCATTAGCATATTTATGATCATTGCCAACCTCTTATTGTTTGTGCGCTCCATTAATCTTCATCTGCTGCCTGCCGACTGACAGCTCAATCTAACAGGCCATCACTGGGCACTGGGGCACACACATACACACACACACACACACACACTAAGAATGCATAGTTGTACATAAAGCATACTTGCATCAACAACCGAGGGGCATTGTCTCACACATGCAGACACACACACACACATTCAGACAGACAGCGTGATTGACATTCACCCCTGTGAGTGTAATCACCAGAGGTTATCCTCCCTAGCTGTGTGGGTGTCTGCTCAGCTTCTCCAGTGCAGCACTGTGGCGTCATATCCCGCCGGATGCAAGCTCCTTCTGGGCCATAGGTGGGCGATGGTGCCCCTTGATCAGGGTATACCAAGCCAGCCTTCCTCTGTTCCAGAAATGCAATGATGTGTATCCCAGCCCTCCACTCTCATCAATAAAGACCCCTTCCTGTGGTTGCAATAGCCAGTCCCCACCAACCCCTACACCAAACACACCCCTCAGGCCAACATCTGTAAAGAAACAAACACTCCTTACGAGAGGAAAAAGCATTAGAATCAGAAAAATGCAGCAGTAAAGGGGGGAGCAGAAAAAGCCAGGGTGCTAAACTGTGCCTGGTTGTGTGCTTCATGTGATGACAGCATGTGTTTGTGAGTGCGTGAGTGCTCATGTAATGTGCTCTCAAATGTTAATGTGTTTGTTTAAAGCCAATATGACTGACTGACTCACAGTTGATTACTGGGTGAATGAGTGCTGGAAGCAAGCCAAGTTCAATGGGAGGTCTGTTCTCCTGTTGCCTCTTCCTTTCTCTTCACTCTCCTCTCCCCCTCCTCATCCTGCATCATCCTGCTGCTCCAGGAAGAGAAACCAGGGAGACAGGATATCTGTGTGCATGCATGTCTGTATATGTGTATGTTAAGACATATGCTTATCTGGGACGGGGAGATATACTTAACATACAGTCGCACATAAATGAAAGAATTGAGTCCAAAATGTACCGTTGTTCACCACTACAGTCCCATTGTTGATTGAACTCAATGCTATATAGCCTATTGGCCTGTCTTAAAGGAATAGTTCAACAGCTTATTCACATTCGTCCCTAGAGTTAACTATGAATATTGGAGGCAGGAGGCAATTAGCTTTAGCCAAACAGTCTGAATGAATAGTGATTATGCCTCACACTGTGTTCATGTTAGCCCATTACTTGTTGGGTGGGGTATCTGTTTTGTTTTGGTCTAACTAATCAATAGCGAGTGACAAATCTGTCATTTTCAGTTGACATGGAGGTTTTGGTAGCAGTGGCTAGCAGTAAAATGTCATCCATGCTTGCCTCTTTTTTTCAAGAAGCTTGCTCTTTGTATTAATATTATTTCTAATTTCACCTACAAAGTTCTGATAAAGGTTTCTCCAACCAGCATAAACAGACATTATCTGGCATAACACTAGCCTATCTGAGTAAGTCTGAAATGCGAGAAACGATTTGAGGTCGGTAGCGATGCTAGTTAAAGCTGCAGTTGGTAAGTCTTATAAAAGCAACTTTTTGCCATATTTGCTAAGACTGTCACTATGCAAAGACAGCATTACATGAAACTAGTAATCTGTAAAAAAAAAAAAAAAAATAGGCTCATTTAGCCCCGCCTACTGCTCCTACTGCAAACTGCCAGAATCCACCGCGACCGGACAAAAAGAACCAATCACAGCCAAGATTGTGTCTGATGGAGTGTCTGAGAGCTGTCTACCACTGCTCACGCACACAGGCCCCTCCCCCTTCCTCATCAGCTCGGTCAAGCTCATATCTCCGAGTTTCTAGGTAAGGTATAGCCATGTGAAAGTCACTGTAAAGCGTTTTATATCTAGCTGTGTGGAGTGTAGTTCATGTATTACCGATCGCGTGCACATCCATGGTTGCGTGCCGTCGCGTGCACGTCAGCCTCCTCTGGGGGAGGGACTTTGGAGGCAGGGCAGGAGTGCAGCGGATAGGGAGGGGGAGGGATCTGAAAGTTGTACTTCTTCAAATTTGATGCTAAGTCCTCTCTCTCCTCAAAGTTACCAACTGCAGCTTTAAGCTTAGCTCAGCATAACGACTGGAAGCAGGTGAAAACAGCTAGCTTGGCGCTTTCTGCAGTTCAACACCTCTAAAGCTTCATAATTAATACACTGTATTGCGTTTGTTTAATCAATACATGAATGGAAATATATAAATGACAACCTGGATTTAGGGGGAATTATGTGCTTGAACTATTTTCTTAATGAACTCAGTTCAACCCGCACAACTTCTGTGAAGCATTTCAACCTCACTGATACAACAAAACTACATGAAGTCACTGCTCTTGGCTGTGCGCTTGCGAAGTAATAGCTTGTCCCCCCCCCCCTCCAGTCTCTTATTTACCCTTTAAAGTTAAATGAAAAACTGTGTTTTTGTATGCAAGGGATCTGGCTTAAACATAAAAAAAATCTGTATGTGTGCAGTCTTAGTTTAAATTAAGCTTTAACAATAAACATTAGAAGCATATCTTTGCTCTGCAAACATGATTGACTATTTAATCTTATCAGTGAATTAGATATTTGTGTATCAGAACAGAGTGCAACTCATTTCTTTTGTTTTTTCCATCTTGTTATCTTGTATTGTTTCATATCTGACTGCACTCCATCAATGCTGGTAGACATTTCCTCATAACTTCTGAAACAAGACTTCCAACATTTTTATTGATAAACCTACAGTGAATTAGATGATGTCTGGTGTGTGAAATCTATGGACGAGTTTATCTTTAAGCTATAAGGTAATTTAATCCATAACACACAGGGTAGAACAAGTCGTAATGCTTCTCTTTCCTGAGCCATAAAGCTATTTTTATAGAGGCTATCTATAATATTCCACTATCAGAGATTATAGAAGTTTTATTGTGATCTCCCACAGAGAGTAGAGTTTTATGTAGCTTTAGTAAATCATTCTTTTCCTCCGTTATATCAGCTTCTAAGACTGTTTGCCTGTGAGACTGTAAGAGTTGTGCAGTGTTAACATTTATGAGGTATAAGCTAATATATTTGAATAGTTTATGGAAGCAGTAAAGTGTAAAATACATAATTTGCTACCATGTACCATGTAAAACGGCTCTTAAAGATGAGCTGTGAATACAAATGCAGATTCTCTATTGTTTAAGCACATTCATGACCAGAGACGCTCTTTTTTTCTCTCTCTCTTTCTCTGTACCATCACTAACAGTAAAACTCCTCCTGTCAATTGTACAGAAAGTGAAAATATTTCAAGTAAGGACAAATAATATGTCGCCCTCATGCAGCAAGTAGCGGTGCGAGACTATTGCAGGTTCTGCCTTTTTCTTCACTTACATTTTATACTTACAAAAACATCTCTAATGTTTACTGTGTTTCAGCAAAGCATCGCTGACTCCCAATAAGTCAACCCCCAAAAATGCATTAATCAACCACCCAGACTCGACCCACAAACCACCAACTTTTTTGATTTTTTTAACCAATTGTGTTTATAAAACTCAGCTCAACAGACTGTGGCCGGGGAGCAATACCTTTGGACTACCAGCAGAAGAAACAACAGGGGTAAACTATGTTCTGCTATTGCTCTGGAGCTTGTTTTCTGCTCCTTTGTGGAGGAAATAATGTTATTTTCAGTTTGTGTGCTCAGCAGTGGGCGACTTGTCATTGTGGGGGTGTTTTGTTTGTTAAAATGTGTTGTGGTCAACGGAGGCAGCTAGCTGACTCATTAGCTGGAGAGCTAATATCTGCATATACCAGTCGTTTGTCGACATTAGTGGGAGAAAGGCAAGGCACTTGGGAGCATGTAAAAACATTGTTTCCTTTGGATTTTCCTGGAAAATCTAGCCATGGTCGTTCACATCCAAATTAATCCACACGCTGTTACAGACACAGAGAAAGTCAGGAAAGGTCTCACTTTTTAAGTTACGTTACAACCAGTTCACAAAATGATTCACACATGTAAATTGCATCACAGAATACATAGAGAACCTTTAAGTGTCAAAAGGTTTGAGTATACTTTTTTTAATTGTAAATTGTACTATAAAAACTACAAAACATACCCACACTCTTATGGCATAGTGTCACATGTCAGACATTTTTCTGCACAACAGACTCTTATTGTACAATTTTATAATTTCTATGTTGTCAATTTTTATACGCAGGGATTTTCTTGAACTTCCTGTTTTAACCTTTAAGTAGAATAGAGAATCAGAGAAGACAGCAACCTTTTTTTTTTATCATAGAACTATATTTATTTGTTTATTTGTTACTGTGTCCCAATTTTTGGCACAGAATTGAATCATTAGAGATTATTTTGTTCCCATTTTGTTTATATAAAAAAAGAAAAATCACCAACGTTAACCCAACATCACCCAATTCATTATCTGTAAACCTTAATTACGCATATCATGTGCTGCTCTGTACACCATCCAGTCCTTGCATTATGTTTACATCTGGATTCTTGGTTTTCAGGGCAACGAGTCCATGACCTGGTTAATGTGCAGGAGGAGAGAGTTCAGATTGATGTATTAACACTATATTTCTCTCATCAGCTTCATTTAGCCCATGATTAACACCCAATCGTAACGTGTGATTAAAAGTCGGAGTAAAAATATTCCATACATATTTAATTCTCCACTAACAAGGAAACCAGCTCCCAAACTGCCAACAAAATAGATATACACCCATAACCCGCACACACTCCCACATACATCTCTCCTTTCCTCGCCTGAAAACACACACCTAAACATTTCTCGGCTATCTCCCCCTCACCCCGGTGCTGGCTAGGTGGAATTAGAAAACCAACCCCGCGGTCTCATTAATTAATTAAACACCATGTGCCAGTGGCACCTGGGTACTGGTTATCACTGCCACTCAGACACACCGTGATCTCAATAACCAACCCACCACAGGGCACAGGAGAGGGGAGGTGGAGGTGGAGGGAAGGGACATTGATTCTTCTTTCACAACTTTGAGGTAAAGACAGTTTCTTTAAACAGGAAGAGACAGAAAAGAGACTTCAGACATCATCTTTCCGTGCAGGGAGTAAAGTGGGACACCTTTACACTGAGCCAATACAGCAGAGCGTGATGAGTGTTTACTGCTGCATGTTTTTGTTTATGTGTCTTTGCCTCCCTTACAGGCTCCACGGGGCCTTTTTATCATCTGGCCTAGCAGGGCCCCTAAATCACTGCTGCAACACCCTCCTCATGATCTACTCTTAAGATCTCTGCATGTGGAAAACACAGACACACACACAAACACACATCTGCTCTTTGATTATTGCTTCTTGTTTTCTACCAGCATTTTGCATCCCTGAAAATGTCTATAAACATTTTGTGTGCCTTATTTATATTCAAGAAATGTATACTCTGTGTATTTTGTACATCGGAAACAGCTTGTTTTCATCTGAGCAACATGTATTTTTTAATTAATCCGACGCCAAAAGCTCAGTTGGATTTCTCAACCATAAAGACTTATGTAATCCAATAACTTTTAAAACCAAGTTTGAATACGAAAATTGGCCTTACCAGTTTCACACAATAGCAATGTGGATCCCATTAGAGCATGAAGGAAACACCAAATATGGTGCTTTTGCTGTTTTTAATTAACTGTATGACCTCAGAGCTCAGTCATAACAACTAAATTACTAATGTTACCCTTGTATATAACATCAAAATAGGTTTTTGCCGCAAGTATTTTACTGTTTCACAATGTCAATTTTAGGTTTTTACTGTGTTTTATGTCTTAAGCAAGGCTATGTCCTCAGGTTTGATTTATTTATGCTCACCAAAGCAAATTCTTATAGACTACCTTAAAATGGCACATTTTTAAACTCATAGAATATATGATAGAAAGTTAACAATTAATCTTTTATTTAATGCCCACAGCTCAGACACTTTCTAGACTGATTCTGAATATTAAATGATTAGATCATTTTCTAACATTTTTCAACTGTTTCTAACCAAATGTTTTAATATGCAGGACTGAGATTAAGGACAAAAATGTTACTCACAAGATCACATACATAAATTGACTGAGACATATCGCTGTGATATTTCAAATGCTAGACCTCAATATCTATTTTAAATTAAACCAAGGCTACAGGCACTAATTGGACCTACTGGGACAAATAATTTGCAGTTCTGAAAAACAAGTGGTATTGCTGTTGGTTTCTTTGCGTTTCAGCGTTTGAAATTGACTCTGAAGACATGTGAATCAATACGAGGTGTGGGAATTGAAAACTCAAAGTAGGTGGACCACACACTTTAAACTATATGAAACAAAGTCTATATTAAAAGGCTATGATTCACAGTATCTGTCTGAACTTGGTAGAATAATAGAGCATGTATTAGATTAATAATAGTTGAATCATTAGTAACACATCAGGCTGCCTATCATCTTGAAACAGTTACAGTCAAGGCTATCTGCCACAAATGAAAGCATCTTAGCTTTTACACAACCAGCGTCCTAATCATTTCCAATCACAATTTAGTTACTCTGTTGACTTCAGCTCGGAGAAACAATGGATCTTTTAAGAAACTGGAACAGCAGTCTCTCCCAGATGACATGCCGACAGGTGAGCTTTTATTAATATAGGCTACTGAAAAATGTGTTATCTTGATGCAGCAGTATACCTGCCTGGTTTTTGGATTTGTGCATATGTATGTTTACTGGCTTAACTTTCAAGAATTGTAAGTATAAACATTTGTGATTAGTAATTTTGGAGCTAAGAAAACCTCAACTATGTGTTATTTCCAACATGAGGTAAGATCTTCAGAACGCTGCAGTTTGACTCATTTCCTGATATTATTATAGTTATATCCTCCCTTATTAAGTCATTCCTTGTTACACATTCCTCAAAAAACAAAAACAAAAACAAAAAAAAAAGAAACAGTCAAACTATTTCATTGTGTGTCCATCATCTTTTAATTTACCAAATTTCAATCATAAATATCAATTTCTTCTCATCTGTATTCAGTGAGAAGTTCAAGAGAATAGAAAAAAGGAGACAGAAAAAGGATACCGTGCACTGAGCTCTTTTTCTCTTTAGATTGATAAGAGCGTGTCCACAGCTGAGACCCGAGACTTGACTGAGTTTGTGAAACGGGGGTCAGGATTGTCTCTTTGGGGAGTTTATGTTGGAGCAGGCCTTGTTATCCATTTTGGAGTAGGAAGTGAGGCATTGACATGTTACATTATTTGAACCAATTATTTATTTGGTCTTAAGTAAAGAAGTAGAAGTTTATTTAGTATTAAATGCATTATTTTCTTTTTTTAAAAAGGCAACCAGGTTATCCCAGGTTTATTATTCTAAGCTCTTCATCTTCATATTTCCCTTCAAAATGAGAACATGACAGACAGCTTGCTGCAGCTTCCTTCAACAAATGACTCCGAAGTTGAATAGTGATGGGAAGACGACAATCTACACACAGCTCAGTACAGACATGAAAGTGCCTCCACAAACCCGCATCAGGGTCAACAACAACGAGCACAATCTGGTTCCGTCTCCACAGGAAGTGATGAGACATCGCTATGACACTTTTCTGCCCCAGGGGTTCAAATACGACTTGATGAACTTCAACAGTGAGCACTTCGCCACGTTCATTAGATATGACCAAGCTGTGTAAAACTAGGTGGGTTAAACATTTGGGTGAATGACTGATTGAGTGATGTGGTAAATATTAGGTCTGAAAACAATCAGTTTGTAATTTAATATTGCAATTATTATTATTTCTTTACATTTTTTAAGATTTCAAAAAAAAAAAAAAAAAAAAAGCCCATGAGGACATAATTCTGCAAATGACAGTACAGCAACGGATGGAGACAGAGACTTGTGATCTTCTGTAGTATCCCTTATGTACATCTGTCACAACAACTTTGTTAATGAGCAAAATAAAAATGTTTCACTGCAGAATAGTCTCGAGAATGTTTCATTTAACATCTCAACGCATCACATCTGTTCAATGCAAAGGAAAAAAAAAAGACTGAACAACATTAACAATGTTTCTGTGCCTCCACGCTCTCCCACAAAGTTCTTAGCAAACTCTATTAAAGGCCAAAAAAACTTAACAACAAAGCAAACCCTATAAGAGTCAGGAAACTATGTGTCCTCTTGTTTATTATGACTTCAGGAATGTCAATAAGAGCATTTCTATACAGTAGGAGGGCTGAGGAGTCCAGTACGCAGACACAATGACCTTCAGCTATTCTCCTTGTTGATAATGACCCAGACACAGGCACACTGCCCATCAGCCAGACCTTCTAATGAAGCCAAACACTCTCTATCATCTGCTAATAACCTCCACGCGGCAGCAAGAGTCATGGACAGGCCAGCGTCTTCTGAATGCTAGAAGGGGAACAAAGCTCTGAGCGGACAGGAAGTAGTGGAAAGCATCCTGTTTATCGATCTGGGACTGTGCACTGCCTGATGGGACATGGTGGTAACTACATTCTTCTTCTTCAGCCTCAAACACACAAAGACAAAGACTACTGTAGAGAGGACAGGAAAAACATACACAGTGCAAAACATTTCATTCTAACAATCAATCCTTTTGGTATGCTCATTTGCTAGGATCTTGGTTGCTGTGCTGCTACACACGCACGCTTACACGCACACACACACACTTGCAGGGGTGGTATTTTTTCAGAGATAGGGTAGGTAAACTCGTTACTCTTTTCTTAATTGGTATAGAAATTCCGTCCTGTTTTTCCTCTCAGCAACCCCTCCAGGGGAATGCTGATTAATTGTCCTCTTAAGTCCCCCCCCCCCGCCCCTCCACCCACACCTCTCTGCACATATACACATACATTCTCTGATAGAAGACTTCCACTCTGCAGACCCCCATCCACCATCAGTTTCATAGTTCAGTAAGAAAATGTAGTTCCTGCTATTCCTCTGGCTGTCTTCTGCTTTTACCCTGTTTCCATATCACTGGCTCAGCCTGACAATGTACCCATACAGCTGGTCTGAGAAGGCCTGAAGAGAGAACTTATCTTGTACCCTCCTCCTCCCAGCTTGCCCCATGTCCCTGCGGAGCTGCGGTTCCCTGACAAGCCTCTCCATTGCCTTAGAGAAGGCCTCCGCCGTGGGCTCGCATAGAAACCCCGTCTCCCCATCTGCCACGCTCTCCAGGGGGCCCCCGGAGTTCACTGCGATAACAGGACAGCAGGAGTACATGGCCTCTACGGGAACTATCCCAAAATGCTCTCTGCTCGGGGTGTACAGCACCGCGGCGCTGTCCCGCAGCAGTGCCACCTTTAGTGAATCAGAGGGGGAACGCAGGAAAGTGACACAGTCGTCCAAGTGGAGCTGCGCTGTTAGCTCTTTCAGTTCAGCATAATGTTCAACATTCTCAGTTACGCGGTCATCATAGCCCCCCGCCACCACCAGGTGAATGCCCGCTCTTTGGCCTGGAGGGAGGCTGCTCCTCAGGGCTGCCAGAGCCTCCAGAGCCAGGCCCAGATTCTTCTTTCGCTCATATCGATTCAGAGAGAGAAACAGGCAGGAGGTTCCCTCAGGGAGCAGCCCTTCCAGGCCTTGTGCTTCAGTAGATGGCTGGTCAAAGCTACGCATGTTGAGGGAGGGATAGAGGACATCTGTCTGGAGTCCTCTTAGACTATGAAAGGTCTCCCTGAAGATGCCTGCGGTGAACTGGCTGTTTACCAGAATCTAAGAGCAAGTACAGAGAGATTAGTTCATAAGGATCTCACATATATCACAGGCGTCTGAATTCTCTATGAATTGGATGGCAGCCTGAGGTCCTTGATTTTCCTGAAGTCTAGACTGAAATCCAAATGTCATTTCATTTCTATCAGGGCCCTGAGCTTTTACAACAGCTTGCCTGTAGAGATCATGCCATATCACATTTTAAATAAACACTTTGGTTTTTAAATAATCACTTTGGCAGTTTAAGTCAAAATAATATTCCCTACATTTTGATTTATTCCATTTCAATATAGTTTTAAACCATGGCTGGGTGGCAAGGTGGTCTTGAAGAGCCAAAATGAAGTCTAAAAGTAATTTCACCTGTCTAGACATCATAAGTCTAGACTGGTGGGATTAAATGATTCTGAGTGAATCATCTCTATCTTTAAGGAGCACTATTTCATTAATTTGTAATTTGTTTGTAAACAATTTTAGATGACAACAGATTATTAATTACAGGTTTCCATGAATAGATTGATTCAAAGGAGGTGTACAAAAACACAGACATTATTTGGGGAATATCTGATGCCACGTGCATAACTTGCATAAAGTCAAAGTTTCAACTCCTGGGCAGTGAAAAGCAAAAGCAGAAAATGTTTCTGAGTTTTTCTGTTCTTTTCAGAAACTGTCGTAGAAAAAGACATGGGAGATATGTCGATATCAGAAATCCAGTATTAGTCGGGCCCTAATTAGGATAACTTGAACTGAGTAATTTACTATTTGTCTATTGTAAAGAATTAAAATTAGTAGTATTTAAAAAGTTTATTATATGCGTTGTCTGAAAGTATACACCACTGACATTTTTCATCTTTCAATGTATACATCTATTCAGAAAATTCAAAATTGTAGTTTACTGTTATTACTGTTTAAGCCACAAATCACTCTCCTGTCTGCAGGCTGTGCAAAACATTGAGAAACTTTAAAATGGATGAACTAAAGCACATTATTCATTTAGATTATCAGGTTAATATTGGAAGACATTTTTAGTTTTAGCCACTCCCTTTCTGCCTTGTTTGATCATGCTCCCGCTGAGGTACTCTGATAAGCATCATAAGCATCTTTTGAAAATACTTTTAAATATGATCTTAATAAATGTCTGGCATTTTGGTACTGAACTTCGTGCTTTTTTACTGATTAAAGAGCATTCTTTACCACCATACTATAAAAAGGTTTTGTTTTTTTTAAAATCTGAATGAAATACAAATAAGCCCAGTGACACAGTCTTGTTCTGTAATCAGATCATTGCAACATGTGTAATCGAGCTTACAACCATAAGCTGTTACGTACCATATCAGCCATACCAGTGGTCCGTTCCTCCAGCAAGTCGATGGGAGCACGGTAAAGCTTCTTCAGGGCTGATTTCCTCTGTGTCAACAGCTGGTCAGGAAAGTGACAGTAGAACAAAACCTTCTTTCTATAACGAGACAGTCTCAGCACCGGGATACACACGGATACCTGAGGAGGAACACGAGGTGTAAAAACAGATTATTCATTTTTGGTGAGCATTTTTCTTTTTTTTTTTTAATTGTTTCTTCCCATGTAATGTGATAAAGATACAGGGCACATAACGCAAAAGGGATTGAACGCACTCATACTCATGCAACTAAGAACTGCAACCAGGATTTTACAAATATAAACAAAAACAGCCCGTAACCTTTCTATACTATATGCCTAGGCTGCCAAAAGAAAGAAAAACTAACTAAAACTAAAACCCTGGCTGCAACTGGCAAGCAAAGACAATAGTATTCAGGTCTTCCCTAAAAAATGTTCCTCCCTCCTGACTAATCAGAGACAAATATGGCAGCTTGTTTTGGCATGTGACATAATGCTGCTTATACAACAATCAGTGAAGATGCCACATTAATATCGAGAACCCTTTATGCAAATGGAGACAGAGTACAACAATAGAAACATGCACTAAATATAAAACAAACACTATGTTAATGCTAAACAATGTACCTCACCACTTACACAACAAGTAATGCACATACTTTATGTGAACTCTGATGTTATTGATTTAGCATGTGAGGCTTATTCTAGTGTCACATTAGTGATGTTTGAATGAGAACAGTTGTATCTGTGTGTATTTGTGTGAAAGATATAAAAGAAAAAAGCAAAGGTGTGTCTGCTTTGCAACAAGGTATAGAAAAAACACAGACACAAAGACAGGTAACTGTTAACAATGAAGCTATTCTCTGAGTCAGTCACACCAAATAGACAAACTCAACTGAGACGATCAAAGAAATAGATTAACAGTTACCGCCCGACACAATTCACCTGATCACAGAAGACAACGTCATACTCCACCCCGCTGAGAAAGACCAGGTAGAGGGCAACATAGATCATCCTCACATAAGCACATAGTGCGTGCAGGTAGCCAAACACACTGGTGGGTAACCAGTCACCCACACATACCTGTAAAAAAGCAAGGCAAAGTCAAATCATGTACAGTCATGTGAAAAAATTAGGACACCTCGTTAAGTATTCAGTTCTTTATTAAGAAATGTTCACATATTGATGTCTAATCTCGTTGATATTTATCTCTGGAAAAGAAAGTTATTCAATTACAGACACCCTACCCCCTAATAGCTAGTGTTACCCCCTTTGGCTGAAATAACTTCAGTGAGACGTTTCAGTGAGCACCCTCTGATACACAGTAGAATTCATGGTGGATTCTATGATGGTGAGCCGGCCAGGTCCTGCTGCAGCAAAGCATCCCCAAACCATGACACTTCCACCTCCATGCTTCACAGTTGGTATGAGGTTCTTTTCCTAGAATGCTGTATTTGGTTTACGCCAAACATGTCCTCTGTTCTCGTGTCCAAATAATTCAATTTTAGACTCATCTGTCCAAAGAACATTATTCCAGAAGTCCTGGTCTTTGTCTACATTCTCTCTGGCAAACTTCAGTCTGGCCTTCACGTTTTTCTAGGAGATCAAAGGTTTCTTCCTTGCACACCTCCCATGAAATAGAACTTGTGTAGTCTCTTTCTGATTGTTGAGACTTTCACATCAACAGTAGCAAGAGTCTGCTGTAGGTCCCGTGATGACATTTTAAGGTTTTTGGTGATTTCTTTTAGCATCTTGCGGTCTGCTTTCGGGGGGGACTTGCTTGGACCGCCAGAGCTGGGCATGTTAGCAGTTGTTTTGAATGTCCTCCACTTGTAGATTATTTTCCGGACAGTGGAATGGCTGATTTCAAATTCTTTTGAGATCTTTTTAAATCCCTTACCAGACTCATAAGCAGCTACAATCTTCTTTCTGAAGGCCTCAGACAGTTCTTTCGATCTCACCATGGTGCTCACTCTCATTTCAACAGTCAGGGGCACACCAAACTAAATGTCTGAGGTTTAAATAAGTCATGCCTCCTTCAAAATGCTGAGTAACAATGTTCTGATCATTTGCACTTGCTGTGATACACCTGTGTGTGATTTTAGCCATTTTAAGTGGGAATGAATGTGGGGTGTCCTAATTTATTCCTCACCAGAAATTGCTTTTTTTTTAAATTACATTTCACAGAAAGTTTTTAAAAGTATTTTCTTCAGTTTTAATTGTTTAGTTCTATTACTTGAATGTGTCAGTATTGTTAAAATCAATATTAAATATCCATATGTTCATATTTCACATGACTGTATATGTTCCTAATAGACTGCATTTTACATACCCTGTTGTCTGTTTTTGTTGTGTATCTTTGAATGGCAATATGTAGGATAGTGTATGTGTGTTTATGTTCACGCACCACAGGCAGGTCTGGGTCCAGGGTCTCAGAGAAGCAGTGTGTTGAGTCGTAATGGGCCGTCCAGATCTGGACGCTACACCCCCGAGACTTCAGAGCGACAGCAGCATCGACCACCAGACGCTCGGCTCCACCTATGCCCAAATCCGGATGGAGAAACACCACCCGTGCCATCCTGGACACACACCAACAGAGCTGAAATGTTAAGTAAAAACTGTCTCTGCAAATATTTCCCAATGAGAGAACAGCAGTCTGAAAAACAGTAACTCATAACACATTGTCATGTAGTATGTAAAGCTGCAACGATTAATCGATTAGTTGCCAACTACGAAATTAATCGTCAATTCATGATCAACATTTTATTGTCCAAACAGCTGATCGATTGATTGAGAAAGGTTAATCAATAATTAAAATACTTTGAGTTGCAGCCATAGTAGAAATACATAAAGTAAACTGACAGTGTAAATAATCACAAAATCAAACATACAAGGCTTATTTCATTTATTTCTTATATATCTTAATGTTCTATAATGTGTAGTGTATTTTAAGTATTTGTTCATGTGTACAGCACTTTGAGTTACAACTACTATATGAAGTGTGCTCTACAAATAAATACACATGAACTTGTATTCAACATTGTTAAAGTTTATAGGAATGATTGCTTTAACTTGTGTGAAATACATCACAGAGAATACGTGTTGGTGGAAACACACAACATCCTCACACAGACTAATTCATCTATTCTCTTTATGCCATAAAGAAAAACTTTTCAGAGCCGCATTGTTGACAAACCTGAAGAATCTGTCCTTGTGGGGTTTGTAGTTTAATAGTTAAATACATTTGTTTCCTCTTAAGGTATTTAATGTCATGTTTGTTTGACAGAAAATGTGCCTACGTCTACTGAAAACCACCATTGCTGTCACAGTGTCCCCAAATACTCTAAAAGTCTTGGGTTTTAAGTAAGAAGTCAAACTGACAGCCAGAAGACAAATTAGACGACACCTGTCTGCTTTAGTGAAGGTAGATGCACTTAGCCACAGTGACAGGATGATAGATACTAATGTTATAGTTACTACAAAAACTACAACCCGTTTTAGATGAATTTAGTGGACAGCTGTGACTAAACTCTACAACAGCATCACCGTATAATTCAATTTACTACACTTATGTTTACCTTTGAACGTCTTATCCACCTTATCCAAGTTTGGAAACCTGTGATTATGCTCGTCTAGCCGCACGCAACGGCTGAATGCTATCATGAAACTCTACCACTGGGACGCCATGTTGGCTCAACTTCTCCTCTCGTGGATCAGGCGGCTTGCGTTGCAGTTTGAGCCACAATGGCACCAGTTTCCCCTCAGTAGAACAGACACGTCTTCTTGCGAGTCAAAGAAGACCTTTAAATTGCCATTGAAATAACGTACAAAATAATATCCCAGTTCAATACAAGAATTACAGAATACTGTTTTGAAAATACGTTTTTATGGTGTAGTATGAAAATATAATCCTAAAGTGTGATTTTTATTTCATTCTTTTTATGTTGAATGGAATTTGCCGGTCAGGCTTCTGCTCGGTCTCCTACGCTGGTCCTGCGTTTTGCAGTCGTGTCCTTTTTAGACAAGCGTCATCTCTACTCAAGTGTTGACCACTACACACACCTACTGCCTACTGTTGCCCATTTGACGTGGACACCGGCTAGAAGAGAGGCTCAGGGATTCACCTCGCATCGGGACAAAGAAAAGCAAAATGGTAAGATTCATTAGCTACCTCTAAAACTATTCTGTTGAAGCTGAGGCCAGCCATGTTGGATTAAAAGAGCCATCAGATAGATAACGTTTTGCTATCTGTTAGCAGGCGTGCTAACGTTAGCTTGTCATTTGTGGACGTGGCTGGTTTTTTAAAGCTGTAATCCTCCAAAATTAATGTTTTAAACTGCTCCAGCACTCAAGTAACGACTTATATACATGCATGCGACATTTGGTAGAGACTCTCCGTTTTAGTTAACACTGAAGGTGAAAAGCAATGAATATTCAATGAAGGCCTTCACTGTCTGACACACACTGTAAAGTTCAGCTTTAACTGTAAGTTGGCTGTTCAAGAATTCTAAAAGCGTCTTTATTTCAGTGTTATAGGTTAACTTAGGTTCAGTTGTAATCATATTTTTGTGTAATTGCGTGTTTGTAAGAGAGTCTCATTCAGACAGACAAAAGAGGAGTAACGGATTTGAATACTGTGCACGTATTTCTTTTAATCTGGTCTCTTTCTTTCAGCCTGGACCAGCAGCAAGTGCAACCAATGTTGGGGCGTCTAGCCGTTCCCCCAGCAAGACAGTGGCTCCCCGTGCAGCAGGCTCCACAGTCAGACAGAGGTACACATACTCACAATCTGACCACTAAACTTTTAAATTCTCTAAACTTTCCACAGGTAAACACTGCTCACAGACTGATGGCAAAGAAAAGGAGACAACTGAATATAACATTGATATTTCCAAATGGGGCACTGAACGACTCGATAAGAGTGAAAATGATGAAAATCATTTTATGGGTTTTGCATTCAACAGATCCCAACCCAGTCATACACTTAGTTTTTTTTAAAAACATAAATAGTCATGGGACAAAAAAAGGAATTGTTAAAGGAAAATAAAAACAGCACAGCCCAAATCATATCACAATTTCCCCTAAACACCAACCTCACTAACCCTCCCCTCACTTTAGATTCCTCCAAAACAATACAAATACTGGTAAGAAATCATAGAACAGTTACAATTCATACTGAATATTCAAACCACAAAGTAGTTAACTAACACAAGATAGGAAAAGACTGACAAACGGCAAGAAGACAAAAAGATCCTAAACAAAAAAATGCAGGTTTAGATGTTGCTCTCCACCACTAACATCAAAAAACGAAATGAGAGGATATATTTTTTAAGAATCCCTTCGCCAGAGTCAAGAGACTCTTTACCAAGAAGCACTGAAGCTGTTCTGTCAGCTTGTGGCGGTCCAAAACTTTGTTCTGTTTGTCACATATGTATAATGGCCACTAATATGAAAAGGTAGCTATTCATTCAATCTTTACATTAAACATGAAAAACTCTCTGCAGCCCCCTTGGCCTGCACACACCTCCATATGATCTTTTATTTTCATTTTTTAATTTATTTCAAACAACTGCGATATTGACCCCACCTCCTCATGTCATCACACTGTGAAGAGTGATTGATGACTTTCAGATAGCCCTTCTCTGCATTTTTGTGTGCACTCCATAGATTAGAGCGGCAGATAGATGTTGTGCTCTGGGCTTAATCAGTGTGTAATCAGAGGCTCGTTGTTACCTCTCTCATTATTACTCATTATTACCCATTACTATCACCCTCTTCATTACCTCATTAACCTCTGTTTAATCTCATCACATGAGAGAGGCAGCCATGAAACATTTTGCTCTTTCATCACCGGATACTGTAGTTGAAGTTACAGTGTTAATATAATAAGATAGATTTATTTTTTCTCTCACTGGGATGGGGTCTAAATGCTTCACTCAAATTTAACTTAAATGGTTTCAAGCTTCTATTAAATTGGTTTAGATGCTTCAGTTTGTAATTGAGAAAAAACATTTTTTCACAAATTTGGGTTGTGCTTCTTTAAATTGTGTCTATCGTTTTAGGTTCATTAACTTTTTTTTCTCCCTATAAAGTACATTGTAGGCAATTGCTCTTTAAAAAAAATTGTATTTCATAAAGTGGAATTTTTGACAGTATGAGACAAAAAAAAAGTTGCCACAGAAAGGTATAGACATTTCTTAATAAAAATATTATGTTGTTATAACCAGTGTTACTTGGCAGTGTCTACATATTCTTGTGTTTTGTGTGTGTTGCACAGGAAAGCCACCAGCAGCGGTACACGCAGTGGTGGCAGGACCACAGGATCGGCGGGTACAGGGGGCATGTGGCGCTTCTACACTGAGGACTCGCCAGGTCTCAAAGTGTAAGTGTAGTTTATAAAAGCAGCCCCTGTCAAGCTGTTTTACACACACACACACACACAGGCACACTCCTGAACACATGAAAATGCCAAATCACCAGTGAATATAAACACATTTAACCTTTGACATTTAAACTCGCATCCTCTCACAAATAAACACTTAATTCTCAGGATTTCCGACACTTTATCACATCATTAGTGTTGTTTATGAGATAGAATGGGAGGAATGATTAAAGGCAGGAAATTAGGCAGACGTGCTTCTGTGGTCCAACAAATAATCTCGACTTGATTTGAGTGTGTGTCTTTGCGCATGCACACACACACATTACGTGACCACGCGCTTAGAAAACTTTCAATCTCAAACTTCTATTCTGTTACAACCTCCACCCTAATATTAGAGAAAGCGTCCTGTCTCCTGGCCGTAGCAGGCTGTGGTTGATCGATGGTGCTGTGGTGGTTATTGAGTGCTTCCCCAGTCGAAGGAGGGCAGACTCGCTATACAGTGCTGTATATCGAGTGCGTGTTTGTTCCTGTGTTAGATGCCGGCCTCAAAGCTTCATTAAAGGATCCACTCTGAAAGGTCAACTCAATTACAGCCTTCTGACAGGAGGAGGAGGGGGCAGTGGAGGAGATGGTTGGCATGGCAATGTTGCTACTAGAGATGCGTCCCTCCACCCCACCCCACCCCACCCTACCTTACCCTACCCTCCTCAGTCCCTCCTTGAGAGATGAGAGCCCCTCCTTGTTTCCGAAGCTCATCAATAAAATCAGCCACTCTGCTAAGACTCTTGCTCTGGTTGGGGTTGCAGCAAATGATGGGATTTTGTGTGCGTGTGTGTTTTTGGGTGTTAATCAGTTGTCTCTTGTGACAGCGGCCCGGTGCCAGTGCTGGTGATGAGTTTGCTCTTCATTGCTTCAGTCTTCATGCTGCACATCTGGGGGAAGTACACTCGTTCTTAAGCCCCGCCTGATGACCTCTGACCCTGCGCCTGAGCTTCTTAACATATTGGACCTGGACCAAACAACAAATGAACAACCTTACCCCCCCAAATTCCCCCTTCTTCCACATCACTACAACTCACAAACTGGATTTTTATGAGAGATCTTTTCCTTACATGATCTTCATCCGTACTGATGTTGGTTATCCACCTACTTGCTTTTGCCCATCCCGTGTTTTTAAGATCTGATGCGGTGAAGGGGGAACAGGGAGCAGGTCTTGCTAGCCCACCTCAGATGCGATGTCTGTGTGCGCCTCTGTCGCCGTCCCTCCAAGCAGAAGTATCATGTGTTCACCTCACTGCTGCCTGAAGGTTCAGTACAGTGCTCAAGGACATTGTTGTTTTCAGGCCCCCAGCAAACATTTCTCTTTATTGCCTGAATTTCTTTTTTTTTTTTTTTTTTTTGTTAACAGCATTTGTACAAAATATAATTGTAATATTGTACAATAAAAAGAGTAAAAACCAAACTGTGTCTGTGCATTTTGAAATGTACCTCATTCTCAGTAGGTAATGGCCGTGTTGTTTTTATACATTTCAAGTTGAACCGGTCTTTTGTGTGTTCAGATGTTTCTCAGTTGAATGAGAATAATTACACTCATATTATGTGGGTGCAGTAACACCCACACACTTATTAAGTCACAAAATTTAACCAGGACAGTGTTTCGATTCTAGTCAGATCCTTGTCAGGTCAAACAGGATCAAAGCGGTTTCCTGTGAAGTTTTTGTAGTTTGGAGTAAGTGTTCACATATTTTTCACTCACTTTTTTTTTTCAGTGATAAGTGAGATAGTGGAGTGGGAGTGTATCAGTTTTAACCTTCTGTAAACACTACAGGACTACTACTTAGAGGTATTTATCAACCTTAGTTTTGACCAAAATTTGATTTTTGACGGTCGAGGTAAAATCACTCATTAATCCTCAGCTTTGAAAATGCATTCAAGGACCAGGAATGACACCTAAGAGTTGGCCACAACAACTGTCTAATGTAATCATGTCCATACTATTTCTCTGCATGTTGGCCTCAACAAGATTACACAGCGCGCACACACATGAATAGTGTCTTACCTGGATGTGCAGAAAAGCCCAGACTTGTCTATACATACAGTATCTATACCAGCTAATTTGACTAGATGAAAGCTTTTCAGTATGCATACCTTTTGTAGGGGTTCAGAGGCAACAGTGTGCCTCAGGGTTTTGTCTCTGAAACTTTCTTTTCTCCTGCACAGGAGACAGTTTTTGAAAAGTAACTCAATGTTGTCTGAGTAACACCAAAAGATATTAATAACACACAATATCATAAAGTGTTATGATTTTGTCTGGTAATGACCCCAATACTGAACCTGTGTTTGACAGACTTTCAACAGGTTTTAAGAAGGCACAATAGTAGTTTTTGTTTAAATCAGAGTCAAATGTGACAGAAAAATGAATTGTAATTTGCATTGTAACACTTATAAAATGATTTTTTAGGTTTTCCTCTTATCATCACTCTTAAATGTGCCTCGTGAATTTTGCCCAGGTATTTTTCTTTCTTCTCCTGAGGGGGGCACTGCAGACTATTTTCTGAATATCACTGGCTCAGAAGATTTTAAGATATGAACCTATCCTCAACTGAGGAATGGTATGAAGGTGTGTGGTGACTTTTTTTTTTTTTTACCTACTTAAGTAATTATATTAATGTGTGGTGTGGCATGTTTATATAATCATTCTCATATAATGATCTCATGATAAACTGGTTGATACTTACGTGTTTTGTAACAACACTTCACGATATTGAACTCATTTTCTTTTTAGACAATAACCTAGATAAAAGTAAATGCTGAGAAACCTTCAGTTAAACAGGAAACTTTAGAAGAACGAATGATATAATGTTCAGTATGTTGACTGCTGCTGTGAGCTGCATGTTTTGTAGTTGTAAAAGTAGTTCAGGCCGAACCTGCATCACCAGGTTATCAGTGTTGAATATGAAACCACCAGCTGTCATGGCTAGTGCTTTTGTATGTGTGTGTGTGTGTTGGTTGTGATAAACGTAGCATTCGGGTCCTGATCATTAATTCATTCTGTTGCTATGGCTCTGCTTTCCCAAAGGCTTCCAGTGTTCGTGGCAAACTCAGGCACTACTGCCACATCACTCTCCCTCTTGTCCCTGTCCTACACACACACACACACACACACTCTCAGATACACTCACGGCCCAATTCACGGTGGCACAACACGGCAGTGAGCCAGAATAATTCAACACAACAATTAAATATGAAGGAGCCGTGGCGAAGCTGTCCCTCAGTGCTCAGAGCTCAAACAGGCCCAGGCAGCATGTGCAGCGCTGTGACTGTCCATACTGCTGCAACCTGTAGTTCTAAACTCTTCTTGACACCATCTATACAAGTCAGCTCAATGTTTCATCAGCGGCTAAAAATGAGGTAGAATTATTATATCCTGTGTTATGTTCTTCTGTTTTGGACGAATAGACACATCAACTGTGCTCTGAGTAGTTAACTATCAATCAGTGTATAAGCACTAAAATTATTTTAATTTGGATTTATACTCTAATTTGCATTTGTTGGTTTTTAGATAAATGTTTTTGTTACAGGCCCACCTTGGAAAAGATTGGCTTCTTCAGGGACTCCAAGTCCTTTAAGTCCTGGTAGCTCCTGTTGTAGTTAGTTTAAAAGTTAGTCATGTGACTGGTAGGTTTGATCCTGAAGAAAAAGTTGATCTTTAGAAGGTGTAATAAATGACTGCATCAGAATTATGAGCGCAGTTTCTTTGATGCAGGCCAGTACCTCACTAAAATACATAGTGTGTGTGTTTATTCCTTCATTTCTTCAGCAACCATTCTATTAATATTTGGCATACAAGGTGATGCAGAGAAATCGTGGCTGTCATTTATAGTTAAAACAACTCTAACATTAAATTACTTATTTTTTTAAAAATCAAGTAAGACAAGAGGTTAAATGTGTGCATCCATTAAAACTACAACTTGATGTTGAAGCTGGTTCATGAACAATTTCTCTTTGTTTAAACTTGAATTGACAAGATTGATTTATTTCCTCTGCATGACAGCCATTAGCCATAAGTGTCTGAATACATATTTGTTTCAGAGATTTCATCAGCATACATCTTAAGCCTACAGCACAGAAATAATCCTAAACATGCAAATTGAGATGTGTGTCTTGTGGAAAAGAAAGAGAGGAGAGAAAGATAAGAGGAGAGAGAAAGAAAGGAAGAGAAGTTTTCTTTAGAGCACTTCCTCTCTGTGTCTTTTTCACCAGAAACCCATATCCTGTGCAGAAACCTCACGCTTTTACAAGGGATGGCCCCTTACATAGAGATAAGCATGCATACACACACTCACACACTCACACACACACACAGTCACACACTGGAGGGGACCTGTAAATAGGTCACATGTATTTTCTGTTCTATATGACACATGCAGCCCTGTTTAACATGGAGGTAGGAGAGACTGTTTAAGTCTCTCTTTGTATTGCTATGGCACTCTCTCACTCATCCATCACACACGTTTATGCCCAGAGATGTTCCAACTTGCAGGTAAACACAGCTATCAGGTGCTGCAGAGCACCTGCTTTCCTTTCAGAGACTATGCAGAATATTCCTTCTTTAGATAATAAATACATTTAATAATATATTTAATTTGTAACACACTTTTCATTCATAGTTGAACTCAAAGTGCTACAGTATTAATAACACTCAAGTTAAGATGAAAAAGCCTTCCTGAACAGAAAGGCTTTTAAGCCTTTTTGTAAAAAGGGCCTAGGGTCTGTGCGGCCCTCAGTTGGTTATGAAGGCAGTTTCATAAGCGTGGTGCAGCAGAGCAGAAGACTCGATTCCCCATGTTGCATAGCTTTGTACTGGGGGTCCAGAAGAGCAAGCTGCTGGCAGGTCAATGGGTGCAGGTGGAGGTTTGCGGTATGATCAGTTCCTGTAGGTGGGGATATGCACGTCTGTTGATGGGTTTGTATGTGAGTTGCAGGACTTTGTAGTTAGTCCTGAAGCAGATGGGGAGCCTGTGTAATGACAACTGGCAGTGCTGTTCGGAAGGTACTGGAGCTTTTGGATCCCCCTGCCAGGGATCCCTGTGAAGAGCTGCATGGCAGTAGCACAGTATTGAAGGAGACACAGGCATGGACAAGTTTCTCTGACTGAGTTACACATGGGCAGAGTTTAGAAATGTTTTTGAGTTGGTAGAAAAGAGGTTTTACATAGATGTCTTATATGGTCATCAAAAGCCAGCTGAGCAGCCAGTCATTCATGCACATATGCCAAGTATGTGCGCTTGTATTTTTGAACAGATCACAAGGTTGGCAAAGCGTGAAATGGACAGGCGGGTGGAATCGATTCATGCTCGCTGACCAAGTGAATCTTGAGGGATGTCCCAAAAACTGATAGCTGGTAGAGTTGATGTGGGGACACCTGTGACAGGAGCTTCAGTGTGAAATGGTATGAGTCATAACTACAAAGCACCAGAGATCATTAGTTAGTTAGTTAGTTAGTTAGGTACGTTACTGCCAACAATGTAAAAATGTATCTTTGGCTTCACCAATTAGTATTAACATAATGATTTTAAAAAATATTGATGATTTTTTAATTCCTTACTGTCACAAAAGGCTGCTAGGTCAGGCTTTTTAGCTGTTCCATAAATCCAGTTTAAGGTCAAGCAGATAATTGAGCTCTTGCTGCACCGACACCTCAGCTTTACAAAAGTCCTGACAACACATTTTATACACTCGTCTTCTTGTCTAACCACTAGACTTATTTGTTTGCATAATACATTTACATTGTTTGTTTGATTGGTGATGCTGTTGTTTTTTAATATGTTGTCCTTCAATGCAACCTTCCTGCAACAGAAAGCCCCTATACAAATGCAATTATTATTATCATCATTAGCAGAGCAAGTGACACTTTGTACTACTTGCTTAGAAAGTGCTCTATGAATACACATATTATTATTATTATTATTATTATATATACCAATAAATAATAAATAAATAATTAAATACACAGATTAACTGTTACTTCCCACCTTTAAGTAGCAGAATATTCATTATTATTTATGTTTAAATGATTTATGTTTTCTATAAATGTGTGCTCATGTTGTTTTGGTCGCTGTGATCATGAGACCAGTGATCAGGCCAGGGGCAATTGTAGGATCAGACCTTTAGGGGGGGCTCAGCTCCTAATGAGAATTTGACATACTATGACCTGCAAGTATTTAAAAAAATACAATAGTCATTTATTCATTTTTAGGGGTGCTGAGATCAAATTTAGGGGTGCTAAAGAGTCCCTAAAAAGGGTCTAAAATCGTCTTAATGTTTTCCATGAATGTTGTTTTGGTCGCTGTGATCATGAGGCCAGTGATTACTCAGTAGAATAACAGCCAATTGGTGTGACACTATGTTGTTAATGTCCAGTGATCAGTTGCACAGCCGGGTCTGCTGAGAGGTGAAAGCTCGTTCACTGTAAAATAATACGATACCATTTTCTGCCATCTAGGTAACACGGTCCCAGTCATGTGTGCTTTATGTGGGCCAATGGGAGGGCCTGAGAAAGGGAATTTGTGAATGTGTGTTTGTGTGTTTGTGTGTAGCTCTGCTGTTTCTGGACTTGGATTCTCCCCCAGACAGAAATAAGATTGTCAGACTCAGAGCCAAGGCTAAGTCTGCATCAATCAGTACATCGTATCTCAAATCCTCTGTGTGACACTCGCTCACCTCATGCTTCATGTATGAAAGACAAGCAGAATGAAGCCTGCTGACCCTGCAAATGATGATAGGGGGTGAAAAAAGCATTAACATTTCCATCTAGTTCTATTGTATGTATCTGTTATGAATTAGAAATACATCTGTTATTAAGTTTCAAATATAATGATCACCTGTGTTGATAATCTACTAACAGAACATGCACAGTCACAAACAGATGGGAAAAAAACATTATTCAAGTATTTAAGAAATGATCCCAGTACCACTACCCCACAGAATGTCCATTAACGTTAACGATATCCAGCAACCAAATTCACATCTTTTACCTATTTAAGTACACCTCACCTTCTTTAATACTGTATATCCCCAACAAAAAGTGCTCCAAAGTGAATAAAGTAATATATTTAAGTCTCAAAAATGGAAGTAATCATAGTGTTCGAGGTGGCACTGAGACTGGCCACTATACTGTTGGGAATCTTAATCTATAGGGGCATGAATTGTGTTTTGTGAGTTTATTGAATGTTCTTCATTTAAAATCTTTATCTCCAAAATAAAAGTGACTGCAGCTCACAGATAAATGTAGTTATAATCAAAAGGTCTCTGATTTTACTGCACTTTTACCTGTAAAACTGCTTAAGTCCTGTCACTGTCACTCTCAGCTCACTGTGATTAACTTCCAAACTCTGGAGCACTTTGTACTACTTGCTTAAGAAGTGCTCTATAAATTATCTTTGTATATTATTACTATCATTGTTGTTTAAACCCATCACTAAAAAATCCACCAAAGTACACTTATAATTAAATCTATATAGATATAGGTTTATTTCCCACCTCACCCTTGATTATTATTCATGTTTAAATGATGCATGTTTCCATGAATGTTGTTTTGGTCGCTGTGATCATGAGGCCAGTGATTACTCAGTAGAAAACCTGCCAATTGGTGTGACACTATGTTGTTAATGTCCAGTGATCAGTTGCACAGCCGGGTCTGCTGAGAGGTGAAAGCTTGTTCACTGTAAAATAATACGATTCCATTTTCTGCCATCTAGGTAACACGGTCCCAGTCATGTGTGCTTTATGTGGGCCAGTGGGAGGGCCTTAGACAGGGAATTTGTGAATGTGTGTTTGTGTGTAGCCTTCCTGCTGTTTCTGGGATTGGATTCTCCCTCAGACAGAAATAAGAGAGTCAGAGTCAGAGTCAGAGCCAAGGCTAAGTCTGCATCAATCAGTACATCGTATCTCAAATCCTCTGTGTGACACTCACTCATCTCATGCTACATGTATGAAAGACAAGTAGAATGAAGCCTGCTGACCCTGCAAAGAGCCGTAATTATGATAGGAATAGTAACAGTGTATATTTCCATCTAGCTCTATTGTATGCATCTGGTATACATTCCAATCATTTAGAAAAGTATTCAGCTGAAGAGGGCCTAACTATTTGCTTAAAAAATGGCCATAATGATTGATTATCAAAATAATTCTCAATTCATTTTCTTTTGTCTATTAATCAACTAATTGTTCCAGCTCTAATTACAACAATTGATAATAGATATGATCAGATGAGCCATGTAAAAGAAAAAGAAATATCCAAACAGACAGGAAGTAAAAGATTAAAGTGTAAAAAAAACAAAAACAGATAAGATTAGTTAAAAATAGAAACGGAAATTAAAGAAGGTAAGGCTGCAACGGTTGATTTTAAAAAGACAAAAGAAAAGAAAACATAATGAGAGGAGTTGAAAGACTTCAGAGCAAAAGGGAAATAAAAGAGAGGAGTAGAAAGTAAAAAGAACAGAAGGCACTGGAGAGAGAAAGCTATGAATAACTACAGGAAGATGGAAACAAGTGGAGACAGTCGATGGTGGGAGAAAACCAGAAGAAATTGAACAGGTCTGTTAGTGACATGTGTGCAGACTTAAACAGAATGGAACAATGTGGAGGCTCAACTAAAGACACAAAGGAGAGCTGAACAAAACTTAAAGGAGCAGAAAGAGAAACTGACGTACAAAAGACGCACAATTTATCTTGTTGATTAAAAGACGGGGCAGAGGATCCGTTAAAAAACACAAAAAATAGAATATGTCACATGTAGAAAAATATACTAAAAAAATATTAATATACTATGCATGTCCTGTGTGTGTGTGTGTGTGTGTGTGTGTGTGTGTGGGGTGGGGATGGGGTGGGGGGCTACGATAAGGAGAATCCCGGTATGGAGGCCACATTAGTCTCTATGACCTTTTCCCCCTCCCATCAGTGCCACGTCAGGCCTGGTGATGCCCCGTGTGACTGCCGCAGGCATGCAGGGCCAACTGGGCTGTGATGTCATAACCATGTGTGTCCCCCACTTCACCAGCTAACACCCCCCCCCCAACCCCTCTGCCAGCCTGCAGCAGAGCGGATCAGACTGGACCATCAGGGACACATTGGCCATGGCTGGACTAATTTAGAAGGTGGAGGGTGAGGAGGGCGACACCGCCGTGCTGAGTGTCTCAGGTGTCAGCCTTGTGCTTTCTAATATTAAAGACACTTGGCCTGGATGGGTGTGTGTGCCCATGTGTTTGTAAGTGTGTGTTGTTTATGTGTAGTGTATTTTTAGGTGACTGTATTTTCCACTCCTTGTGCAGCGCTCCAGGGCAGTGACAGAGAGGAGAGGAGAGGTGAGGCAGACGAAGGGAAGGAGGGAGGGAGGGAGGGAGGGAAGGGGGGATTTGTACAGTGAATCTGGGAATCACCTGGCTCTTTTTAAATTTTATTCCTGATTAAAATATATGAATGGAATTTGCTCTCAATTTACATCATCATGTATTTCTCTACAAATAGATTTCAAGGCACATGATATGATGATATAACAGATAATAATAAATAGTACAATATTTATTACATTCCTACATTAGAGCTGGCCTTTCTTCCTTAGTCAAAAATATTGTACAGCTAAGCCCACATTAACAGCATTAACAGTCCAAATAATGACGTACATAAACAGTCTCTATTTTTAGGGTTTTATTAAATATAAAGACAAATGGTTTTACTTTAACTTGTGCATGTGTGCCACGCTCCTAAATCTACAACTTCCTGAATGAATGAATTATATGAAAAATCAAATAAAACAATATTGTGGATGTCAAAGGGCAAAATGATCTGTAATTACTGGTCTAACTCAGGTGCTGGTCAAATGTAAAAAAAGAAAACCCAAAATGTTTCCAGATTTTACTATATAATAGTTTAATTGCTGAACAGCTGCAGAATATAATCTGTGTGGTGAGAAAAATATTCTTTCAGTTTAAATGTTTAGTTTACCTGCTGGAACTACTGTAGTGTGTGTATGTGTGTGTGTGTGTGTCTCTCTCTCTCTCTCTCTCTCCTCTCTCTCTCTCTCTCTCTCTCTCTCTCTCTCTCTCTCTCTCTCTCTCTCTCTCTCTCTCTCTCTCTCTCTCTCTCTCTCTCTCTCTCTCTCTCTCTCTCTCTCTCTCTCTCTCTCTCTCTCTCTCTCTCTCTCTCTCGGCACTGGGCCAATCGGCTTGTAGACTACAGAGGCGGCGGTTTTGTGGTTTATGATTTCGCAAGCCTTCCACATGATGAGCTGCAGAGCTGCAATGCTGATGAATGAAGGCCGTCACATAGAGTACAGTGAGCGCAGCCTTCAGTCAAATGCCTGCTAGACAGACAGAGAACATGACACTTTTAATAAATAAATAAACTGATAAATAACATCTCTCACTGTTGACTACTGAATAAAGCTATAAATGATTTATCACCTTCTACCTCAGCTGCTGTGCTTACCTTTCAGGTTACCCAGAGGGTTGTAATTGAACACTCAGTGAGCTTCCTTTTGATTTAAATTCTTGAGACCAACAGAAACAAGTTGGGAACACAACATTGACGTATTATCTCTTTATAAAGCTGATACAGCCAAGTTATTGCCAAAGATTTCACACATACAGCAAAAACAGAGCAATACTGTCATTCATTTGGAGTTGTTTCAGGCCACCCAAAATTCACTCTCTTTTAGCTCTGCTTTTGATTTCTAACAACTCCTGACAGAAATATCTGGTTCATTAGCACATAAACGCTCCACTACCAAGGCTTGAGGCTGACGCCAATGCAGAAGAATCTTAAAATACAATGCAACCGACTGCTGCTAGATTCTGGTTGCAACTTTCTTCCATTCAAAAAGCGTCTTCTTCTCTGTGAAAATACAACGTTAATCTTTTTTTTTTCCATTTGTTAAAGTAATTATGGTCTCAAACGCTAAATACAAGCCTTTAATAAGAGTGCCAGAGATCATTCTGGAAGTTATTGCTTGGTCTTATTGTAGGTTTTGATGTCCATGTATTCCATGTGGGCGTCCAAACGAGAAGATGGCACTCACCATGACCAGCAACTCTGGGCCTCAAACTGGCTCCAATGCAAACCAGTGAGTGACATCTATGGGATACAGTCTATTTCCTCTTCTGTATGTTTTATGTATGCTCACCAGCTAGTCGCTTACTTTGTATGATTTGTTTTTTTAATCAGGTTTTTTCGGTTGCAAGTATAGTACAAAGTGGCTTTATCAAAGCTTATTCCCTGAAAACAGCTGCCTGCTGCAGCCCAACAACAAGGCAAATGAGAGCGGTGAGAGTCAACCAAAACAGTATAGTAAAGATAACACTGAGCTTTAAGTCCCTTAAATCTTCAAAGAATTGACAGGAATTATATAATCAAGTGATAATACTGTCAAGAGATGATTTGAAGTTAAAAGAGTTGGGCCAAGTCAGGTTCATTTTATTCTTCTCTAATGCCAACAGTAATCATCCTTATTGTGCATATGTACCTCATGTATAAATTCCATATATTATACTCACAAAAACCTCTTTTGTATTATTCCAAACATACGAAACATACGGGAAAGCCTCCTTAATTTCTTTCAGCCCACTTGTTTTGCATATTGGGACTACCTGATTTGCATATAGTGTCTGCTCTTTCTGCATGTTCATTCCTTCTCAACAGGTCTGCCAGGGCAGGTTATTGCATGTGTTTGTAGTCGAGCCAAGTAAAGGCGTATTACTCAATCTTGTGTTCAGAGAGGGGAAGTGTTCAAGGAGTGGGGATGGTTTCACATATTGGGCATACCCCCAGCTTAAGATACCAATTCCAGCCAACAGAGCTGTTTGCGGATGAATCTCTTGATTCTATAGCTCCTGTGCTTGCATCTTTTTACATGTAATAGATGTGCTTCCACAAGTTCTTCATGCATGTTTTTGCGAGCCTGGGGTCAGACTAATGTATGTGGATGTGAGGAATGTTTGTCCAAACCATACTTTAATATATATTCTCATTTAGCTGAAGTGAGCACTCCTCTAACCTCTGACCCAGTGTGTTGCTGTGTGACCTGGCATGTAGCAGCTGCAGTCCTGACACACTGCCCTGACTTACAAACCCTCCAACATTATTACGTAAGCTCATCTCTCTGCTTACGGAATACAAGAATTTGCATATTGGTGCATTTTTGTCTTATGAATGGGCACACTACCCTCGTGGGATGTGTCTCCGTCTTCATCTCCCTCCCTCTCACCCTCCATCTCTCTCTCTCTCTCCCTCTCTCTCTCAGCTGCCTAACTGCTGCAGGTCTGAGCAAGGGGAATCCCTCTGTTTGTTAATCAGGATATGTTTTTTGTGGGACTTATGTGAATTTGTGCATGTGTGTCAGGGTGGGTGTGATCATACACGTCAACGCCCAAAGCGACAGAATAATAACATGGTGACAGGTCAGTCCTCCAGTCATAATTCTCCGATAGCCTCAGGGTGAGGTGTGTGCGCGTGTGCTTGTGTGTGTTATTTTGACCTATCTTAACCCTCTCCCTTCCTCCTTGCTTTCTCCATAGCTCTCCTCGCTCCCTTTCTTCTGTATTCAGTATTCAGGTACTGACAGATTTGTAAAACATTCATAAATCCATCAAAACTGTACTTATATAAGGTTCAGAAGTATGTTCAGCAAATGTACAAATGTATCAAAAGTAAGAGTACTCTTTATGCAGAAATTTGGCCCCTGTAATTGATATAGTATTATATATGACATTATTAGATTGTTACTGACACTGGTAGCTGGTAAGAACTAGCTGGTAAGAACTAGTTTGAATGATTTTATATGTTGTTAAGTAGTTTGGTCTGTAGTTCCCAACCTACTGTAAGGGTCACCAGACAAGATGATTAATGGAAAAGAGAAGAGAAGAAAAGAAAAGTAAGTTTGAGAACAGTAAGAAAGTTCTGCAATACAAATGAGTATTCAGTTCTATAACTACTCAATACTGCTACTATATTTTTTGTGAAACACTGAATCCTGGATTTACAGCTTTAAGGCAATGACTATTTGACGTCAGCTCATTGTATATGCCCATAAGCAGTTGTTCATTCTATAGAATTGTTGCTTAAACTTTTCTATGTGTTGTTTTTTTTGTGCACTCTCATATTTTGGACCACATTCCTGCTCGAACATGTTCCGATGTATTTGATAAGTTGACATTTTAAGTAAAGAACTACAAAAAATTGTGAAAGCTTACTACTATAATTAGTTTCATGATTTTTTGACTTAGCCTAGGGGGCTGGTGGATGTGTGCTGAGGGGCAGCTTTTAAGAGCTGGCTAATTAGAAGAGAGTGGACTCTTCAGGAGGGGGCTTTAAATGAGAGATGAGCTAAAACGGCCTGTTTCACACAGAGGCTGAACTGAGGGGCTGCATAAAGATATTCCACCAAGACCCCACATTAAAAATGTAAACCTGGAAATGTGCCATAACATATCCCCTTTAGAGGTAAAGGTAAAAACTTTAACTGAAAAGTAACCAGTAACTACAGCTGTCACATACAGTAAACACAACATAGTAAAATTCAAATTATTTCTCTCTGAAGTAAATGAAAGAACTATAAAGTAACATTAACTAGAAATACTTGGAGCGAGGCCAAGTGGTTACTGCGCATGTCACTTAATGGCAGCGTTCCTTGGTTCAATTCTGGCAAGGGACCTTTGCTGCAAGTCATTCCCCTCTCTCTTTCCCTGTTTCCTGTTGTCCTGTATGCCATTTTCCATCTACTGTCAAATAAAGGCAAAAATGCCCAAAAATAAATCTTAAAAAAGAAAAAACTCAGTAAAGTACAGAACAAGGACCTCAAAATCATACTTTTACATACACACCATAGAATGTAATGCTTGACCTAAATGTAACACACTGGTGTCTTCTTCCTTGTCTTTTCACTTCACCCGCTTTGGGCTCCTACTTCCTTCCAAACACTCACCAGTTGCTCCCATGAATAAATGGATGACAGGGCGAACAGGTAAAACAAACCCAAAGACATAATCTGTTGGGGGTGAAAAATGCAGACTTGCAAAAATTTTCTCACAGAGATTTGTCACAGTGAATGACTGATGAGCGGTTGGAGCATGTGTGTGTGTGTGTTTTATCTTTTGAGCATTGGACTTTAGCTGTTTCTCTATGTATTATTAAGAAGCCGAGAAATACAAGGAAACACAGGAGCTTGTCTGTTTAGCAGGCAACTCGTAATTCTTTTATGAGGTGTTTCATATTAATGACTCTTTTGTGAGTCACTGATTTGTAACTGAACAAATAACTTGGATTCAACTTTGCATTTTGGGAACAAAACAATGACCTTTTCGGATTACTTTCAATTAAAATGCTTTCACAGTTACACACTTTAGACGGGATTAGTCACAGATTAACAAGGTTACACACAGAAGTGTGTGTGCGTGGATCTGTGGGATGGTGGATCCAGCTTGTTGTCACATGTCATGTTTAATATCATCCAATGGCCACTGAAGCTCTATTATTCATGAGATCAATGCTTAGATTCAACCAGGCCTGATACAGGACAACCTGCCACCCTCAGGCTCTTTCTGTCTATCTTTCCGTCCTTCCTCTGTGATATTTCACAGAAGATTATTTTCCCTTCAACCTCCTCTTTTCTGTTGAGATTGAGTTGTGAGAGCTGTGAACATGAAAAGTGAGAGTGTTCACCTCAAGGGATGGCAGCCAGTGAGAGACAGCGAGGTGTACACCTCAACTGAGGGCTGTACAGCCTGAGGAGAAATGGGAGAGGAGAAGGGGAAAAGGTGCAAACAAGGTGATAGAATGTAGGGGCGTAATGCTGGGTGGGTGTCAGACACCCAACAAATGACCAGGGAGCTGTGAACTTGTGCTACATTTCCCACAATTCCTTGTTTCTAAAATAAATCTCTCTCTCTCTCTCTGTCACTCATTCACAATTCCCTTTGTAATGAACACTTAACAGAGTACTCCATGGTGATTAGTAAATCAACTTGGGACACCTATTAATTTCCCTCTTTTAACATCTCCACTGACAGATGAGGTGTAACATGATTGAAAAACTGATGCTTTTTGGCTTTTGTAGCATAAAATATCTTTATTTCTCATCCTACTGTGAAAGTTTTTGATTAGACTACTGCACTGTATGTAGTGCATAAATATTATACCTAATGAAAATGTACAGATTAAAATGGCAAAAGTAAATATAGTTCCCTAGGTTAACAGTGGGAAGTGATTTTTAACAGAGCTGACGTTAATTATAGTCCTTGAATTGTACCCGAACAACAGTCAGAATGCATTCAAGTGAAATGTCCAACAAGAGAAGAAGACGAAAAAAAAGATTAAAGTAATTCAAATGCAAGGGGAAAAAATAGGAATATGAGTGAATCCTGATAACCCTTTCCACACCCACTCTTAAGGGACTATTCAGGCATGCTGCTTGATGCCTCCAGGTGCATCAAATATGCACTCTTCACAGCACAACAACCATAATCTGTATATATACAAGACCACACACAAACCCTGGGATTACAAACCAGACATTTTGACTTGTCAAAGCAGGAAAAGCACAGATGTTACTAATAATATTAACAATGGTTCCAGTCAGCCATGACAGTGTGCCAACAAGGAGAGTACCAGCCAGGATCCTGAAACTGAAGCATCTAAATGGAATTCAGCCATCTTGATTTTTATGATTTACACCTGTGCTTTTCCTATTGTCACATGTGAAAATGTCTTCTGTGTAAGGCCTTCTGAGAATGGTAATAGTGCCACAAAATTAACAGGAGGGAGACTTAAGAAGAGGGTGTGATTAGGGCAACTATGTGAAAACACTTGTTTGGGTGGTCCATGGGCTTTAAAAATAAGCAGTTATATATATTTAAAAAAAAGACTTAATGCCTGAATAATAACATAAGTTTCCTGGTTTTCCGATTTAGATTTTTTTTTTTTTAAATAAGCAAATGCAGAAAATGTGATCAAGCATTTGATACTGCATTACTCTCTGCTATATATACATTTCAGTCAGTACAGTGTTGAAGTTAAACATCCAGTTCTTTTCTTTTTTTTGTACACCAATGTATATTTCTTATCAGCCCAAACCACGTGTGCCACACATGCTATAAGACATGAACATGAAAATGCTACTAATGACACATTCTGTGCACATGTTCACATTTTCTTCTCACTACATCACGCTCTACTTTTTCACTCTAAAATGAAAATGTTAGCAGACTTATCCAGAGATATCGTTTCTTCCTGTGTGTGGCACTAAGCATGTCAGTGTTTCATAGCAACTCAGAAATATTTTTAAGTCCTGCATCTAAAATGTCTCACTCCTGAGAACTACAACTTAAAGACCCTGGGAACTACAACTTCTACAGCAGACAGTGTATCTGCGTGTCAGTCGTCTTGCCTGTGACGTCTCAGGAGGAGATGCGTACGTTCTGGTCTGAGCTGCGGCGCGTACGCCTTTGCGTGGACGCCTGGGCAGTGATGTCAGCACACAGGCTGCGGCCGTGGCCAGTTGAGGTTTGGGACCACATGGAGCTGCAGCAGCTGGAACTGACTCCCAGGGGAGCGCTGGGAAACTGGCCACTAAGCTGCCCCGGAGGACTCAGCAACAGACTGATATGGGACGTCCATCGCTGCAGCATGTTATTAGTAGATGTATCGTGATGCTGTTCCCTCTCTCTCTGTGCCACTTTGTTGTACATAGTCACTAAAATCATCTTGTGCCATATAATTCTGTGTGTATGTGTGTGTGTGTGTAGTATTACACAGAGGAAGTAGTGGTGACGCTTTCACACCGCCCACCGTAGTTATTACAATGGAAAGCCTAAGCTACTGAGCAACTGCACCCAATACTCCCACCCCTAACTTCTGCCCTCAAACACACATGGAAAAATACCATAGAGCTCTCCATAGAGTTGTACTGGCCAGCTGGTGGTATATATTCTCCAACACTGGCTCAATAAAGGCTGAGTCAGGACACATTAGTCTCTGTATGTGTGTGTCTGTGTGTGTTTGGGGACAATAGAGACATGATGGCAAAGCAAAGGGGGGTACACACATGCTTCTCTCTTGACACATGTGAGGATAAACATCGATTTCCTTGACTGACGTTAACACCCTGTTGAGTAAACACACACCTTAACTCACACCATAGCAGTGACATAGAGCGGCCCCTGTACACTCAGATGCCTACAAGCACCCCAGCCGCGTCTATAGCCGTCTGGTTTTACTGCGACAGGTCCAACAAACAGCGCCAGTTCAGGGTTCAGGGCTGCTTCACTACAGCTCTCCCACACATACAGCCACTAACACAACAGCACATACCTGTATTATGGTTTACTTTCCTTCAGTTGTCAACACAGTTCAGTGTCATGCCCCGCAGGGAAAGAAACAGAGAGACACAGGTCACATGAAAAAAAATATCACTGCCTCTCATTTTTCCTCTCTCGCGTTCAAGGCGAATTCAGGTCTATAATGTTAATTATATAATTATGTTAAGAAAACAATGAAAGTCATGGTCAAATTAAAACGTAGGGTCCGCTCTGAATAGGTGACATGAACCCATTTATCAATGTGGGACCCAAATTCTAAATATTTCAAGATTATATATTTTCTTCAGGATTTAATTGTGTTTTTATCTTGTTTTTTCCTGATTCACTGCTGCTTTTAGGATAACTGACATACAGTGAACCTTGGTTTTTAGTTTCCACTGGGAGTCTGCCCATTCTGCCATGTTGTTCATGTGTCGAACTCTTCAACTATTTAAATGATTGACACTTACAGTCTATCTTACAGCTTTCACTAGACAAGTAAGAACACAGACTTTCTTTCTGTTACAGCTCTGGTTATCTTTATGCTTATCGCTCTAGATGAGAAAGGGCCTTTAATAATCTAATCTATCCCATTCAATATACAAACCATATATTCACCATATTCATTCTCTCTTATAGTCACACAAACACACAACAAACTCCAAAACAGAGCCGGTGTTCCAGTTACAAAAAATGAACCACTGTGAGCCGTAGGCATTGAGATAACAAAGGATGTAATGAAAAACAGCTCATTGAGGGAAAAAAATATTTTACATGGAGGACAAAATGTTAAGTATCCTCACATGAAGGGGAGGCATGGGATTATGTAGTGGTGTGAAGGAACCTTAAATTTGAGATTCCCCCTGAGGCCGCCAGCTGATCAAAACAGAGAGCTCAGGGACGTCATCCTACCAGGAGCCTGAGAGAATTAGATGTGTGATTGCGTTTGTTCTGAAAAAATCTGAGAACTTGTGTGTGCGTTAGTGATGTTTGTGCAACTGAGTTCAATAACAGAGAAATAGGGACATGTTGGGACAGTCCAGAGGGGGCAGTCAAGATACTATAAATTATTTTCTCCTTCGTAGCAGAAACCTGAGAGTCAGGTGTGCATTCTTGTGTGTGTGTGTGCAAGTACAAAAATCCTTAACTCCATTTAAACCCTTCCTTTTATCTCATGTTTTTCCTGTCTTGTCTAATAGCAAGATCAAGCCATGACAGGAACAGGATGATAGCCTACTTTTTACTTCTAATCCACTAATTACGTAGTGATGCATTAATTTTTTAAAATTAGCTCCACCTTGACCAACTACGGCAGAAAAATGTTCCTTACACATTAATGCATCACTAATAATTCAACAATTAAAACACTCATTTTTCTGAATTATATTATATAGTATTTTTATATCACAGTATTTCTACTTTTAAATTAGTAAATAACATGAATACTTAATCCACATACTACCTGAGGTGTGTATGTTTATATGTGCAAGTACAAAATGTGTGCACATGAATGTGTGTAATTCTTAATCACCTTTAAACACCTCCACTTATCTCACCTATATTTTCTGTCATTCTGTCAGAGTCAGGCCACGACAGAAACAGTATTTAAGTGCCTCTTCTCTCCTTTCATCTTTTAAATAGAGACAGATCTAGGCTACAGAAGATGTTGAAAGAAAAGATGGAAAGCATGGAGCGGTGAGGAAGGGAATGTCCTGAATGTGCTTGTATGAAGGGTGGACGGCAGATGGAGGGAGGTGAGGCTGGGTTTGCACAGGAACATGCTAGAGGATAAGGCGTGTTCCCTTTGGCAGAGCGGTGCAGTGTAAATCCACCGGTGCCATCTGATGCCTGTGTTTGTGACGGTGCAACAGTGTGCGGCAGACGCTGAGAAAAGATCTGGCAGCTATAAATAGGCCGTGTGTTAAAGAGGCGCATTGTAAATATAGTGCCCTGGTGTGGTGTCACTTTACACCCCCCCACCCCCACCCTCCTCCAACCTCCTACCCCCACCCTCCACCCCCTCTTGGTCTCAGCCCCAGCCTCTGCCGGACTCCTTTTAACGGTTTCATTATGCCAGAGTGCGTCATGAGCGCTGGAAAGGAAAAGACATGAAAAACACAGGAAGAAAGGGAGAAAGAAAGAAAGGAAAGACGGGGGCTGGCAGCGGTGTAGTTATGGGACAGATTACGCTCAAGTTGTGTGTGTGTGTGTGTGTGTCAGTGTGTGTCAGTGTGTGTGTGTGTGCGTGTGTGTGCGTGAGTGATGTAATGTAACTGAGGCCAGGCTTCCCCCAGTCCTCCAGTGTCTGCAGGTTTGGGAAGCCTCCAAAGTACAATTGAAGAGAGGAGAAGTAGTGCAAGGGAGGTGATTCTCCTCTCCTCTTGTCTCATCTTCTCTGTTCACCTCTCCTTTTTATCCTCCATCTTCTTACTCCTCTCCTCTCTTCTTTTCCTCTCTCACTTTCTCTCTGTGTGTGTGTGTGTGTGTGTGTGTGTGTGTTTGACTTGCTCCTATGGCATATAAAATCGTTCCTATGACATCACACAATGACGTCCACTGACATTCAAATGTCCACTAAGCCAGCTTTCAAGGGCAGCGTAAGTGTGTGTGTATGTGCGTGTGTGTGTGTGTGCGGTTGTGCTCTTGCACATCTGGCAAGGATTTTCAAGAGCTTTTTCCTCTTTGTTCCTTTTCAGCTTGAACAAGCGACTCTTTGCAAGAAAAAAGTCAGATACCCACACACACTCTCTCTCTTTCTCTCTCTCTCTCTCTCTCTCTCTCTCTCTCTCTCTCTCTCTCTCTCTCTCTCTCTTCCTCTCACACGCAGACACAGATATGCACACACATATACACACTCAGACACACACTACGTGACGCAACAGCCACTGGTCATGTTCCCAAGGTCCTGTTCTCAGAGCAGTCTGACTGGAGTCCTTTGTCTGAGCTCACTTTAAAAATAAAACGAGAGCAGGGTTACCACACACACACACACACACACACACACGTACACACACACACACACACACACACACACACACACACACACACATACACACACATACTTTCTCACACACACACGCACACCCTCACTCACTCTTTGTGCATGAACTAAGCCTGACCCGAGGTGGAAAAGGAGCCCACTGCCAACTCATGATGCTGTTTAAGTAAAGTGTGTCTGTGTGTGTGTATGTGTGTGTGTGTGTGTCTGCATACAGTATGTGTACTCCAATATATGTGTGTATTATTCCACTCAGTCTCCTCCTGCCAGTGTAATTATGGGCTTGTGTAACACCCATGTCTATATGAGCACACACACGAACATGATCACCTGCCATTTTACTGTTGTGCACCGAAACTTGATCCTCCACAAATTACAGGACCCAGATTAAACTCATCCAACTCTTCATAACGCCTCATAAATTGCAAAGACTTAATGTTCTTACAGTGTTACTTAATGACTCCCTCCAACACTCACGGATCAGTGTCTGGAAGTACCAGATCAGGATTTTCCAGTTTTACCATAACTCCAATCACTAACATGTCATTACTGTCAGCGATATTATGATTATAGTAGCTTACAACTTATTTATGTGACATTATAAAATGTTTTGTTTTATCAGAACCGAAATAAATGCTTCTAAATTTTACGACTTTAAAGGATAGATTTACAGTTAATGAAGTCTGTCTGAAAGAACAATGATTAGGTGTCGTTATATGTACAGTATGTATGAAAACTGAAATGGGTTTTGTCTGCTATAATCATATCACCTGTCCATACTAGGTATGCAAAAACATATGTAAACGTTTATCTGAAGCCAATATGACATTTTATCGGTCTGAGTAAGTCAAATGAAGTGTTTTCCTGTTGAGATGCAATGGATGATAGTAACAAAAAGAGGAAAATTCATACCTTAAAGTCTGTAACTCTACTGAAGCTTCATATTAACTTCAGACAAACATCTAAATACATTTTGTCACAGAGTAAGGACTGAGGATTTTGTCACTTACATTGAAAGCACTTCTTGAAAAGATCTTTCAACGGTCAGTATGAAAAGGAGGAGTGACTACAGCAAGCTTAACATGTTTCAGTGTTCATTTGGGCACCTGAATGTTTTTATTTGTTGTTTTCATTTTTGGACTCTATCCTTCATATTTGTATTTTTTACATATCCAATTAGATAAACACAAAAATGCAGGAAGATCAAGCTGAAACACAAGGCAGGGCTCTTGTCTAAATCCACTGCACATAGAAATCTGACAGCACTAATGCACTAATAAGTCCACACTGATGCTAATGTAGGCCTAACAAGGTAAAACATGTTGTTCACCCCCTTGAGCTGTAAATAATTATGATGAAATAACCATCTTCAGAAAACATCAAGGTGCTCAAGTTCCCTTTAGAATAGTTGAAAGACAAGTTTTTGACTTAAACAGCAGGTCTTCACTCGACAACACTGATTCGCCTTCTGGCAATTTTTTACCCAAACCATTCAAATTATTCTTAAAGTACCTCAAGTACTCATATTTTCAGCATGGATGCCCACACTGGGATTCAAGTGCCATGTTTTACCGATTAAGAAACATTGTACGCATAATTCAAGACACACTTCATTAGCTTTGTCTACTAACCCCAAGTCCCCTCACTTCTCCATTAGCTTCTACTCCAAAAACACCCCAGCCACAAATGAATCAATGCCATCCTGAAGGTTTCAAGGGTGCGCTCTGCCAACAAGCACAGATGATACCCAGTGAGAGCTCTTGTTACATCCCAAAGTGTATTAGCAAAGGTTTGCAACAACAAGGCCCTAAAGTTCAGCATAAATGATAATAGAAGTGGCAAATGGAGAATTAAACAGGGAACCAATGCGTAAAAATGAAAACAGAGAGAACAATCTGTGTATGTGTATTTTTACTTCTTCATTTTCTGTTCTTATTTCCTGTTGACCCAGTTTGGGGGGCCTTCTCCTGTTTTTCATGGAAACAAAGACTAATAAGGCAAATATCATTTTTTCAAGTAGTATACAAATATAGGTATGTAATTCCATCTTTTACATTGACAGACTACACATTTTAATCAATGTATTGATTGCTTGGATCCCTTTTCTATTTGATATATACATTGATATAATAATCAGAAGAATTAATAAATTGCTTTAGAGTATTAGTGACACCTCACTCTAATACCCCATTATTCCCCTCCTGTGCCATATTGACATGTTAGGTGGGTGCATGACCCCAGGCAGGTCAGTGGTCAGGCCACATCACAAGGCAAACCCTCCTCAGGACACTCGGACACTTTCCAGGGAGCCAGAGAACAGCGAGGACATTCAGGGGGGACACCTGCTGAATCAGGCGCTTCTACGCCACAGAGTGTGATGGAAACTGATCCACTAATATCAGCCATGTGGCTATTAGTGGCCTGTACAAACACACGGCTGTCTATTAATACTGTAACCTGGCACACACACGCACTGCTCTATAAATGCACACTCACGCGGTGGCTGTCACACATACCTGATCTGGTTTCAGCTGCACAAACCTTCCCGGCAACACATTATACAAGCGAGTACACTGGCCCACACATGCAGACACACACACACTCGTTGGCCGTGGCTCTCAGTAGTGTCCCGTTCAGCAGACACTTGAAAGGACACCCTAGAGAGGAGTCCTTTTCACAGTAATAGTGCCCAGCAGCACTTAGTGCGGACCCGGTGGCTTTCACCCACTGTAGTGAAGAGGATGAGGGTTCTCAATTCCACGGCAGCACCACTCTTCTCTTCCCGACGAGTGGTGGAAGAAGAGTCTTTCATGGACACAGCACTCCAGCGGCTGCACACTCACACACACTCCAAGGCACTCACTCACCCGTCGTCCACAATGGAGTGCCAGATCTCTAATTTGAGTGAACGAGCAAGTGGAAATTGGCGATGAGTGTGAAATATTTCGGATTATATTCAGATGGCTCACATTCAAAACGTTAAAACTCAGCTGCCACAACAGGATGAGCACACCAAAATATGCTCAGTATACACCTACAGATGGGTAGCAAATTAATGGAAAAACTAACAAAGTCTCTTCTTAGGATGTCTACTGTAGCTACCACAAACCTCCAGAACAGATCCAATGCATAGAATCTCTAACAGTCCTCTAACTCTAGGATTTGATAGTGGTGATGGAGAGCGCTATCTAAAGCTTCGTTCAGACAGACATAAGAAAAATGTTGAAAAATGCAGCCCCCTCCTTCATTTCAATGAGACCACTGCATTGGTACAGCAAGCTTTAGCAAATAAGTTTAACCTTTTGTTAATGTGATCATCTGGCAATACACAGCATTGTTAAATTAAGTAAATATAAGACACTTGTCTTGTGGCTTACTTTGTGACATGAACATCTCATGTTTACCTTGCGATCTGTAAGAAAGACAATGATATGATTGTCACTATAATAGCTTTCCACAATTGTAATCGTAATTGTAATCGTGTCTCATAGTATTTTAAATCACTCTATAATGGTTTATTTCTGAAAAGCTTTTTAGTCTAACAGATCTATAATTCATCTCACCAACACCCATACTAAATGCCCCCCGATTGCTTTTAATGCAGCGTTGTTTTCAGTTATGTTTCTTCACTATGTCAGGCTTTTCCTATTTTTAGTCAGCAGTCTCTGACATGAGTGCACAAATGTTCTTTCTTTTTTCTACAGAATTGTCTGTAGCAATCATTTGAGGAAAGGCTGTTTCAATATGATTATGAACCAGTGCGCAAACCAGAGGCCCATAAGGAAATGGTTTCCTACACTTGTTATTGAAGAGCTTGACCTGCCTGCAGAGTCTTGACCTCAACACCATTCAACACGTTTGAGATAAGCTGGAACACAATCAAGTCAGGCCTCTTCACTACCTGACACCTCACTAATACCCCATTTAGCACCTGACATTAAAATGTGATCTGTATCTGGATACATTATCTGGATAAAGAAAAATGAATGTTAATGCAAGGTGTAAATGCTCTCAAAATGTATTTATTTTCTAGTGTGAAAAAAAAGAGTAAGTGAAGATAAATAAGATAAACATAATAGACAGACAGACAACATAAAGTGGTTACAATAATGAATGTGACGATGTGAGAAGGAGTAGAGATTAGAGTAGGTAGGGTATATGTGAGAAGTGTGTCTGTACATGTTTGGATTTTTGTATAAGAGAGTATGACGTGTGGCAGACAGAAAAAAAAGACAGTGTGAATGTTATAGCGATAATAAATATATGCAACATCATTATAACAATAATTTAATAGTGATATAATATGATAATTATACAGTATAATTAGATCATCATTATCATCATTATGTACAATACAATATAATGTAATGTAAAATCTGATCACAATGGGGGCAAACTTGAGAAAAACAGGAATGAATTTTAATATTACACCTGTGTAGATGCAAAGATCCATGATCGTCATTATCCAGATGATGCATCCATATATAGATCACATGTTAACACCAGGTGTAAATGGGGCTTGATGTTCTTGTGGCAGCCAGGTTCCAAAATCTGGCCTTCCTAGATAAGCAGAAGCTGTTATTGCAGCATATTACTGCCCGTGCTTTTAGAACATATATGCTCAACATACTTTAGGCTATGTGTACCTGTGCACCCCTATTGAAAGAAATACCTATGGAGTTCCTTGTGTCTCCACCAGCTTGCTCTGTGTTGTCTAAACACGGTGGACTGCAGACCCTCACTTCACCCTTACTGTGGAAAAATGAACCTGATAGCCTGTGGGTCCAACCTGGATCGGCATGAGAGCAGCGTGAGTGTAAGAAGAGCTGCGGTGAAAGCCCAACTATCATCTCCAAAGCACGTATTTGAGTTAAGTGAAACGCCATCTTTCAACAGCTTATCTCTTTTTATCTCTCTATTCTCTCCTTGTTCCTCTCTCCTTCTGTCTTTCTTCCTCTCATCCCTAATGAACATATTGTGCATATTCTCTTGCCTCTGTGGTATTTCCCGCGTGTGGTGTGTGTGTGTGTGTGCCAGCGCAGCATCATCTCTGGAATCCATCACTTGTGGTTCAGCACAGCCGGGATTACAGAAGCATTCCCTGCTGCTCAGTCACGGCGTAAATTCAGCTTGTCCAAGTGGATTTCTGGGCTTGTAGGATTGTGAGTGTGCTAGTGTGTTTCTTGGCAGAGGATCTAGACAGGATGAGCATAATACTAAGCCTTTAGGAATCAGGAAGATAGTTCCCGGGATGCTTGGAATTCCTTCCGGAAACCTTGCTGTCTGACATAGAGGGTGAATTAGAGTCCAACCTGTGTATGTGTGTTTGAAACAGAGAGTGAAAGTGAGAGTTACAGCAACTATATGCTGCTCTCTCGCTTCCTTTTGAGGCCAGAGCCGGCTGCATCTACTCACGAGACTAGAATTATGGGACAGTTATTTGGAGAAGCCTAATATGGTATGAGGACACAACACATCTCACTCCCACACTCCCTAAAACACACAGACAGACAGACACAAACACACACACACGCACACACCTACACACACACACACACACACACACACACACATCCACAGAGACAGTTACTCCATCCCAGGTGATAGAAATCAGGCCGTTCCAGTGTTATCAGGCCAGAATGTGATCATGCAGTAGATTCCTCAGATACCTAAGTGGTCAGGTTTACTCCTCGCTATAGATGAGTGCTGTAGACAATTACCTAATAGAAGTCCAGAGTGCAATAAAACAAAATCTATGATACGCCATTGTGCTGAAGTCATGCAGAGGAAAAAAGAAGCAGATTCATAGATGAAAGGAATGCAGAGGAAAAGTGTAGAGAGGGACAGAGGCTGGGTTTGTCAGACTAGTGACACATTAGCAATACTCACAGGCTGTCTTCGTCCCTGTTCAGTAGCATCACAGTTATTAGATCAACATCCATTTACAGAATGCTGACATCAGAGACAAATGCTAACAAAGGAAACTGCTTTAAAGATGACTCATATTTATTAAAACGTACTATTTTGTCTCATTTTGGCAACTGTGTTTATAATTTCGATCAATTATTAAAGTATAAAAGGAGGGTTAGGAGGATACCTGGTGCTACCCTATGCACAGCAGTATCTTTTTCCTGGGTGCCAGCTGACGCAGGGCAATAACACTATTTTATTAAGGGATTACATTAATAACAAAAGAAGTGCTCCTTTTGTTATTTAATGTTATCCCTTAATAAAATAGTGTCAATCCTATCATCCTGGTGTGTGCCTGTGTACCTATTTGATTATCAAAATAATCAAGTTCAATGATGCAAGAAATGTAGTTGTCAGACATTGAGACAGTTAAACA